>NW_024541255.1:600000-994767 GCF_016758755.1 Suillus discolor
TACTGCTACCAACAATCACATTACTTCTACGCCCATCTCAGATGCCTCCATCAACGATACATTCTAGTGGCATAGCACACTTGCTTTCCCTGGCAGCTAGCTCGCCTGCGTCCTTCAAAGAGGCCACTACTCAGCTGGACCCCTCTGTGCGGGAAGTACTTGAGATGTCAATTCGGAAGGCTGTTGAAGGCGCCGCGGGCACAGTGCAGCAGAGTATGAAGCCGCAGATCTCCCTGAGATCATTTTGATAAAGTAGTTAACATATGTACATGCGTGGATCATGATATACGCGAGGACAACATCTCATTGAACAATGTCAACATTAGCCTCTTCCGTCTGCCAATTTGGATGATTCCCAAGGTACTTGGCGAGACCCTCAAGACAGATTGTGACTTCTCCAAGATCCATCCGCTCCTGAGGCAAGAAACACCAACATCTATTCAAAACTTCCCATAGTTCATTATGCATCCACCGCGAGACATCTTCCGGCTCGGTTGGACGAAGAGGTAAATGTCTGTCGTTGATGTCCATGATAACAGTGAGATCACGTTTTCTATGCGAATAGGGTGCCTGCTTGGTTACAAGCTCCAGGATAGACATTCCGAACGCGAAAACGTCGCTGGCTTTGGTGGGCTTGACATCATCGCCACCCAGGAGTTCCGGAGCATTCCAACGCACGTTGGAGGACCCAGTATAAGCGGTGAATTCCTCCCTCCCGAGCACTTCGTCTAGGACCTGAGTATGCCCAAAGTCACCAATGCATACTACACCCTGCATCGAAAACTGAGTCAGACCTATTAACTAAAGTGGAGAAGGTCACGCACTTCGGAGGAGACCAGCATATTATTCTGGCCCGAAACTGTGAACGAACATATCTGCTTGTGAATCATAGTGACTTACACATTTCACTACTCATAAAGTCAGAACAATTTGTCCCCACGAAGTACATAAATGCACTCACGATTTCCATGTACAATGTTGCATCCATGAAGATACTCGATGCCTCTTGCTGCTTGTGCGAGCTGAGTGTTATCAAGATCAGTTTCGAGGCAATGATCAGGCTACTAGCATACTTGCCAAAGTAAGGGGGTTGATGTCAGGGTTCTTGATGCGATATCTGAGCGCAATTAAGTAAGAATGGGGATGTGCTGCATTCCAGCATGACATACTCTAGTGCATTGCCATTTTCTTGCCACGTCGACACCTGCGTGGAGCGTAAAATTTTTATCAGGTGATAAACATAATTACAGGGGCAGAGATCTTACAATGTGAAGAGGTCCCAAGTTGGTGATGACACCGTAAATTGTCAGAATGTTGTCGTGTTTAAGCTTTTCCCACACATTCATTTCGTGCTCATAGCGCTATACAACACGTTAATGATAGTTGAGTCATGTAAACGAAGACTACGACATACCTTGGTCATTCTTCTGGCTTTCGTACGGTCGGTGATATTGCGCAAGGTTTTGAGTGCGACCTTGAAGGTATCAGTCATCCAGTCACGTAGCATCTTCAAGGACCAGCTTACCTTCTCTCCTAACATTTCTCCTTGCCAGATGTCGCTGTACGTTCCAGAGCATATCGGAGTGGATCCGCTGACCTTTTTGACCTGATTGTTCAAGACTTTGAGTGTCGGAGGGATTTTTGTGAGGCTGCCGTAAATCTGTCAAAGCACTTTGTATCTGAGTTTGCACCGTCATTTCTAGCGAGGAAGAACGGGAGGGTGATGGGGATTCAACCATCGGTTCCCCAAGTAACGTTCGGTCCGGTGACTGGGAGTTCTCACGCGGTAACTGTAAGCATAGTTGTATCAAGCGCTGTAAAGGTGTAATGAGGATCGAAGAAAGAGAGACATCAAGCGCTACCAGAACTTGCCTCCTGACCGGTTCTCATGAGATCAAGGGCATCCCGACCGCCAGCATTGTGCCGTTGGACTGCGTCCAATATCTGTTGTGGGGATATCATCAGCTGTGCCAGCTTTTCCTCGATGCGATCTTGATTCATTTTCATGAGGTCCATAGATTGTTTCTGCATGATCAGGACAGATAGGGGATTTTTGACCTGTCAAAAGCTTCGACATATGAACACAAGTAGCAGGAGTGATCTTACGTGCAGACGTTCCATAGCTGCGTTCACATCGTTCTGGCACCTATCCAAGTCGTTTTCTATCTGAGAGCTCTTGACTAAGGCATTGCGTGAGCGCATGGGAGCTCATGATAGCCGCGACACGTACAGAAACTTTTCACTTTGCTATATCGTGACCACTTTTGTATGCGGTCTCGTACAGCATACAGAACACTGTCTCGATGGTATGAACATTTTTCCAACAGGAAGATTAGGGAGCCAAACGACACACAATTCAGCGTCTTCTAAGGATGATCGCATCTCATCGCTAGCGGGTCCAACTGCGTGATCACTGATCAAGTTCAGCAACGAGGTGCATCTGTCAGCAAGTTGGGCAGACTTGCGCTGACAGAGATGATGTTGTGTCTTAAGTTGGAGTAAGTTTTAAAGCGAGAAAAGCGCACCTTGTGGATGGCCACTTGGTTGCAAGCGGTGTTGATGGCTTGGAGTGCCATCCCAGCCCCCTGGACGTACGGAACACCTGATGCAGCACCTGCTATCTCGAGAACTCCCAGTGTTGGGTTCACGATAGTGTTAAATACGCTCATAAGAGAAATTCCTATAAGACAAGGGAGTATGGACACGGGAGTATCATGAGACTGAATACAAAGCCTTTGTTATGGGGGAGTTCTCTGCGTGTTTTCCGGGCAGCCAGTCACATGCTGTGCATGCATGCGGCGTACGCATCTGCAGTTGACTTCCTTGTGTTCCAGACGCGCTGCAGATTGTGCCGCCTAGTATAATATGCATTTCGATAACTTCTGTAACCATAGCTGGAAACCTTCAATTGCGAATATCGGTGCCCTGATCCCCCACAGGAAACGCAGTGGAGTTGAGAATTTGCAGTTGAAACTAGCAGTACTGCCAGGTGTTGGCCACGCACTGCGAGGTTCAGTCTAACCCTAAAGGCCTAACTAGTCACGTGTTCAGTTGTTGTCGAGCAAGGTCCGCAGCGGTCCGCGAATTTGTGAAACACTATTATGTCTCGCAAGCGTCGACGTTCTCAGGCTGTTCCTGCTGAGGAGGAGCGCTACGAAGAGCGTGCGTCGGATTCTGATACTGCTGGAGAAGAACATAACTCCGAAGAACGGAGGAAGGAACTCGAGATTTGGGATGCATTCAAGGAGGAACATCATGAAAGTACGCCAATCAAGATTATTCTGATAGAACAATCCACTGAACTGGATGTCGTAGTACTCGAGCAACTTCCATTGTCTCTTCACCGCCAGTACACACTCATACGTGAACTAGATGACCAAAGTAACAGTACGTGTAACCAAGTTCCCTCTCGTGTATGATCAAGTTGTAGCTGTGCATTTCCAGCCTACCATGCAGACTTATTGGACAATGTGCGAAAATATATTGCGCTGCGTATACAACTTACATCGCGGCGGGGTATGATCTTCGATGCAAAGCAGAGCAAGATGACCATACTAGCTACGTCAGATCCAGAGGCCATGCAGGATTCGCCTCAGGCAGCAGGCTTGCCACCTCGAGACGAACAAGTCAACATTGACTCGCCCGTTGAAGTACTGAATGACACACATAATGCAAGACCTGTTGCTTCTATCACACCAAGTCTGGAGTTATCTATCGAGCCACTCTCTTCAGGAAAAACAACTCGGATATTGCTGCAACATATCGCGCAGGTATCAGAAGAGGCCCTCCGTGCATCAGAGGAGAAGGTGAATATTGCACAAACTGCTTATGAAACGGTACTCCCGATTTTCTTCCGATTTTATATATCTAATATGTCGCACAGGTTGACCGACATATCCGCCTTTTGGATCAAGCTATCAAGGAGCAAGAGGCATCCATCTCTCTTGGAATTCGTCCAGGGACGCATCTCGCGCCGATACTTCTTCCTGATCTTGTCGTACCGCGCTGGGTACGCCCGACCCGTATGGAACGTAGCCCTACGCCCTCACTATCCCCAGAGCTTTCCACCATCCTTCTTCAAGAATCTACAGAAGAGCCATCTACAGAGTCTGTGAGACCCGGCAGGGGTAGAAAGGCGCGCAAGAAACCGGAGCCAGAATCTGAGACTCCGCCACCACTTCCTGAGGAAGTTTTGAAAATACCAGCCACTCGCACGACGAGGAGTGTGAAGCTGAAGATTCCAGCTCAAGCTCAAGCAGATCCGAACGAGCCGAGGTATTGTTATTGTAACCAGGTGTCATACGAGACGGTCCGTAGCGTTGTGTTTGACTTTACTTTGGATGAAGTTCACATGGCTTGTATTATAGATGATCGCTTGTGACAGCGATACTTGCAAGTTGGAATGGGTAAGCGGATCGATCGATCAGGCGTTCCCCTAACGATTTCTAACACTCATTTTCAGTTCCACTTGCCGTGTACTGGCCTTAGTGCAGTCCCCAGTTCAACGAAGAAATGGTATTGCCAAAATTGCCTACTAAAGATGACACAGAAAGGGAAAAAACGATGATTTTGTCCTGCCCCATTGCCACTGACCATGTAATTCGATACAATACCATAAATACAAGTTGACCTACATATTACGAGGCTTCAAGGCCCGGCAGGTACTCAATCTGAAGAAACATTCATGTTTAGTTTATTCGCGAGTGTTTCCATGTATACCTCTGGATATCATTGAGTGATAAATGTAAACACAGAGTAAAAAAATTACCTGTCTCGTGGCGGAGCTTCCAATACTCTGTGAGTAGCTCGTTGAGTTCTGCTTCACTCTTCTTCAGATGCTCCGCCATCTGCAAAGGTCCATTAGGAAGCAAGGGTGAGAGGGCCAAGACCCAAGACCCACCTTTGTTTCTATGTCGCCCGCTTCCATCCTGAGTTCCTCCACTTGCTTGTCGTTTTCTCGCCGCTCGATGTCCATCTTCTCGTAATCTCGCTGGAGGCGCTCAACCGTCTGTTGACTGGCCTGTCGCTTCTCTTCTGCGTGTCTCTGCGCCCTCTCAAGCTTCTCCTGCGCGTTTCCAAGTTGCTTATGTACTCGCTGAGGAGCACGCATTAGCACGTGTAATTGAAAGAATATGTCGTGACCTACCTCAGTTTTCTTCTGCAGCTCGCCACGCTCGACTTTCTTATACTCAAGACTGTCTTTGAGTTCTGCGAGCTCCTTTTGTGATCCTTCGAGGAGCTGTACCTCCTTTTCTGTCGTCTGTAGCTGCTCAATACATGATCGGACATCCTGACTGGATAATTAAGACAAAACCACACTGAACACAGCGAGGAATGTGACCTTTTCAATATTCACGAGCGCCGAAATTTTGGCCTGTAGATCTCGTGCCTTTGCTTCGTGCAATGCAACCGTCTTTTTATCTTCAATAGCTGTGGTCCCCATAGTCATGATATTACGCCTAATACGCTCCGGAGACTGCACAATGCGCGATCGGGTACGGGAATTGTTGTCCATTAGGAGAGCAGACTCCGAATTGACAGTTTCGTTTCGAGCTTGGAGATGCGCCCTTTCAATCTTTAGACTCTCAATCTCCTTGGTGAGTCCTGTGTGAACCTCTTTCGCCGCAAGGAGTTGGGTCGTCATGGCTGCATTCTCTTCCTTGAGCTGTTCGCATTTTGGCTCGTCCTTTGCACGTTGTGCTCTACGAATCGTGAGCTAAGGGGATGCTAGAGATAAATGAAGGATCTCACTTGAGCACTGCGAGATTGTGCTGAATTTCTGAGAGTTCCTGGATAACTTGTTCGCGCTCTTCTATAACCTGTGCAGACTTTTCTCGGACGTTGCTGATAAATGTGGTGCATTGCTCTGCGAACTTGACAAAGTTGATAAATGCTGAGAGAATGAACCGTGTACGCTCCGGCTCTGGTGCGGACAGGTCTCGTGAGCTGAAGTCCATAATGCGTGCAGAAGTGGCAAAGCGAGTCCTGCTCGTTTTTGTGTCAATAAAAATAATAATAATAAGAGAGGGCATATCTTACAGGTGGTAGAGCATGATATTGTGTGAGATAGCGTTGTTGTAGAGATCCTGAGTACGCACAATTAGATACAGATGGCCACGCATATAATCAACGCACGCACGGGGTTGGCATCATCGAGAGAGGCCAGCGCACGTTGGGTTGGTTTGTGAAGCACGTTTGGAGATATGGACGTGACTTGCTCCAAGCAGGCGTTGTACACGCCAGTGACAAAGTCAGAGGAGGGCCTGACGAGTTGCTCGTTGCTGACACTCAAGCCCCATTCTGATAGAGCCGTCATAATCTCTGGTATTGGCATATTCGGGAACCAGTATTGCCCTGACATGATCGTTGTTGTCGTCGTCGTCGATGATGAACGCGACTCTAATATGCACGTCGCGGTCACGTGTGACTGACGCGCTTCGGGAATCGGGACGAGCCGCACATCAGACTTTACGTTAATGAATGGGACAAGAGCCGTTCTTGGTGCTGCTAGACTATTCGAATTCGTGACCCGCGCGCGTTACAACTTGACCTCGAGGCAATTTTTTGTATCGCTATCGATTATCCGAATCAATCCAGTCTCACTGACTTTTTCAGCCACTCGTCTCACGCCGACAACTTATAGGTCGGCCTGCCATCAAGTACTTCCTCCGGTCATTCTTATCTGCTCATCCCTGTTATCAAGATGGCGGGGACACAGAGTAACCTAGACAGCGTTAGGAGGACCGCAAACATGATCTCGAGTAGCATATTGCCAAAGGTATGCCATTGCAAATTCGAGCGGGCCATTGCTTTTCCCATCATTCTGATCCTGTTGTCAGGCTTCATCATCAAAGTTCAAGCCAGCCTTGGGCGTTTCTCACTCTTTCTCAAATCCCAATGGTAAGTATATATTTATGACGAAGACAACAGCTATTTATATAAGTAACTCGCAGTTCGCCAAACATCAGGCTCGAGTTCTCCACTTCCATCATTCGCAACACCAAATTTTGGCAGGAAGATGATGAACCCTCGTACAGCACCACTGTCCGCTCCGCTTCACCGGGATCTAATCGATTTATGTCGTGAACCCACCATCGAGATTATGGAAGGTCCAGTACCCTCTAGAAAGCGTCAGCCCCTTGATGTTCCCGACGGAGCTCAACAATCAGCCTCAAAGCGGCTCAAGGAAAGTAATCGCGTTAACAAAGAAAACATTTTCCATACTCTTCCTTTGTCATCAAAGGGAATATCTCGCGCCGTTCCTCGACAATGGACGCCTGAAATCCCAAGCGATGTCGAAGCATCGAACCCAAACCCTGCTTCAAATATGCCATCTCGCCTTGATCTGTTTCCTGCACTACCAGCCTCTTCAGAAACTGCACAATCTGATGCAGGTACTCAGCTCGTCAAGAATATGGACCTAGACTCCGTTTGTTGTCTCTTATTTTACATCTCCGTAACTCTGATATATATTTAACAGCGATCGCGAGGGTTTCTGGAACTAATACTTGCCCGAAACCGCGAAGTCCGCGATTATTTACTCGCAGCAATATCAGAACACGGGAACAAGCCGTTAGACATTTTCGAAATCTCGTTTTTATTGTGAGTGTACTGTACTGTGTGAACTTCCCTGCTTACTCTACGTAGGGTTCACATCGAAGGCCGCATCGAAGCTATCCAAGAACGCCTGGCTCGCTTCAACCCTATCAGCGAGCCGGCTTTAGCTCCATCCACATCTATTCTTGCGCCGTCTGCGCCTACCGATTTCGCGAGTGCCCTCGAACCAGAAGATATCGATGTCGACGGCCCGCTTGAGCCAGAAGATACTGACGTATCAGCTGAGACCCTAATTGTACCTGACAGCGATGATCTTTGGGAGGGCCTTGACGAGCCTTCAACATTGCAACTGGATACCTTAACCTCGACTACTCCGACGCTCGATTGTGCAGATGCACCATGCACTCCCTCTGTGCAGATGGGTCGCCTCTATAATACATCAACCCCTTACTATGCCGAGGCAGTTTCGGCCTTGAAGAGCGTATTTGGGCTGACCTCCTTCAGGCAAAACCAACTTGAAGCTATCAACGCCACGCTGGACGGAAAGGATGTCTTCGTCCTAATGCCCACCGGTGGTGGGAAAAGTCTTTGTTATCAACTTCCTGCAGTCTGTAAGACTGGTAGGACCCAGGGAGTAACATTTGTCATATCACCACTCGTTGCACTCATCGCCGATCAAGTGGCATCCTTGCGAGAGAAGCACGTTAATGTTGACTGCATGTCTTCCCTAAGGACCGTAGACGACTCGCGGGATGTCATGCGTCGCCTTCGAAGCCAGCAAAAACCCGACATTTGCTATATCACTCCCGAAAAGCTACGCGAGAGCAATGCCATGCAAGATATTCTAGCCCAACTGTATGAAGACAAGCAAATCGCGCGCTTTGTCATTGATGAGGCACATGTCATTCAGAGCTGGGGGCGGGATTTTCGCGATGCTGTAAGTTTGCACAATTTGGTCCATGAGTGCATTAACAAGTTCTTATTTGTATCTTTAGTATGCAGAGCTCCATATGCTGCGTGAGCGGTACCGTGATGTGCCTATCATGGCACTCACCGCAACCGCGAACAAGACCGCGATCCAGGATATTCGAACACGCTTAGGTTTACGTGACCCCTTATGCCTGATGCAGTCTTTCAACCGCCCCAACCTGTACTATGCAGTACAGCCTAAACCGTCTACGAAAAAGAAGGTGGTTCAAGCCATTGCTGGTTTCATCAAGTCACAGCATGCTACCCATACTGGCATTGTGTACGGTTTCTCGAAGTTGGAGTGTGAGGAACTTGCTGAGCAACTGCGAAACGACTATGGTTTATCTGCCAAACATTACCATGCCGGTATGGACTCACAAGAGCGCAGCACCACTCAAGAAGAATGGCAAAGTGGCAGTTGCAAGATAATTGTAGCAACGGTATGGTACTCACAGTGTAGCATCATTGAGTTCTGACGTTATCTTAGATCGCGTTTGGGATGGGAATCGACAAACCGGATGGTAAAGTTGTGTTTGTTCACTCCGGACTTTGTCTGACCGCATCGAATAGTGCGCTTCGTAATCCACTCAACGTTACCGAAGTCGATGGATGGGTACGTCACGAGTCTACAAGTACGCTTCATTGAGAAGTTGCTTACCGTCTTAGGTATTACCAGGAAACTGGACGCGCTGGACGCGACGGCGATCCGGCAGACTGCATTCTTTGTAAGCGACTTCGATGGTGATTACGCTACGCTGCCTGATGTATTATACTCTTCCAGATTATGCACACAGGGACGCTGTGTCACGACATCAGTTGATCAATAGCGACCGCAACGATAAAGGACCGGCTCGGACTCCGGAGGAGAAAAAGCGACAACTGGAAGATCTCTCAGCGGTGGCCCAGTATTGCCGCAACGAGGCTGACTGTCGACGATCATTAATCCTCGCGCATTTCAACGAGCGTTTTGATTCCCACCTTTGCCCGAAAGGTTGTGACAACTGTTCGAGAGGTGGAACAGTTTTTCGCCAGCTGTACACCCTGGAGGCGCAGCAGGCAATCCGACTATTCGGAGAGATGGCAGCCTCCATGGATAGGATCGCCCTCGGACATTTCAAAGATGTATACGCGGGTCGGAACCGGGCGAAGGTTCGTGAGAGTGGGCATGACCAATTGTCATTGTTTGGGGTGGGCAAGGGAGTAGATGGCGACCGTATAATAAGTGCGATGCTAGGTGCTGATATTTTTGCGATCGCACGAGAGGCCTCTGCGTCTGGCTGGACCAATGATTACTTAAAGGTAATTAAGGCCCAGTCTTCGTTTTGTTGGTGACCTGATGTTATGGTCAAGCTTGGTCCGCAAGCGGATGCGTGCCTCAGCGGCAACCTCCCCGTTGAACTGACATTTAGGGATAATGGCCCCCCCAGCGTTGGACCATCACGTTCAGCTGCGAAGAATGTAGCTTCTTCCAAGGCCCCCGCGAGAGCCAAGGGGAAGATGAAGGCTGGTCCCAGCACAGCGGCTTATATGCCGTTGTACAAAGACGACGACGAAGCTGAACCCGTGTCCGACTTCGAACCGATCAAAGACGCTGCAGATACAGGGCCTACAACCACAACCGAGCCGCAGGACCACAATCAGGCGCGTCTCACGGCAATGCTGGCGGTAAGGGAAAAGGTGAGAGTGCTTTTGTCGAAACAAAGTCACTGGCAGATTTACATTCAAAGCTTGCGAAAGAACATGTCCTTCATGAAAATGACGTGCTCGCTACGGAAACAATTCATTTCCTCTCGCTCATCGACATAGAAGGTGAGTATCTGCAATGAGTGAGGCTTGAACCAGACTTACCCTACTAGATCGTGCGTCATTCGAAGAGCTCATAACAAACTCGGATGAACCAAAATCGCGCGAGAAAGCAGCGATTTTTGGCAAGTCTTTCTGGACTGCTTATTTCAATGCTATATCAACCACAGCTTCGAGGTGAGTGACAATGCAATTTCTGCTGGCATCAAAGTGATGAATCAATACAGCTCCAAAACGCAAGCTCGAATTTCTGATCTGCGTGATACTTTTAGTTTCAATGGGGCATTGTAGTCTACTCTTTCGCTTGGATTACTTACCACAATTACTACAATGGATTGATTACAAGAATTAGGTATTAACAGATGATGTAAGCTGCAAATATTCTCCTGTTAGCCTCGAGCTCTCCTTGGAGATTGTCTATTGTCGCTGCTGTTCACTCGCAGCATCTAACTGTCTGTTGTAATGGGTGGTCGTGGCGTCCTTCTCACCTCAAATCTCCCTCAGTTGCAAAACCTCATCAAACGTGACCCAGTGGCGTACAAGGAAGAGTTCCTACAGCAATGGAACCACTACGACAGTATCAGACAGATATGTCAGATAAATCCTGATGAACAGGCTCAGCATTTTCGTGAACTAGTCTCATTTATATCTCAAGTGCGCCTTAAAGATCTTTTACAATTTTCTTACTTCGCTGATGATATTGCAATTCCAGGTCGCACAATGTTATCCCAAGGAAACCAAAGATTTTCCATCTCATTTATCTACCCTTCTCCTCGAAAACTATGGCACCCTCACGCCCGATACCAGAAAAACCCTCGTTCAAAACCTTGTTATGTTGCGCAACAAAGATGTCATTACATCCATTGAGTAAGTGCCTTGATGGATTATGTCCTCTAAATAAAATTTCGATCTAGACTCCTCAAGTCCCTCTTTCCGCTCCTCCCTCGTACAACCTCCTCCACTTTGCGAGCCTTTATCCGCAAAACTATTCTCTCCGATATCCGTACTGCCAACCTCCGAACCAAAAATCACAAACTGAATCGTGCTGTGCAAGCCATGCTTTTTACCATGGTCGAACGGGGAATGGATGCTGAAGTCGTTGGAGATAAGGGAAAGCTCAGATCCGCAGGTCCCACGAGTGATAAAACCGCCAATAATGGGGAGGACGCTATGTGGGCAGTGATATTGACAAAGGAGTTGTGGCGAAAGGGAATATGGTACGCCACTTATCGTTGATGCAGCTAGATAGAATTGACTTCCATCCTCAATAGGACTGACGCTAAACCTGTGTCTATCGTTGCGCTTGGATGCTTTCATCCTGTGATGAAGGTACAGAGTGCTTCGATTCACTTCTTTCTAGGAAGTGACGACGAAAAGGAAGACAGTGACGATGAGGATGATGAGGTAGGTAACGTCTCCTTGCCAGAATATCACTCACACTTGTTTCAGGGTCCTGATGTCAGAGCTCTTCACCATCGTCGTGAAGTCAACAAAAAGAGACGGGGCGATGATAAAAAGCTTCAGAAACAACTCAATGCTGCAAAGAAGGTACCCCGTTTATTCAGAAATGCTTTTCTGGCTCCATCTCATTGCTAATCCGTATACAGAAAAAGTATAACAAAAATGCCCCCACGACACCGAATTTTCCGGCGCTCCAACTTCTCAATGACCCACAGACGTTTGCTGAGAAGTTATATGACAATCTAAGTCGCTATGACAAACGTTTTTCACTTGAACATAAAATTCTCATCATGCAGCTCCTCTCGCGGGTGATGGGCGCTCATAAACTTTGCGTTTTAAGCTTCTATACTTACATTGTCAAATACCTCACCTACCACCAACTTCGCGTCCCGTCGATTCTCGTTGCGCTGGCGCAGTCTGTCCACGATCTTACGCCACCAGATGCCTTGACTCCGGTCGTGCAGAAGCTTGCAGCCGAATTTGTGCATCCTGGAGTAGGAAGCGAGGTAATTGCTGCAGGAATCAACTCAATCAGGGAGGTTTGTAGAAGACAACCATGGGCAATGGAGGAAGATCTGTTGGGTGACCTTGTAGAGTATAGGAGAAGTCGAGATAAGGCAGTTACAGCTGCTGCAAGAGGATTGTTGCAGTTGTACCGAGAGGTGAATCCTGGTATGCTCAAACGCCGGGAGAGAGTAAGCGGTTCCCTTTCAACTCTCCATTGCCAACGTTGAATATTCTTGTAGGGAAAAGATGCCAGTATAGGTATGAGCAAAGGTGGTCAACCACTGCCGTTTGGACACAGTGCGGATGCTGCAGTCGACATCGAAGGATTAATGGTAATGTGGACCTCTTTTACGCTCAAAAATATGTCTGAACCACTCGACAGCTTCTGGAAGACCACCTGATGAAACTTCGCGAAGAGGAGATGGGCGGTGCCAATAATCACGCGGAGGACAATGAAGCGGCCGCTTGGGAAGGCTGGGATGTCGAAACCGATTCCGATTCGGAATCTGAGTCTGAAGGATGGATAGCTGTCGACTCAGAAGGTGATAACGTAGAAGTTAGTGATAGTGAAGACGAGCGGGAGTCAGCTCCCAAGCCGCCTGGGGAGACCGATCCAGAGATTGATTCAAACCCCAATCGAATTTCAACCTTGGCAACTACTAAAGTGAACTGTTATTCCTTCTACCCCTCGTGCGACACTCTGACATGTATTACAGATCCTTACGCCGGCAGACTTTGCATTACTGAATGACCTGCGCATACAGGCTGCCACAAAAGCCATTGAATCAGGTGGTGGTTCCAGGGCGAAACGGAAGCTTGAAGCCCTTGAAGCTAACAAGAGGGCCATGCAAGCTGGGCCATCTGATGGCACATTCGTTTCTGAGAACGATATCCTTGGTCCGCGCAAAAAGGCTAAAGCTGACTACGCGGAACGCATAGCAAGTATTGAAAAAGGTCGGGAAGGGCGAGAAAAGTACGGCTCGCTGAAGGGTAAGAAAAATAAAGAGTCTCCAAGCAGCTCCACAAATCGCGAGAAGGCAAGGAATAAGCCGATTATGATGATATTGAGCAGCGGTGCGGTGCGGGGAAAGAAGAAGGCGTCCTTGAGGGAGAAGCAGCAGAAGTTGAGGGCACACATTGAACGTGCAAAAAAATCATATCACTAGTACATAGTATGATGCTAGCCAATAACAATGTTGTACGTGTCGCTAGTCTGAATGCCGGACAAGCGATGATCCACTTTTCTCTATCATTCGGTCCATCATGCGAGACCAAATACTGTCAGGACACTTGCCTTAACGTCTCAGGGGAATGCGCCGATACTGATCCTCTTCGCCATTGCATAACCAGCTGCGAAGTGAGAGAGCCTAGCATCTACTACAAAGCCCTGTGTGTTGGGTGAGTGAAGTCTGTACTTTTCCTGCTCAATAGTGTCACCTTTTTGTCGTATGCTTGAGAATTTCAAGATCAGGAACACGTTCCATCGAAGAGCGAGACTCACCTTTGAGCACGGTATCGAGTTGGTCTAGCTCTACGACGCGAGTGATAATATGTTCCCCATCATCAAGACACGGGGTAGGAGTTTCGAGTTTATCTTCTAGGAGGACACTTACAACCACGAGTTTCATGTTGGAATTAGTCATTCCTACAACTGTCTTAAATGTGCACCAATACATCTGACCGAATATACAGACCTGGGTCACTGACAACGATCGGCGAGGACTCGGGTTCGGTAGTCATATCGGCCTCGTATCCTGTCTCCTCCTTCAATTCTCGAATGGCTGCTGCCTCGGCTGTTTCTCCTGCATCGACAAGACCAGCAGGGAGTTCTATGACCGAAACAGAACAAAGTGAGTAGGGAATAGATTGACAACGATAGGGAAGTGTAGCATGCCAATAACGATGTTGTCGAGAGGAGGACGGTATTGCTCTATAATGACTGTCGAGAGGGGGAAAGCCTTGGTCTTGGAACGAAGGACAGCGAGGACAGCAACGCCTGTAAAGGACGAGCGTTTGTGCAGTTGTATAACGAGGAAGCACAGATGTTATTCACCGTCTATTCCAGAATCCTTGCGAGTTGTGCGCTCAGCAGACTCCCAAAGTCTCTTACCGATGAATGAATGAGATCGTCACGCCCCCGAGAGCATACTAATAAATATACCTGTTTTCCGTCTTGATCAGTGTAATGAATCTTCTTGAGACGGATCCATCTATGCACGAATGAGATATTAGTTGACCTCCACAAATAACGTTCTCACTTCGCGTCTTTGTTGTCCAAAGGCTCTTCACTGATGACTTTGGCGGCAGGCATAGCAGTAAAAAGCTTCAGATTCTGTCTGACTCGGATGATCGCAGGCCCGACGATAGATGACGGTGGATGTGACCGTACAAGTCTAACGGAGAACATATGGATGTCCCCTTTATAATCATCAACCTTTCAAAATTCAACCGTAATCGAATAGCCTAGCTGTTAGCTAGCTATTTCCTAGTTATTTCTTTGCGCATGGATTGCAACTCACCGAAAGGCCACCATTACATAATATTCTGCATACTACTTGATTAGACAATGGTCATTTACGACCGTGTTCACTAGCGCTCAAGCGCTCACTGCTCACTGTTCCGTGTTACATGCATCGATACTTTTGAATGTCTGCTTCCAACACTCATGACACGTCTACATTGTTGTTGAAGATATCATCTCTGCAGGCCGAACTTTCACACCTCCAACACCGGTATGATGCCCTACTTGCCGCCAAAGAGCGTGCCGCCGAGAGGTACAAGACCGACTACAAAAAGTGGCGAACTGTCAAGCAGTGGCTTTGCAAGAGTTCCGATTGTGGCAAGGAGGTGCATCCGTTACTGAAGGATAGTAACTATGATGTCTATCGGAGAGCCTCTAGTATCGACAAACGACGCAAATTTGAAGAAATAGGTCCGGACTTGAGTGCGTTTGACGAGGAGGAGAAGCAAACGTCCAAGACGTGTACGTACACAGGCTTTCACGCGTCTTTATACTCAACTGATGTTACATTAGCTTCTGATGCTATGGGCGGGCAGCAGGAGGTACCATCAACTCTCCACGCTTCGCGTAGAGAAACGACAATCTCAACGCAAGTTGGGATGCGGTCTGCCACTCCGTTCAAACCCCCGTTCCCGATACACGAACACTCTACTGACGAAGAACTAGCAGCCGGTGCGTGCTTATCAAACCACATACTTTGGCAACTTCACCAATCTTGATGCAGGCACGTCTGTCTTACAGAGTACCACCTTGCGTCGAGATCCACCCAAGAGACGCGGGAGATATGCCCAGGCTACGTAAGTCCCCGCAAGACCATGCTTGCTGCTCACTGACTCCCTGATTTCAAACCAACAGTGATGCGACCACTATCAATTCACGCTTCACTATAAGCAAAGAACGCAATCACGGCGTGGACTTTCAGTACGATGAAGTGGTCAAGAGCCGCGAGGGGCGAAAACAGATGCTTGCTGACGATTGTGAATGTTGTCGTAGTGTGCGTGTCTCATTTCTCGAAACATCGTTACTCAATCTCCATGCGTCCTAAATAGTACTATGAAGGCGTTGGACCACTGCCCAAACCTCTCCAGAAACCACTTTGGCGTTCACCCTCTTCAACACCTACTAAGAAACGTCGATTATCCTTTGACAGCCTCTCAGACTGTAAGGAAAACCGCGAAGGTATCGAACACCACAAGAAAGAGATATCACGACATCGGCACCATTGGTATCGTGCCAAGACACCACCCGGCTACTGGGACATCGGTTTCCCTGATACGCAAGAGACAAGCGACATCAACCGACGTGCCGCAGAGATGTATGCACAGAAATTGGTAGAGGTTGAAAACGAAGCACGGTATGCTAACATCCATATTCTCCAGACTTCTCTGAACTGATGCCATCGCGTAGGAGTGGCAAGGGAAGATATGTCGAACGGATAGCATGAGTATATAATATTCCTGGCAGGGCCATCAGGTGATATCATAGATATTTGTCCTCGGGACGATACGAAGAACTTGACCCGATATCACATCACGCAAGGCGGAATGGATCACAATATCTTCCTCATAGTTCAACTGCCTTCCATGTTAGGATTTAATTCTGTCGACGACATCAGGGAGGCACACCAATTAAGCATCGCGATCACAAGAAAGTATGACTGACCCCAAAACCTCAAACGTCTACGCAATCGCCCTTGGTTCCACTCATAGAAGGTTACCTAGGTTTTCCCGTCAGTCCGCACATCAACTAGTGCTATCGTATTTCCAGCTGTAGATCCTTGACCCTCAGCATCATCGTATACTGACCATGACACACGTTTATCCTGCATTTCTTGGACTTTACTAGGGGTCGGCGTTGCCGACTATTTACCTTGTTCCGGCTTCCACAGAGTTTTCTCGTCCCCAATTTTATTTCTGCATACTCTAATACTACTACAGTCTTCAAACGCGCTAGCGACACTACTTCAAGATACAAGTACAATTATCGGTGACCTATGTCTTTTTAGGCTTTCGAACCACTTGCTTCAGTCTCACGGTGAATCTTTGTCTTCTTTGGTTGTTCTTGGTTGTCATTGACTTGCGGGCGTTTGTAGTTAATGTTGTGATGGACCGCACCGAGTCTCAGGATTGTTACGCGTTCCACGGTCGCTTGGAAAGTATCATGATCTTGGATTTTCCAATGACGCACATTCTGTGATGGAACCATTGAGAGCGGTATTGGTGTGCATGGGTTGGATAAGGTTGTCTTTGTAGAAGATGGGGAGCGCTTTTGGTTGAAAATTGTATTTACAAAGCGTGAGTTGCTACAATGGAAGGTGACTGTATATATCACTCCATTACCTTGCGCAATGCGGAGCAAGGTCTATCACGATGGAGCGTAAAAATGTTGTGGCAAACAGCACAATACATGCACGTGGTTTATGACGCGTGTATACCTCGCAAAACATGCCAACCTTCGAGATCAGTCCCAGTGAAAACCCACTGTTCTGAGAATGGCTGAGGTTGTGTGGGGTTGTGCGTGAATTTGAGAAGCCTTTGAGATTGTGTGAGATTGGCTGGCGAAGTTAATGCTAATAATAGCACTGGTCTGAAATTGTGCGAGATCGATTACCTCTTATTGTTGCCACTGCATGTTGCATTTGGCACGCACAATATCATTGCACGTTGCATCTAGCACCTGACAGCTCTACCATCACAACACTTTCGCCCACTAGCATGCCACCACCAAAAGAGTATCAAGTCATGCGCAAGGGCCGCCTTCAGACCGTCTCCAAATCTCAGTATTACCGCTTAAAAGCCCAGGATGGTGGTGCAAACACACGGACTCCAGAACTTCAAGCACTCTTAGCCTCTCGGGTACAAACAGATGCTCCAATTGCTTCATCAAGTACCTCTGGTAAGTTGAGAACCATTATCTACAACATCAATGCGCTAATGAATGTGACTATATGTTAGCGGAGCTAACAAGAGAGCACACACGCTCAATTCAAAGTGGTGATGTGGATATGAATCTTGATGAGAATGCTACAGAAGATGAGGTAAGTAAAGTCGATTACCTACCAACTATTGTTTGAGTCATATTAGCAGGGCAACTATGCGGATGATTTCCCAGACCCTCCTGCTGCTGACGAGGGCCATTCCACACCTCCCCCAGACCCAGACCCTCCTGCTGGTGACGAGGACCATTTCACACCTCCCCCAGACCCTCCTGCTGGTGACGAGGACCATTCCACACCTCCCCCAGACCCTCCTGCTGGTGACGAGGACCGGCGCACCATACAAGATATCGATTTAGATGAAATACAACGTCTTGCAAGTATCGGTGGGCAGAAAGATATATTGCAATCTATTTCGTTTATTCAGGCCCTTCGACGCTCCACTTTAGATGACAGTCTCTCGCCACTTGATCCAGATGCTCTTGATCGTCTCCGAAACCCTCCTCAGCATCAACTTAAAATTGAGGATCCCCATCTGCGTTTAGCTATCGATACCTATCTTGCACTGGAACATTCTGCTGTAGAAGCTTACAATAATGTCCGCAAAGCTGTCCTACGATGCTATCCAGACACAGACTTTCCTTCCCACCACAAAATCAAGCGTATTGTTGCACAGATGAGCGGGATTGAGTCCATTGTAGATGACATGTGTGCAGAGGGCTGCACAGCTTTCACAGGAGATTACGCACTTCTCGACCGCTGTCCTCATTGTCATTCTTATCGCTATGATCAGATCAAATACGAAGCCTCTAATGGCAAAGTGAAGTCACCTGTCAAGGTGTTTCACACTGTCCCCATCGGTCCACAACTTCAGACGCTTTATCGAGACCCTGCAGCAGCAGCCAACATGTGCTATCGTGATGAGCGGACAAAACGCATCTTCGAGGAGCTTGAACTTACAGATGGCAAGCTTTCCATATATGATGATATCATCACGGGTACAGAATATCTGAAAGCTGTGAACGAAGGAAAGATTCAAGACAATGATATCGTTCTCATGTTATCAATTGATGGCGCCCAACTCTACGAGAGCAAGGAGTCTGACTGCTGGATATATATCTGGATCATTATTAATCTCTCTCCTGATCTACGCTACAAGAAGAAGTACATCCTTCCGGGTGGAATCATACCTGGGCCTAATAAGCCAAAATTCATCGAATCCTTCCTTTTTCCTGGTCTACACCATCTCGTGGGCTTGCAGAAGGAAGGGCTTCATATATGGGACGCATCCAAGGACCGAATGTTTAAGTCGGATCTCTTTTTCGCATTTGGAACCGCGGACGGTCCTGGCTTACTTTGTCTGAGCTCAATGGTCGGGCATACCGGGAAGAATGGGTGCAGGATGTACTGTGGTCTTAAGGGACATCACAAGCATGGGCAGCCACAATACTACCCTGTACTCCTCAAGCCTCTCAACTATACTGTTTCTGGATGTGATCACGACGACATTGATGTCAACCAACTTTCATTATCACCATGTTCTGACTATGTCGACAATCTTTACCGTGTCGTCTCCACTACAACAACAGCCCAGTATAATCAGCAGCGGCTTGAAACAGGTATCGTCAAGCCAAGCATATTGCTTGGCCTCTTGCCCAACCGCATGTTTGGCATTCCCGAATGCTTCACCCCCGATATCATGCACTTTGAGGGCCCCAATATGGGTTCACTCTTCACTGATTTGTGGCGTGGCACAATGAGATGTGATGCCACAGATGATAAAGACTCATGGGACTGGGCCGTATTCCGAGACAAGACTGTCTGGATGGATCATGGTGCCTCCGTAGCTGCATGTGCACAATACCTCCCTGGTTCGTTTGATCGGCCCCCACGCAATCCTGCCGAAAAGATCAACACTTACTACAAAGCCTGGGAGTTTATCCTATGGCTGTGGGGCCTTGGCCCAGGTCTTCTCTATGGTATCTTGCCCGACAAGTACTGGCAAAACTTCTGCAAGTTTGTACGAGGTGTCCAAATCATGAGTCAACATAGCCTCACATTCGAAGACATACAGGAGGCTCACAGGTGTTTCTGTGAATGGGAGTATGAGTTCGAATGTATATACTATCAGCGACGAGCAGACCGAATCCATTTTGTTCGGCCATGTGCTCACCAGGGGAATCATCTAGCAACCGAAGGTTTTCGATCAGGTCCGTCTGCATGTTATGCACAGTGGACCATGGAACGTGTCATTGGCATGCTGGGGATGGAAATACGACAGCCTTCCAATCCATTTTCGAACCTCACTTTTCTTGCCATTCGCCGGTGTCAGATAAATGCCCTCAAGGTCATGATTCCTGACTTAGAGCCACCTGACAATCCACTTCCGAATCATTCTGTCAATCTCGGAGGTGGTTATGTTCTCCTCAGGGCTCGTGACAGGTACAACTATCATCCAAGTGAAGCCGAGTCACAAGTTATTGGTGAATTCCTGGATGCACCTGTTCCAAAGTTCAAGCGCTGGGCAAGACTGCGGCTTCCAAACGGCCAGGTTGCTCGCTGTGCATGGAAGGAAACACTCAAGCCTGCAGAGAAGGTCCGCATGGCACGAAACGTCAAGGTGACTGTCTCTCCTGATGTTATGACCAGCTTCTCACTGTAAATTCAGGTGACCATCAATGACAGGAATGAAATCGCACAGGTTTTATATTATGCACAGCTCGCTATTAAGGCAGACGACATAAACAACAATGAAAATGACGGGGAGTTGGAGTACCATGACGACGAGATCTATCGCTTCGTTACAGTTGCAATGGTTTCTGTCTACTCTCGCCCAGATCCAGAACTACTCCAGAAATCGATGCAGACTGTCTGGTCGTGTAAATATCATGGTGATGAGGCACTGCAGCTAGTCAGTGCAAAATCCATCCAGTCCATTGTTGCCATGATACCTCACCGTCCTAAACTCCAATCAGGAGTGGTAGAGGATCGCTTTTTTCTCCTCGAGAAGCCGGGGCTTGGGCTGGTAACTGTTGATGAGGAGGTTGAAGATGAAGCAGATGGGGATGAGTAGATCGAAGATTACCTATGATGATAAAGAGTAGACTATTGAAAGTCTGGATCTGTACAGAATCAGTAAACGTGCACATAGCTCGAGTTGAAAACACACCAAACAGGACATCTGCCTTGTCTACAACCATCCACCGGACGAAGGAGACGTTACAGTGGTAAGAGTGAGTAGGAATGGTGGTAGGAACAGTGCCGGATGAGAGTACACTCTTCCCAGCTGATGATTCGGAAGAGAGGAGAGAGGAAAGCAGCGAGGTAGCAGCTGTGGTGTCAAAAGAGATGGTGCACAAAGGCAGACCGCTTGATCTATAAGTGAGTTATAACATGAGTATTTTTGTTTTTGAATGAGAAATTGAAGGGAAATGAGATTGAAGAGAAAGCCACGTACACTAAGATTCTGCTGGGCAGGACTGGGCTATCTTGCGCCAATGCGTTGAGCCAGGGGCCGCGTGACGTTGAGTGCAATAGATAGAGGAGGATGAAGTAAGTTGGTTTTATTCACTGATTTTACCACAGGCGTGTAAAACACCAAAGCACATGACCTGGCTGACGAATCAACGACTCTTTGTCTTCATCCAAGCTGCACGGTTGGCTCAACGTCGACGGGTCTTGTCTACCATGGCTCAGGCCCTTTGGGTGGATCTGAGCTAGATCCGGCGCACCATGCTTCAAGATCTGAGCTAGATCTGCGGTGTTCCCCGTAGCCTTTCTTTGGTTGCACTGCTCTTCGTCCTGCACTAATACTATCATCATCATCCAGCCGCTGTTCTCAGCCTCACTCCCAGATGTACTCAGTACATTTTTAGAAGATACGGTTATCATGTGCGTTGTTGTCTCTCGCGGTCGCGTCGTTCTCTATGCTGACACATTATCCCTTCTCATTTACGTCAACCATCCGCTCAACCAATGTTGTCTCATATCCCTAGCCCAATTGGCCACACTCCCCCATATAGTCTCAGCCCTTCACGAGCATCCACCTGACACCATTATGTGTTGGCTAGCTCTAGCTTGTATTCTCCTTCTGGTCTCGCGTCTGTCACCTCTGAACTAGCGCCTCTCACTCCGAAGAAACCTAGGCCTCAGACGATGCAACCTCAGCAGCACCTTCTCAATTCGAATGAGCAGTCGTCACGCAAGAAACCGTCGTCACGTCCTTCCACCGCTTCTTCTAGCTTCGCCCCACATGGCGCTGACCCAATCAGCCGCGCAGTCGCCTCCTGTGGCATCAACCACACGCTCTCCTGCTGCACTCTCCTCGTTGCATACGATGTCAAGCAGCTTAGCCCCACACTCGTTCTCACAGCCGGCGTCGGCATCTTCGTTGCATTCTCTTTACATGTCGTCCCACAGCGTTTCGCCTCCCGCATTTATGGGGGAGCGTACGCGCCAGTCATCGACAACCTCTGCACGACATCAGACCTTTTCACCCATGCCATTGACATTTTCCTCATCACAATCATCGCATACCATCTCTCACCTGACCTCGCATTCTCACCTGCCCTCGCATCTTCACCCCTCCTCACATTCTCATTCAACCAACGCCTCAGCCTTATTGATGTATCCACGGAGCGTGACCTTGTGAGCCAAAAGGAACGTGACCACGGGTATGAAGATGTGGTGGAGGTAGGACTCCTTGCAGTACATATTTCAAACGCTTACCCTTTCTTTCAGAATCCTTATCAACGCCCAACATTTTCCTTTCCGCGACGTCACTGGAAGGCAATTTTTTCCTCCTTGCGCCCGTCAATACCATCACCAAATGTAGCAGACGAGGAAGCTGAGCGTGTGCGTAATGTCCGCCACTGTGTGACTCGTCTAGGCAACTCTACGATCGATCGTCGCAACACTTTCATTCAACACGGACGTACAGATACTCTGTCTCCCCCTACCGGTCCTTCCCAGTCCAACCAGCCTGGCTCGCCAGCGCATCCCAAAGCTGAGTTCCTCTAAATTTAGTCCTATTGATACGTTTCAAGAACTACATTGCAATATTAATGCTACATGACAAGAAATACACTAGTGAGAGTACAGTAAGGATGGCCGCACAAATTGTTGAGTGAATGAGCAATGCATATGTAAGTGCAAGGGGAAAATCAAACTTTACGTGGCTTCTTGAACCTCTCCTGGAGCTCCTCTTCACCATATCTTTTCTCAGCTTTGGCGCTAAGATGAGTTTCATCAATTGGACGCACGTAGTAGCGCCATGGTGCAGTGGGATTGCCTGGATCTGGATTGGGGTTCTCGAGGCGCCTGGTAAGAAGGTCACATGGAGAGGCGCTGCTGCAAGAAGTAAGTAAGTAAGCAGTAAAGTGAGGCATTGGAAATCTACAGAGGAATGGGAACTGGGACCACCAACTCTTCTTCCTCATCTTCTGAAGTCTGGACCGCTGACTCTTTCTCCCATGTCTCGACCACCAACTCTTCATCATCCTCTGATGCCTCGGCCACCGTCCCTTCTTCTGCCAGTGGTGAGTTGTCTTCCTCATCCTTACCGTTTTTCAACTGAAGTATTTGAGCATCTTTGAAGCGTAACACAACTCTCTGCATATGTGTGAGATAGTAGGTTTTACTATGCATTGAGAATAAATAAATTTACCTTGCGTCCAGGAGAGTGGATATCCAGTGCAAAGCAGTATGTGTCCCAGGAAGGAACAATGTTGTCAATATCGAGGAAAATAACATCCTCCAACATATTAACAGAGTCAATTATGATAGGCATTAGGGTATTAGAATGATATGAAATCCTCCATGTCGAGGACTTAATGAAATATCCCCAGACTTCGGAATTTTCCAGCAGGTCATGTGAGCGCGTTTTTGGCGTTTTGGGATGCGTTTTTGGGCGCGTCGAACATCTTTCTCTTATACCACCACCATGTCTTATTCTTTCCCCCAGTATAATAACTTTACACCCTCGGAGAATTACAAAACTCCATACCCTAATATTCCCAATCAATTTGCAGGTAGTTCACGTCCTTTTGGTGGCCAGCAGGATACCATGTCTCCCTCCCCTGATTCGAATGGGTCGTTGCATTCTGATGGCATGATCTCTCCATCCCTGGACCCGTTTTTTCAACAGAGGCCAGCAAACTCACCCATTCTTATGCAGCAAGAGCATGAACCTATGGTAAGGAGTCACAGTAATATCGTAAATTAATTAACTGAACACCATGATTAGGGAGGAAATGGACTGTTAAGCGCATATATGCGACTCGAAGAGCAGGTCAAAGCCTCACCGAGTAATTTTTTTAGATAGATGTACTAACTTGCAGCGCATATACGCGTCTTGATGTTCAGATTAAAGTCCTACAGAACGATATTTTACAGCTGCGGACAGACAAACAAATGCTGGCACGCGAGCGGGATTTATATCAGCGCGTCTTTTCAATGAATCACTGGGTTTTCTGGTATCTAACTGTCGGTTTACTAGGGCTGCTTATACCAAGCTTGCAGAATCCCTCTCACTAACTCTAGACCCTGTTGGCCTCAGTACCCTCCCCCCTCAGAGTCTGCCTGTGACGCTCAAGGCAAAGGAAATCTCGGTCCCATCCTACAATCGTGCCGACTTCCCCAGCAAGTTCATATGGACGAAGGAAGACTGGAAGAAGCTCCAGGAAAAACCGTCGACCCAGCTCGAAAAGTCGCATCCACTGCGCTTCGTGGTTGACAAGAGTAATAGGCCTATTCCGTTGGAGCGTGTCACAGCAATACGTACCACATCCCGACGGGTGTTTGTGGACATCTGGAACATCAATGAGGCTCCCAAAAGCTGGGGAGCAGCATCGGGATCTGCTAGTAAGCTGTACTACCGAGAAATGGTAACATTCTTCCCCGAGCTTGGCTACTGTGACGGCAACTGGAAATGTGATGCCATTGCGACTGCTAGCTATACCTCTTGGCGCAAGAATCATATCAACCGCTTGGATCGTGAAGGGACTTGCAAGCCAAAGGCAGAAGACATCATCGATTTTGATAGCCTCGAGACGCTGGACTCTGACGATGCTGAGGATACTGACACAAAGACTAATATCAACACTAAGACCACCAAACGGCAGACCCGCGATTCGGAACCGCTTGACATCAGGTCAAATTCCAGTAAGAAGCGGAAGTCCTCAGAGACATCTAGTAAGTTAATCAACTTTATCTCTATAATCATTTAACTATCTACTACGTTAATAGCCACTGAAAGCGCATCACCATCACTACCAGTCTCAGAAGTCATGGACTCAACTAGTCAATCCCTTGGTACGTCATTTAGTTTGATTCTTTGTGATCCCACCGCCTTCACTTGGCAATAGTTCCAGATGGGAATACCCCACCAGATTCACCCACTAGTAACGACCATCCCATTTCAACAATCGCTGAGCCTCACACTGCTGGTTCCTCAAAGGAGACGACCACATCTAGCGCCCCTGCCAGAGTATGTATTTATCTTGATATTGTCACGTCATACTCAGACACTTGTTTGTAGTTCCGTGCACGGCCCTTGAAATTTGCAAACCCACTGTAAGCCTGTTTTTTTGTTCAAGAACTCGAACTGACTGATATTAGTACTACTGTTGAACCTACTAACGCTAATCGACCCCCAATAATTCAACCTTCCTCCTCTGAAGTTCAGCATACGGCTCCAGCAGATGAACCAATAACTACACAGCCCACTAGTGAACCCATGCCTTCCATTGTACCGACCCCAGAACACTCCCCAGATGGCTCTGTGATCATTTCCGATGTCCACGCACCAGCCACCGTTCAAGTTGCTGCTGACCCGATGCCAACTCCTAGCAGTGAGTACCGCCACATGACTGGACAACCAACTCAACTTCAACTTCTTCCAACAGCAACCTCTGACATGGTACCTCCACTGGATGCCTCTACCAGCAAACCTCTCAATGTGCTGGCAAAGAAGTCAAGGAAGATGCAGATCGGGAAAGCACAGAATGGACGGTTCGTCTGCATTGGTAGGATTCTTTGCTACTGTACATATTGATCGACTTCATCACAGCAACCTGTGTGCACGTGAGTGGCTCACTCGTAACAAGACTGGATCAGCAGCCGAGTTCAAGATCCACTATGATGGACTGTCAGGAGCGCAGAAGAAGGTGCGCCTTCCATCTCATCTTTCCTTGGCTTAGACTAACATATATTCATCAGTCATATGATGAGCTCGCTACCACGAAAGTACGTACTATGACTAGAACATGTTGCACCTACCTACTTACAGGTACGGTATTCTTCCAACTAGGTTGCAGCGGGTGAATGGCCCCGTTAGTGACATCACTCTCCTTCCGACTTCTTGCGACCTCGCTGTCTCTTAGTGTCTATCTTGATCATCCTCGCACCAGGATCCCTGTCAGCAATAGCGGACCACAGCGCTCCCTCCCCCAGAACTTCTTGTGATCTCATGGCCTCTCAGGATCGTTCAAGTTGGTCACCTCCTGGTCGACTTGTAGGAATAGCTGCATGGAGTATGGGCTGGAACGGACGGTGACAGGATGTGCTGTCGGGTGCCATTGGTGCCGAGTTTTATTGTATCTGTGTATCTGTAATGTATACTACACTACACAATACCAGCAGATCTGGCACAATCTAGGATGATGCAACGAGCATTGCAGCCACACAATACCAGCAAATCTGGCACAATTTAGGGTAACGTGAAAATATTGCATGCACACAATCAGCGACAATAGTGCACAATCCCACACAATTGCACATGTGCTATTAGTCTCATTTTTCTGTTGAGATTGTGTCGCTCATTCTAGACAATCTCACGCAACCTCAGCCATTCTCAGAACAGTGGGTTTTCACTGGGGATCAGTAATCATTGTGTCATTGGATTCAATGTACACATGATTACCACCGTGGATTTGATGTTCTTTTTTAGATGATATGTAACGATACACACTGAAAATGAAAGCACACTGGTTGTCGGAAGTTGTCATGAGTTCAAACATACTGGGATGTATGATGGCCCAGAGGAGACAATAATAAATTGAATCATTTTTGTATAAAATATCTACATGCCAAAAGTCGTGTTATGTTCGAAAATCTCTGGATGATAAAAATTAAGTCTCGACCGCTAGAACAATGTAGGTGGGAGTGGTGGGTAACACAAAAAATGCTCTGGCGAGACGACGAGAGGAGGTCAGAAAGAGATTAATCGTGTAATATAAAACTACAGGCAACCTACCTGGCGAGACGACGAGAGGAGGTCAGAAAGAGATGAGAGCCCCTTACAATCGTTACCCGCCAGGCGAACCTCAAACTCCGCTATAGGAGAGGAGGAGTTTGAAAGACGATCGGGAGTGTTGCCCGATGAAAAACAGGCCTAAAAAGAATACATGTGGCTGCGCGACCATAGTAGGGCTTAAGCCAGCGCACACGCAGGCCCATGAAGTAGAGGACGACTCTTATTCAAGACTCGAAGTTCCGCGACAGACACGCAACCGCTTGTCGGCCAATTAGCTTCGTATAACTTATATTAAACCCAAAAAATCTCTGGATGATAACCAAAAGTCATCCACGTGGCTTCTCAGAACTCTATTTTTGGCACAACGTCCACATGGTACCTTCAGTAGAGTACTTCCTACTGTCGTCCTCATTGTCGCCGACAATGAGCCACGCAGCGCCGCGCGTCGTGTCACGCATCACACAGGCGGGTGCATGATGTACCTGCATTTTCCTTGAATGATAGTTATTTATTTACTACTTACCTACAGAGACACCCAAGCAAACATCACGCTTCAGTTTCCTCTCTTCTGCAAAGAATATTGTATGACAATGGCACATCACCATACATTGCAGAGCCTGGCGCAAATGTACATTTGCTGTGGTTGATTAATTACTTATACCAAGCAAGTGCTGGTACGAGTGTCACGCACCTGCCATACCGTGACTGGTGACATGTGACCCGACGCGCAAAGGGTGGGACCCGCCTTGAGCTCGCCATTGATAACGGTGAGCATGGGATGACTTGAGCCAGCAGGTGGACGACTTTTGTACATAACATCCCGATTTGGTAGCCATGTGGACAACTTTTTTTTTTGTGAAATGATTTAGAGTTTTGAGAAGCCACGTGGATGACTTTTGTAAAATCAATTCGAGTTTTAGTTATAACATCGATTGGGTGACTATCCATAGGCTGAAATAATGCGGAATAAAATAAGATAGAATAAAAGAGACCATTTAAGGAAGTCGTGCCGCGATGCCGCTGTTCATTTGCATCGAATTTCCAAAACATTATTTTTTGACCCCCTTACAAACTCTAAATCTAGAAGGGGGGGGGGGGGCCTTACAGATTATTCCAGATTATAAATGACGGATTAAATCCATTTTGGGCCACTACGCCTAAGCTATCTGCTGACTAATCCATGACTTGAGGTCTGCCTGACACATGTTCAGCATGGCGATGGTTGCCACCTGGTCCAAACATTTTTCAATATATGCAGTCCCATCCCTGAGCTCCCTGGCGAAGTTTTTAGCTGAAATTTTAAGATTGCTATCAGCAGACGACGCTGACACGTACCACTGCGACCGGCCAGGGTACGAGGTGAGCAGTGCCGACACCATTCTCTCCCTATAAGTCTAGAATTGCGAAAACAACTCGTTCCCCAAGCTACCACGACTGTTTCTTTTTCATTAAAGACTTGATTTCATGTGTGTACTAACGTATTCCTGCGACCACCGCTGGGCACGACAAAGGTACAGCCG
Organism: Suillus discolor; assembly: GCF_016758755.1. NCBI lineage: Eukaryota > Fungi > Basidiomycota > Agaricomycetes > Boletales > Suillaceae > Suillus > Suillus discolor. The sequence continues at coordinate 628,527 of NW_024541255.1, forward strand.
CTTAGGGTTCCGGGTTTCAACACGATCAAGTCGAGCTAGCTCTATTCCAGCAACGAGTGTAGCTGCTAACATCCTCGCGTGTTCTTCGTCATCAAGAAATGCTGTCTCTTCTCCGCCATTCACCAGATTGTGGTACTGTAGTAGTAGATCGTCCATTGCAGTTTTGACTGAATTATTTTATTCCAGATGCGTTACGGTTGTGTTTTCTGTACAGATTATCTTTTGCAAATATCTTTCAAAGTCCATTATAATCTATTCCACTGTAGAGACTCGCGCCTCTCAATGCGGAATATACGGCCCTATTACCCACATAATTCCCTACACGTTCCAGCTCTTATCCGAAGGATCAGTCATACGTGCTCTCACGCGCGCGCCCTACGTACGCGCCTCGTTCGCGCGCCTTACACGCACTCGCGCCTTTCGCGCGCGCTCGTGCGCCTCCCCTTAGGCCTTCGTACCCTTGTCCGTCCGTCCGTCCTATGTCCTCGCTGATTTACTGGTGCGTTATTCTTATCCCTTTCACTGAATTGACGTACCTTCGGTCCGATCTCCGCGCTTACATATAGAAAGTCTATCATAGGCTTTAGAATATATTTAGAGTTGATATGGTTACTCGGTTCGGTACCACGCTCGGAAGCGCACCGCATAGCGTAATCTCCCTTCTTAAATAGAGGGAAAGCTCCTTTTAACTTACTTCCTTCCCTTCTCCCTTATCTGAGTATACTGCAAATTGTATAAGTGCACCTTAGTACTTGAAATCCGATTATACTTCACTATTCTACCATCGCTCGCGCATCTGTTATACTTGAACACTCTCCCCCATCGCTCAAAAGCACGCTTCCGTATACGCGCGCGCCCCTCGCATCTTTCGCTCGCGCGTGCCCTTCGCGCGCCTTCGCATTTGCTTACTCGCGCCTACGCGCGCGTTATCTTCTCGCGCCTTCGCGCGCCTGTTACCACCTGTCTAGTTGGTGAAGACTCCCTCCATTACATTAAAGAGGAACTTCTCTCAGTAGCTGTCCTTTGGGTCGAGTCGTATTCTCGTATCCTGGTCTTACTGTAGAACCCCCGTTAGCTTTAGCGTTTCACCTATAGTCAAGATTCCTCACCTTCACCGCATTATTTTGCCTACGGATAGTCACCCATTTATTTACTTTATCGTTTTGATTTTATTTTGTCCAATACGGTCCCTCATAGGGATGCATGACGGTAGGGCTTTCTTGCATCGCTATGTCACTTTGGATTATAATTTTTATTTTATTCACACGGACTATTGCTTACGTTGGCACATCTTTACCAACATATGAACATGACCTGGTAATTTACTCCACCGTCAACTCACTGATCGAGATCTATTGCTGGTATCAGCGTCCATCTTCATCCTCACTCATTATTTTTGTAATTACGAATTACATACAGTACCGTTCGACCTCGTGTACCATTGCTGATTTTCTTAAACACAATGCGTTTTCATGTATCACACACAGAATTTTTCACAACAATTATTGTAACACGCGTGAACTTGTGGTCGCGAACAACCTCGCGTTTCTAAATATCTACAGCCTTGAAACTGGAAAGAAGTACTATTGATACACGATATGATGTTACAATCCTCATACACTGTACCAGCCCAAACAAAGGGTAATTACAGGAACAGTCAGTCCTGTTCATCCTCGCTGACTCACCAATTGTGTCGCTTGTTCGCCTTCTTTTTTGATGGACCTGGAGCCTGACACCAACCTTGTCTGTTGTCGTTTTCATGTCCGGATGTTTTGCATTTTTCTATCGCGATTGGTTTTGCATGTTGGTGACCAGTGCGATACTGCTGGGCTAAGTACTTGCCGGTCTTGCTGGCCTTGTCGACTGTCCCGCTTGACGTGCCGTGTTGTATGGTCATTCTCATCTTCGGTACCGGAATCACTATTCACTAGCATGTCGAATGGAGTAAGGTCGGCATGCTCTATTTAACGGCTGGTCTCATGTACGCCTGCAAAGCTGTTTTAGCCATATCTGATTTTTCAAGTATGGCAAAGAACCAGAAATCTGTTGATGACTATAGTAATAGCCAGAGAAGAACTTCTATAAAATAAATCATTTGTCCAGGCGGGTGTTATCATGTGACTACTCTGCAGCGAGGAGGTAGTGAACTTCAGAACAATTTCTTAGTGTCTTGGCAGCTTGCTCTGCGGTAAGGTCTCTCTGCGGCTCCGCCATAACTTCAAAACTATCAATCATATTAGCTTGTGTCAACGAGCCAATAATTTGTGGTAGAACTCACCCCGCCAAAAATTTGCGCACACTAGCACTCCGTAAGAGTGGAGGCTCAAAGTGCACATGCAGATGTGCAATATCGTCTGTATCTTTCACATACATCCCATCATCATCTCGACGTGGGGGAAGTGGTCGTTGATGAACGCCCATCGCATATGCAAACGAGCAAGAGAATATGTTGTCGTAGCGCTTCGTCACGCGCAACATGATGTCTGCAAATGCGTGCTTCTCATCAACTGTGAAATGTACAAGGGACGAAATGTGCCGTTTGTGAGGGAGCACTGTGATGTCGTGTTAAGAGCTAGCATTTGCTACAAGTAACTTGTGACACACCCATGATTTCGAAGGGCCAATACGCCCACCACGGCACAAGCGCAACGAAATGCTCATTTGTAACGACTATGCGTCCTTCGTCTTCTGGAACAGACAGCTCATGGTGCACATACTCGCACAATAGGCACGCATGTCCATCAGGCCCAGTTGGAACGCCAGAGTGTACGTGGGTGGTAGATGCATAGTTATGCAGAGAAGCAAGTTCCTTCGCGGGGAGGGTAGGCACGGTGGAAAGCGACCATACTTGGCTGTGTGGATGCGGGTTGGAACACCCCATCATTGCTCCCTTGTTCTGTTATGAAATGAGGACTTGTGCGATGATCTGGTCAAAGTCGAATACTTCAAATATCTGCACATATTCAATGCCAGGCTCAGTCCCCCTCCTCATGTAAACACGAGTCCATTCATCCACAATATTCTCCACGTCCAACAGAGATAAGGTCGGTAAACTGAGATCATGCCGGGGATGGAAACATACAACATCGCACGCGCCCTGAATTGGCTCGACAGTCAGGAGTGGATGTGCAGCCTGAGGTGTGACAGGTCCGGGGGGTGGAAGAACGGCAGCGTAATCATTCTCGAATACCACGGTGGAAGTGTACATTTCGTTCACCTTACCGCCCGCTCGAGTATTCCCAGGGCACAAGTAACATGCGGGATCGTACTGGGGGAAGTTTGACGGCTCGGTGGGCTCAGTCTGACCTAGCCAAGGACGTTTGGTGCGATGAGGTGAGACGAGAATGTGTGTGTTAGTCAATGGATTATCTGTGACCGTATCATGGTCAATCATTGTTTCGTCGAGGTCATCTTAACAAGAGGACTTACAGCGTCTGTGAGGATGCGTAGTTGGATCGAAGGGCTCCATACTGATGTTAAGAAGCGTCGAACTTCGAAGGCAGACTCAAACGACGAGCCGCGATGACTGGTAGCAAAGCTTGTTTATCCAAGAGACTCCATGATGCGTGTGATCTAGATGCATGTTCTAGCCTAAGTGTAACAGGTAATTAACTCAGTTGAAAGTTTATAAACCAACATTCACGAAATACTACTATATTGTGCAGACTACTCCATCATTGTGCTGTCATAAATCAATTCGATACGGCAGTGAACGTTTGAACTCTCGAAGGGGCTCAAGACAACAGTCTCCTCCCTGTTCCTTTTCCAGCATGTGTTACTTGACTGGTAAAGATGGTTATCTTGCTTCAAAGATGTTCCCAGATTGCGCTGATCACGGTCTCCTACACGGATATTTGGTTCTCTGTGACGGATACAATAAATGGCACCTTATAAGCTGCTGAAACCATGGGTATATTGCCATTGATGGCTACAGCCGCGCGCTCATATTTAATGAAACCCCTACCGGCTACCTCGGTAGTGTCGATCGCTGCTCATGCTATGAAAATTGGACCTATAGTCGACGATGGAAGGTGGGTGTCCTTGGCCGAGGAGACTACGCACTTCTACAAAATCAGTAAGAAACTGAGTTGAACGGAACACTTCCTTCCGCTTCCTCAGGCTGCCCTTGATTACCCACAGTTCGGAACATCGATCATCGAGGCCATCTATGGTCATAAAGAAAGGGCGTGCTGGAATAATTTATCGTTGTACTACACATCCTCTAGGTCTGGCGACACCAGTGCACATAAGAGAGATGCGGATTGTGTCACAGCATTGCTATTTATTAGGAACCTGTTGAATACCCATGGTTGTCGGTCGCGAACACTGTGATCGAGTGCATGATAAGATCGACGGAACATGTCCAACACGTGAAGGTCATTTTTGAGGTTAATAGTGCGCCTTGCCATCGAGAATGAAGTGGCCAATAGCAAAATCTCAGAGTAAGCTACAATTTTTTATTCATGATTTAGCCGATTTCATGTTCGGCCAATAACTGCAGAGAATCTCAGTTATACAATCGAAAGTCTCGAGACAAGCCGTAGCTCACCATGTTTGGGATCCCATTAGATATGGGGTATATGTGGTTACAATTTTGACAGACCATCGCACCATCAGTAACATTGATCTAGGGAAAATTTAGCACAAACTTGAGGAAGTGATCAAGGTACCTAGTACCTCCATTAAAACATGATGAAGCTTCTGAAGTAGCTCGTCGTCCATCATGTCTGGTTGTTCTGGAGGTAGCGATGTGTCTCCGACCTCAATCGACCATGAGCCACTCGCTCGGATCAGTTATGCAATCGCGCGCACCTGCTTCGCAGCATTTACCAACGCAGTCCATTCCAATCGAGACAGCATATTCCGGATGAAGTCAGGGTTGAATTCTGTTTCTTGTAGTTCAACTTCGACATCCTGAAATATGAGTGGAAAATTATTTGTAGTACATCCTTTGACATGGCATGCGAGTAAATTGTGGGTGATTAACCGAACCATGGTCGCTGTGAAGAACAAGGTAACATATATATACTTATGTAAAATTATTTCAAGATTTTCTAAAGTTTTGATCTCAGTACTTCTCTGTCACGAGCCAGATCAACAGCTTGTACATATACACTTCGATTATTTTCGTCCTTCCATGCGTCCACCCTCGCCATCGATTCCAGAGAAGAAGTTTCTTTATGATGCTCTGAAGCAGTCTCTGCGACTGGACGGTCGCGATATGCTTGATTTTCGAACGCCGACCTTCACTTTTGGCCCTGAACTAGGTTGGGTAGAATGTGCAATGGGCAAAACACGGTAAGCATCCATGAGGATTCGTGCGTGTTGTCAGATACAAGACAGGTGCCAGCGTAATTGCACAATTAGACGCCAAAATGGTCAAACCGCTGCCAGAACGACCCTTTGAAGGCATTATTACAATACATTCTGAAATCTCTCCTATGGCGTCTCCGGACTATGAACCTGGTCGGTAGGTGCGTGCCATCTATCTATATTTTATTTTTGCCATAACCAACAATTCCACCAGGCCTTCAGAAGAAGAGGTCACCCTTACCCGCATGTTGGACAAGGTCCTCCGAAGAAGTGACACTATTGACAAGGAATCTTTGTGCATATTGGCAGGTCAACGAGTAGGTGAAGTCTTTCTCCGATGAGTAATATGACACTGAATGGGTCAACGATGAAAATTTCAGGTCTGGCAATTGCGATTGACAGTTCATGTCCTCACTGATGCCGGTAACATACTCGATTGTTCATGTCTCGCTGGCATCGTAGCTTTTAAGCACTTCAGAAAGCCGGAAGTAGAAGTCATTGGAGACGAAGTCATCGTTGTACGTATTGAGACGACTTTGCTGCTTATACTGTTGACTTTTCTCCAACAGCACTCGCCATCTGAACGTGCACCCATCTCGCTTGCAATACATCACACCCCTTTCTGTGTGACGTTCGCATTCTTCCCGGATGCATTGACGCGACCCGTGGTGGACCCATCTTTGCTTGAGCAGAGGCTGAGTGCAGGTTTGATGAGCATAGCGATGAATGCTCAGCGCGAGATATGTGTCCTACACAAAGCAGGGGGGGTTCCGACGGCACCAGAGGAAGTCCTACGATTAATTAACGTAACTTCCATTCTGGTCAAAGATCTTGACAAGCGGGTCGAGGCTAGGCTGCTGGAAGACTGGGAGGGTAGGACAGTTGAAGTGAGATAGATAGCTTTTATCAAGGTTGCTTAACTTTTCACAATATTTGGTGCCTTAGCCAAGTATTATGTAATTTTTGGGAAGAAAACTCAAAAAAAAAGATCGTCAACAGGGGCGTGATTCCGTTTTTACTGTCTCCGAAGTTTTGCCTTTCACACATTCTCTAGCTAAGAATCTCCATTCGATTGCTCTGAGTCTCTTAGTCTTCAGTTGCATGTCACGTAAAGTTATCTCAGTAATCCCGAAATCTGTAAAGCTTTCAAGGGTCTCATTCGGACTACGTCATGACCCAGCAGTTCTCGCTCTCGCTGGGCGCGTCCAGCCGCACAGTAGTAGGAGGCGGTTACCAGTAATACCAGGTCGCTATATACGCAGCTACGCATCGCAGCCTCCAGGAGGTGCAGGGGGTGGTGCTGGTGGATTCCCCGCGTTTATGCAGCAGCAGCACCAGAAAGGAGACGCGCTGAAAGAATATGTCAGTCTGTCGTCGTACCATCACCGCGTCTTATCACTCACATACGCCTTAGAGTGTCGATCTTACGGAAATGGCCAGGAATGGGAAGTTAGACCCTACCATTGGGCGTGACGATGGTGAGCGCACGTACACCGCTGTAGTTTTGCCTCCCTTGAAATCGATATCCTTGTAGAAATTCGCAGAACTATACAGAGTGAGCCCTACCTTACAAATTCAAAGGAGTGATGCTAACTTTCCAAGTATTGTCCCGACGTACCAAGTCTAATCCTGTGGTAAGTCAAACCCGTCACATTCAGACGAAGACTAGATAATATTTGTAGTTGATTGGTCCCCCTGGTGTGGGGAAAACCGCCATTTTGGAAGGTCTCGCAAGCAGGATTGTTGCTAAAGAAGTACCGGAAGTACGTTCATCAGCTTCAGCACTCACACGCCGATAACTGCTAATCACAGTATGTTTAGTCTTTGCAGGATAAACGTGTCCTGTCGATTGACTTAGCAGCTATCATGGCTGGTTCCGGGATTCGCGGACAATTCGAGGAGAAATTCAAGGCCCTTATCCGTGATATCGAGGAGGAGGTGAGTTACCATCCAATCCCGTCGGTAGGAGTCTTTCATTTAACTTCATCAAATCATTAGGCAGGAAATGTGATCTGCTTCATTGACGAAGTCCGTGAGTGCACCTACAGTCTTGTCCTCAAGCAAAGTTGAATATCATTTTTAGATTCGCTTTTCAACCTCGGAAAAGCGGAGGGGAGCATTGATGCTGGCCAAATGATTAAACCTGCTTTGGCTCGTGGTCTCCAGCTCGTGGGAGCTACAACGCGTATGTGGAACCTTTATTTCGAGATGAGTACCATAACAAGTCGCACCTAGCGGACGAATATAGGAAAACGATTGGCAAAGACGCAGCTCTTGAACGCCGCTTTCAACCTGTTTCGATAGATGAGCCAACTATTGAAACCACCATATCAATTTTAAGAGGACTTAAATCACGTTATGAGGTACACCACGGCGTTGAAATTGCGGACAGCGCTCTTGTGACAGGTCTGAATTAATCTTTGCACTACGTCTCCAGGGCTTATGCAATTTTTTACTAGCTGCTGTCTACAGCGCGCGCTACATATCAGACAGGTATCTGCCTGACAAGGCAATTGACCTTGTCGATGAAGCTGCTTCAGCCCTACGCCTTGCTCAAGAATCAAAACCAGATGAACTGGAAGCACTCGAGCGCGAGATTATGACTCTTCAGATCGAACTTGAAAGCCTGAAGAACGAAGTCGATGTTTTTAGCGTCGAGCGCAGGGCCAAGGTTGAGGAGGAGCTGCGCATCAAAATGGAGGAGGCGCAGGAGCTCACTGCTATCTGGCAAAATGGTGCGGTAATTCTACTGTCATGAGATGCAATAGTTTCTAAATTCATCTCCAGAACGGGCAAGACTAGATCGGATCAAAGATCTCAAAAAGCGGCTGGAGGACGCAAAGCACGAACTCGAAGTTGCTCAGCGTCATGGTCAGTATGACAAAGCATCCCAGTTGCGCTTTGGGACAATCCCCGAGCTCGAACGTCAGCTCCCAAAGGACAGTGAGATGAAGGACGACACTGAAGAAAGTCCTCTATCAATGTTGCATGACCGTGTTACAAGCAACGATATCGCTCGCGTCGTTGCGAAGGCCACAGGCATTCCTGTCCAGAATCTTCTGAAAGGTGAAAGAGACAAACTTGTTCATGTTCGTCTCACTACCAGTCTCTACCTGAACTATTAATGACTTTCGATAGATGGAGGACGCCCTCAAAGAACGAGTTGTTGGCCAAAATCATGTTGTCGCCGCGATTAGCGACGCTGTCCGCATCTCACGTGCTGGTTTACAGGCGCCGAATAGACCTGTGGCTTCATTTCTATTCCTTGGTCCTACTGGTGTTGGCAAGGTAAACTGCGTGTCTGGCCTTGTTCGTCACATAATTCTGATTTCATGAACCCTTAGACAGAATTAGCAAAGGCACTAGCTGGGTTTCTTTTCAACGATGAGCAGAGAGGACTGTAAGTCCCCTCCAGAATATTCTTTTGACATTATATTCAACTCATGCAAAATTTACTAGTATCAATATCAACATGTCCGAGGTTCGTGGTTTCAAAATTTCCTTCAGTTGTTCTACATGACTGGTTCACGTAAACTCACAGTACCATGATCGACACACGATCTCGAGACTAATTGGAGCCGCTCCAGGTTATGTCGGTTTTGAAGAAGGCGGTTAGTTGTTTCTCTCATGTGCCATTCAGCCTCATCCTTTGTGCGTAGGTCAGTTAACAGAAGCTGTTCGACGCAAACCGTATGGTAAGTTGATCCAGCCCTAGTATTTACATTCCACCTATGCTTGCCCACAGCGGTCATTTTACTTGATGAGCTTGAGAAGGCACACAAGGTACTTCATCTCTGCTTTGATAGTTCGAACTGTGCCTAAAGCTGCTGTTCACGAAGGATGTGGCCATGATCCTTCTACAAATACTCGACGAAGGCAGCATTACTGACAGCCAAGGCAGAAAAGTAGACTTTAAGGCATGTAGTTCTTTGTTGATGAAGCATAGTGCACTCAATCCATTCTTAGAATACCATCATTTGTCTGACAAGCAATCTCGGAAGCGATATATTAGCTCACAGTTCATCCTGTGATCCAGATGGTGTTGTCACGGAGGAGGCCAAGAATCTTGTCATAGAACGCACGACAGAATATTTTCCCCCTGAACTTCTCAATCGCCTTGACTCAATACTTGTTTTTAACAAGTTATCTCGCAGGTCAATTCTAGATGTTGTGGCACTGAGGCTGAAGGATGTTGCTTCACGCTTGAAGGACAAAAGGATAACGCTCGATATTGAGGCAGAACCTCGCAACTGGCTTGTCGAGAAAGGTTATTCTGATATCTATGGTGCTCGCGCGATCGCTCGCGTCGTGCGTACCCATGTACTGTTCCCTCTTGCACAGAAGTTGTTGAGGGGGACAATCAGGTACGAAGACTGTTATGTGTTTGAATTTTTTTCATGTATGTTGATGATTTCTAATAGAAATGGTGATGTTGTCCACATCACGGTCTCTGATAGTGATTCTCTCGACATCGAGGACAACCACCCTCCTGACTCTAGCGTTCTATCGAAAGAGGGTCACGATTAAAAGATAATATGTTTCATATACCAGATAATGTCAAGCACCACTCAGTCCTGTATCATGCTAGTTACTCTTGTGTATTTTCTACGTTATGTCTATATCATGTACAAGCCGTCCGCGCCGGTCGTTGCAGAGAAATTGCATCTATTCCAAAAGCGCGCACTTGTGCACTATATTGGCAAGGCTATCTTATTCTTCGGTTGTCGACGCAAATAGATTAAATGTATCTCTTGAAGTTGTTGAATATCGACGATCATGATGGAGGTCCGTATAAACAATTGCAGTGCGCTAGAAAACACTGCTTTTGTCGTTTGTAATTGTATGCCGACGAAACACGTAGTCATAGGAGTCTTTCCATTATTATGTCAGTAGTTGAACTTAGCCTTGTGTCAACAATACATCTTAAGCTTGCTCAACTTCCTACCAATAATTCAGTGACTTTTGGGCCAATTGGCGGTACTGGTATTTCCACTCGCCATCGTTTTGGCTGAAAATAATCTCCTGTAGACAAACCAATAAAAGGAAGACTAGTCGTACACTGAAGGCACTGCGTGTTCGTGTGACACTGAAACCACGACGCGTCCGCGAGGTCCGCAAGCTCGGGGGTGCCCGTGCAGAATTGTACAACATGCCAACAACCCCCAAGGGTATGGCATACTCGAAGCAAATGCAGCAATCAGGTTCGTGTTAACCTGTTCTACTGTGCTTTATTCGAGCCTCGGTCCTCGAAGTGAGAGCACCCTGTACCTTGTTTGCTCAGTCACATTATCACAGAATCGAGGAAGCGAACTGTTTCAGATCTGGGTGGCGAGTCTGATAATGGCAGTGACTCCACGATGACCTCTCGAAAAGTAGCCAAAAGTGAGCCATAGTTCCTGTGTGTAGTAAAATTACATCTGATGCGCTATTCCAGTACACCCATTCTTCACCAAACCTAGCACGGACTCTACATCGTCCTCATTCCAATGGCTAAAACCTGCTCTAGGCCCGAAGCGCACGTGTCTGCACGGAATCAATCTGATACCACAAAGCACACCGAAAGTAGCTGCATTCGACCTCGATGGAACAGTGATCAAATCAAACCACAAAAATCGAAGCAAGGAAGCCGCATTGCACTGGGAGTGGTGGAGAGCTAGTGTGCCTGTGAAGTTGGAGGAATTACATCGAGAAGGGTATGTCCAAAGCATGCCAAGCCAAGCTACGACTCAATCTTCGCAGATACTCGATCATATTGATATCCAATCAAGCATTAAAGCAACAACATCTGGAGGGCTGGAAAAAGAAGATTCCTCTCATCTCTGCCGCTGTAAGCACCGCTGTCTCCTTCCCTGATCCGTTCCCTCATAGACGAGAACAGCTTCCTAGCGTACCTTTTCGAATATTAGCTGCGTCTACCAAAGATGGTTTCCGCAAACCTATGCCAGGGATGTGGGATGAGCTCGAACGTATTTTCGCAGAAGATGGTGTTCGGATAGGTGAGTGGCATAGGAATAGTGGGATGCATTGCGAGTATCTTATGTGCGTCACTTTCAGATAATGACGCTTCATTCTTTGTTGGAGATGCTGCGGGTCGTACAAATGACTTTGCATCAACTGACAGGAAATGGGCGATTAACGTTGGTATTTCATTTTATACCCCAGAAGTGAGAATCAATCGCTCGGAAGTGTTCATGTCATGTTGAAACTCTTTAGGAATATTTTCTCCAACTGCCCTCAGCGCCGTATACCCTTCCTGGATTCCATGTTTCTGGTCTCCCGAAATGTTCGCTAGTTTTTTGGATATTTTGAAAATGAAGTTGACTCGTGAAGCAGTACCGTTATTTGACCCTCCTATGGCACAAATCATTCCTGATGCCGCAGGGACAGAACTAGTCGTATTTTCGGGCTTTCCATGCCTCGGAAAATCGACCTTTTTCCGGAGGCATTTCGCGCCTGCTGGGTACACCCACATCAACCAAGATACATTGGGCAGTCGTTCCAAATGCATGAAAGCAGCTGAAGTGGCACTCAAAGCTGGTACAAGCTGTGTAGTTGGTAAGTACCTGTTGTTCTTGTATGAACTGGCCAAACACATGACGGTCCGGCAGACAATACCAATAGAGATATTCCAACTAGAAAACATTATTTGGATCTCGCGAAGAAACTTCATATTCCTGTTCGGCGAGTATTTTTACTTACTTACGTCTACAGGAACGTGACGCTTTGCATCAGATGTATCGAGTTCGTTGGCTCAATGGATCTGGCATGGCACAATAACCTCTACCGTGCATATGTTCATCCTTCAAAAGAGGTAAATGTTAGATACCTCACGAACTCTTGCCCAAATCTAATCTCAGCGATCATTAGTTGAGACGCGACATAATACCATATGTTGCCTTCATAGGTTTCAAGAACCACTACGAGGAGCCCCAACTGACAGAGGGCTTTTCAGAAATAATAAAGGTTAATTGGGTGTTCGAAGGTTCCGAGGAAGAACAAAAGAGGTGGAGTATGTGGCTTCAGATTGACGGGAAATGAAAGTCTTGCACATTAGTAGTAATACTTGAGCACAACTCTTGAGATTCGTATTCTTGCTGCAGAAGGGCGCAGTGCCACGCACGGACTCCGTACTCAAGTTACTTATTGCCTCAAAGTAACAAGTTGTCAAATGCAAACCATGATCATTCTAGTCCGCTTGTTGTGCAAGCCCACTAAGATTCTTAGTTGCGCTTTATGGTGGTAACATTATTATACACGAAGTTAACATCTGGATGTAAACAACTTACTGGACAAGCGTACCCAAGATATCGAGTGCATCGATTCTGGTGTTATCGTGGTCAGATTCAACAAGGATCTGTTCGGTATGCCGTAAGGTTGAGGTCCTCGCATGGGGTCAGGACTCACATGAAGCGAGTTCACATGGCTGAACTTTGTGGGATGAAGTGTTATCAACTTTGTTGTTGCATCTTTCGAAACTTGATCCGCCTTTAGCTCGATGACCTGGGTATCCTCCGAGTCCTCAAAATTGGTGAAGTCGATAGCAGAGCAGTTGATACGAAGCCTGAGTTTCGCCGGTCCTCGATCCTGCGCCTGAATGACCAATGATCGTACACGAACTGCCTGGTTGAACTGCCACGACCTGCGTCAACGCTGCCTAGAGCAACGTGATGCGAGTAGTACGTACCTCGATGTTTAATAGCAACTCTGCATCTGCATCGCTGTCAAGGTATGCAGGTGATGTGTTTCGTGCTTTGGAAGAAAGTATGGACTGCAACGTGTGTTCGTCCTGCTCATTCAAGCATTGCGCTTTGGCAATGTGCTCCAGAAGGGAAACCTATGAATCTAGTGAATCAGCGACGGACTGGGGCACAATCGGTTATTCTCAACATCTTGCATGCCGCCTTTTGAAGATGCCATACCGATAGTGATGAAAATAAGTGATGAGAGCGTTGACTGTGACAGGTACTGTTTCTGAACGTTGGAACACCCGGGTGTGGCACATCATGGATTCCCTCATACTTAGTAACACAGCCGAGCTGCAAAACAACGACAGCAGGTACAAGATCAATATCCAGAGTACTAGCGTTCAAGCGATAAGCTGATAAAAGCCGCCGATAATAATTAAGGAAGGGTAGCCATTAGGAAAAGGAAAAGCTCGACAGCGAAATTGATAGCGATCATTCCAGGGTTACTAGCAAATAACACATTCGTCTTTGGCTTGCTGTCGCGTTGGACGTCCAACGTTGGAGCGTTTATTGCCCATACGCTTCATCTCCGTCAGTCGGTTCATGGCTCGTTTGTTCCCTTGTGCTATACAGAAATTTGAGCTAAAAATGATGTGCAGGTAATAGAACGTTTGTACACACCTGCTGCTCTCATATACCACCTCTTGGCGAACTCGATATCCTGCTTGATTCCGATCCCCACCTCTGCGTAGTAACCCACAGCATACTCTGCTTTGCTCAAGCCCTTGTTGGCAGCTTTACGTGCCCACAGATACGCTTCAGAATCACTCTGCTTTAACACACCCTCACTTCCGGTCAGATACCATCCACTGAGAGCCAGCTCAGCCTCGGCATCCCCTTTCTCTGCTGCCTTGGTGTACCACGCTATTGATCGCCTAGGATCAACAGGGCATGTCAGCGTGCCGTACTCGAAGCATTGTCCGAGCTTGTATTGGGATTGCGTATAACCTAGGCGTGCTGCTTGTTCATATAGTGACTTGGCACACGCGGGATCGTGAATAACCAATTGTGAATTTTGCATTTCGTGAAGCATGGCGAGTTCGTGAAGTGCATGTGGATTTTCCTCATCAGCCTGCTCTGCAGCCCGTCTCAACCAGTTGATAGCTTCCCTTGGGTTCTTCTGCTCTCCCAAAGACCCAAGTAGAAGAATCATGCCCAACTTGTACATTGCGGCAGTGTCACCCAGTGATGCTGCTTTCCGATAGAACGCAGAAGCCCGCTGCGGATCCCGTCGCGTGCCTGCTCCAATCTCATTACAGACAGCGACACGGTATGAAGCTGCTGCGTGATTCTGTTTTGCGGCTTGTAGGTACAAGTGGTACGCGCGTTCATGGTCCACTTGGAGACCCAGAGAACCTGTCCCGAAACAATTGGCTAGGAAGAACTGTGCCTCATCGTAAGCTTCTTTCTGCTCCGCTAATCGACGGATAGTCTTGAGAGATTCTTGGAGGAGCAAGTCACGATACTTCTTTACAGCCCGCTGGTCCTTGGCGTCCGCTCCTATCTTTTTAGCAGCATCTATGAGATATTTTGCATATAAGAAATGAGCTTCAGGGTCCGGATCGGCCTTGATACGGTGTCGGTACTGGTCGATATATTCCTTCGTGAACGGAGGGGCTGTAAGATCAACTGCCTTTGTTTTCTTGGTGCGTGGATCAACTGACGTGGAGGCAGAACGTTGTAACGATGAGGGTCGAAGCTCAAACTCAGGATCATCCAGTCCTTGAGGTACTGACGGGTTAGATGGGCCACCGTAGGGCAACATCCCCGCACTACTACCATAGGGTCCCGAACCGGGGGGAGAAAGATAAGGTGTAGATTGGCTTACAGGAAGAGATACTTGGCTTCCGTACGCGGGGCCGGCAGGATAAACCGGCATATGGTGCTGTGGTGGCGGAGGTCCCATACCGAGGACGTCAGATGCAGCAGCATATAGGTAGTCATACTCGTCTTGACGAGAGGGGCCAGGGTGTGTAGGACCTGGGCCAGGAGGGTAGTATGCGGGAGGCAAAGCTGCCGGTGGACCCTGCCGCCCAACTTGAAACTGTCTCGGTGGATAGGGTGGGGGTTGAGAATAGGGTGCGACGGAACTTTCTGAAGAAGGATATGGACTTTGCCCTTGGTTGTCATAATTACGTATGTCCACGAGATCTGTGTCCACGGAGAGGCCACTGTGAGGATCATTAGAGTAAAGCGAGGCTTCATCGGCTGTGTGGGAACGTTCGGCTGGATGTCGAAGTCGTAGAGGACGGGTAATATTCACGTTAGGTGCTGATGGCAACGTGCTCGCATATCGCGGCGGGTATGGACCGCGCTGATCGGGGGAGAGGGATTGCATCGACATGGAAGTTCCTGCACGAGGAACAGGGTCAAAGCTGTATGACATTGCGCTTGTCCCCCGGGGTAGGGGGTCGCCTAAGTGCATTGCGTTCATGCTGTCTACGAGAGTTGAAGGATTGAAATTGGGCAGTGGTGGCACGTCGTCGTATTCTGATCTTTGACTGTGGGAGGGCAGGGAAGGTACGGAGAGATTAGTATGGCGTGTAAAGGCTTGAGACGACAAAATGATAAGCAGCGATAAGACACAGAGCGGAACATCACTAACCAGGGTTTGGAAGATGGTTGTTTGCACCATGGTAATTAGCAGTAGGGCCTTGTAGTGCATGCTGTTCCAGCGCCCAGTTTTGTTGACCGTTCAGAGGTATTCCATTGTGATCCCAATGCGCACTCTCAACCGGTAGGTGATCTTGCGAGTCGAGTTCGGGCTGGTCATAGGCCAACGATGAATCGGGGTCGGACATGACAGAATAATAAGCCAAAAGACAACAGAAAAAAACCTGTCGAAACAAGTGTCTCAGTAACTAACGAGCACTGAGCTAGGTTGCGAGAAAACCTTGTAGGCTATAAACCACGCCAACCAGGAAAGGCAGGCTAATGTTAGACTTGTGCCAGACAGAGGATTGCCAGCAAGGCTATGACTCTGAGTTTCGGTTACCGAGCTTGTCCGAGACTCCGAGTTGATTTCCCAGGGCAAACATCAAACTAAGGTCCACACGTTCTACTCTACTAAAAGAATGACACTCCTAATATATCATATAGAGCAATTGATCATGCAAGAAGGACAACGAGCTTCTACCTAAGCAGACACCTCCATCGCTTGGGTTGTCTCTAGCGGCGAAATGACATGAACTTCAGTCCCCTGTTCTTCTTCCTTCGTCACTTCTTCGCATCCTAGGGGTGCGTCTTCTATAGGCTTCATCTCGACATCTTGGAAATCCCCTTCTGGCCTCGAAAACTCAGCTTTCCAAACCCACTTTTCCATCACCCGCTCTATTCGCTGCCTCTCCACCCCATCTTCAGTCTTTCTGACTTTGATCATCACATCTCTCGTTTCTTCCACAGTGGCCCGTTCCTCTTGCGCCTGATCTTCAGACTCTTTACTCCACTCCGTCCACTCTCGTTCCCATATATCTGATGTCTTTGGACGGTGAATATTCACAACCCGCTTGTCTGATTCCCGCGGAAGTTCATTAACCACATCCCATCCTTTGGGCTGGAAGTTCCTGAACTGTACGCCAACAGCTGCACTAGCGGGCGATCGCTTCCGTTTGTGGCCGTTCACCATATTCTTCTGAACCGGGTGCCCGAGGTCTTCATCGTCGCTCGTCGCTCCTGCTGCAAGCCGCACACGCCATCTCAGCTCACGAGCCAATGCTGGTGCGTCCTTCACGCGATCACTTGGGACGTTTTCCTTGGCTTCCCGTTTGGCCACCTCTGTCCCGCGTTCCATGGCTTGTGACTCTGACACGAGAAAACGGGCAAGAGCTTCAAGAGATTCCAAAACACGAGGAGGGAACTCTTCTTTCGATTTCAGGTCTCGCAAATATTTGTCACCTACATACCAGCAGAGCCTAATAATTGATGCTCAGACAGTTTAACAGAAATGAAGAAAAATCTCACTTGACAAACAACGGAAACCTGAATTTTTTGGGCACATGTGTTGCTTTCTCAATGTCCATCACTTTCAGCTCTGTATCATGATGGCCAACGTCAGTCTATAGCATGAAACAAGAATAGCAAAAAGCTAACTCACGTGTTGCAATGTTGTAAGAGTGTAGGAAATTTCCGCCAAAGACCAGAGAATCTACTGGGGTGTGCTAAAGGAACAACCGATGTTTCATAATCTGGAAGACAATAGCAGCGGAGGTGCTCACCACAGCATGTATCCACCCTGTTGGTATTATCATCGTATTGCCTGCGTGAAGAGTGACCTTCACCACCTCATCCACCATGTCACCTAACCAGACATTACTTTGCATCTCAGTCCCGGACCATCGTTCATATGCTTGTAAGTTGGCTGGTGTGGGTCGTATGAAGTAGAATACCTGGGGTAAACGCCCAACCTGTTAGAAGGATGGAGCATATAGTTGAGAGACAGACCTTGCATCCACGAAGTATATGATAATACACTGACGAACCAGCAAAATCTACGTGCCAATCCTATGGCCGATTTTTAGAGCACCATCATTCAAAAGTGATGATCACTCACTGTCCACGCGGAAGCAACACCCATGAGACAATACAGCTGCACTTTGGGGTATGCATGCCCCTTCCCTTTACGTGTACTTGGCCAGAACTTTTCAACCCAGTCCAATTCTCTCACAAGTCTTGGGGGTAACACCTGGTCCGCAAGCTTCGTACCTGAAATCTCCAACGATATCACGTTACGGATCTTATCTCGTTTGGAAGGTTCGGTATTATAGTACTCAGCCCAACGCCCCAACGTCCATCCAGGCGAGTTTGACTGTGAGGCAACGTCTAAGCCACACATCAGCCACACATACACTCCATAACAACACACTCACCAATGACCTCCACAGGTGTTTCGTGGCCGACTTCATCCGCGACATCTTGAACCGAGAATTCGGGTGGAGGCATCTTCATTCTCAGTCCCTCCGGATTCTCCACTACAATTGGCTCACGCATCGCGGTTTCGTCGTTCTCCAACCATTCCAGGCCCACGTCTGCACCCTTCATTCTTCTAAAATTGTCGTCCTTGATTGGCTTGCTTTGGATGACTCGCAACCATCTACTCGGGTCGGATTCGACTCCTGCGTTGAGGTTCGCGTAGTCCAATTGTGTACGCTTGCGTGAGGACTTGCGTGCAGGAACCTTGAATGTCATCACACGCGACGGCTTCTCTGTCATGCATGGCCCGCAGAACCTGTTTCATGACATCCAGTATTAGATAAACCATCACAGTGAATTCACGTCTAGTGTGCACCATTTGTTAATCGACTCGAGGTCACTACCATCCCCTACGCATGCCCAGTGGAACCAAATCTTGCAGGCGTCACAACGTATCCAGCTACTCTTTTCTCCCTGCACACCTTCTCTGCATGATGGGCACATATCTTCATCTGTCTTGGTTGGTGCGGATTCCGCCTGCGTGGGCTCTGCTTCATCCTCCATCGGTGTCAACGACGAACGTGACGAGCTTGGTGAGCGCTCTGGTGACTTTTGGGTTGCCGAGCGTGTAATGCGACGTCGACTCCGAGCCATCTGTTGCTTATAATGTCAAGAAGTATTTGACAAAAAAATCTGACCGGATGTCGATCGCGAGCCCCAAACCTGATGCTTGAATTTCAGGAGAAGTGATTATGTAATATTTCCTGCTTAGGCTTGCTACCAAAAATATCGTTCAGAGCTTAATAATTAGCTAATTTAGGAGTCAGGGCAGTTCGTTACAGACTCTTGATATCACAGACACTGACGGGTCTCTCTGGAGGGCCTTTAATATACATCTAACCATAATGATTGCGCATTCTGCTTTCATATTCGTGCTACGCGTTTACTCGACTGATATAGTACAATTCCATCGTAATTCTATTGACGGGCGGCAGTAAGGTACAAACCACTCTATGAATATGCCATCTTTCTTCCCTTGTGAAGTCACTTCTCGCTAAGCTCAGCCACACCAGGCAGGACCTTAATGTTAATTAGTTAACTTAGTTCATGGTGACCGGACTTGCTAGTTCTCACCTTGCCCTCCAACAGTTCCAAGCTAGCACCTCCGCCTGTACTGACGTGACTTATCTTGTCCTCAGCGTTGTAGAGTGCTGCAACTGTTGCAGTATCACCACCACCGATGATGACGGTCACGCCCCTCTGCGCAGCCTCGACGTTCGCATCGAGAAGAGCTTTCGAGCCCTCTGCAAAAGCAGGGAACTCAAACACACCGGGAGGACTATGAACATTGAGATAAAATATTGCTCCGAGAATTTTTACACGTACCCGTTCCATAAGATGGTCTTGGCCTCGAGTACTGTCTGACGAAATAGCTCGCGGCTCTTCGGGCCGGCATCAAGGCCCATCCACCCACTAGGAATGCCTTCAGCAATACTTGCAGTCCCAGTCTGCGAGAACAGTCAACGCTGACAACAGACATGAGGCGAAATACACACATTTGCATTTTTGTCGAACTTGTCAGCAGTAATGAAGTCGATGGGGAAGACCAGTTTCACATTGTTCTTCTTTGCCTTTTCGACAAGGGCTCCAACCTTTTCAGAACCGGCTTGGTCGAAAAGGGAGTCTCCGATCTTGGAAATAACGTGAGTAACCACGCATTATCAAAAATTATCCGTAGAACTCACGGACACATGGTCCAATGTCTTTGCGAACGTAAACGCCATGCCACCGCAGATAATAAGAGAGTTAACCTATTCAAGAACCAAAACGATGAACAGCTGACTTGCGGCCGGGAAAAATCACACCACCCACCTTATCCAACATATTCTCAATCAGCTGGATCTTGTCTGACACCTTGGCACCTCCAAGGATGGCGAGGAAAGGTCGGTCAGGTTTCTCGAGAGCTTTTGCGAAGTACTCAAGCTCCTTCTTGACGAGGAAGCCTGCGGCTCGTTGGGGCAATTTAACGCCGACCATACTCGAGTGAGCACGGTGAGCTGTCCCAAAGGCATCGTTGACGTATAAATCACCGAGTCTTGTAAGGCCCTCCCTGAACTCCGCAACCTTGGCAGGATCAGCCTTAGTTTTTGTACCATCTTTGTTCTTGACAGAACCCTCCTCCTCGATATGGAAGCGGAGATTTTCGAGAAGGATGACAGAGCCAGGTTCGGCAGCATTCACAGCCTTCTCAACCTCAAGGCCCACGCAGTCGGGGAGGAAGATAACGGGCTTTCCGAGATGCTTCTCGAGCTCGCCAGCGACTGGTTTTATGGAATACTTCTCAACAATCTTGCCATCTGGACGACCTAGATGCGACATGAGGACAACGGTCTTCGCGCCTAGATAGATAAAACAATTTTCTTCGTGACAGCACTCCACATGCATACATGACACTGACCGTTGTCGAGAGCATACTTGATGGTGGGCAACGCTGCCACGATACGCTACAGCCCTTTCAGCAAGGATATATGTGTGACAAGGAGAGTGCTCACAGCAGGGTTAGTAATTTTGCCATCCTGCATGGGAACATTGAAGTCAACGCGGATGAGGACACGCTTGCCCTTGAGGTCGAGATCTGTGATAGAGAGCTTGTTCGAGAGAGACATGGTCGTCGTTAACTTTAGGAACAGTGGGGCGATGATCGAATAAATGACGGGACCGAACCGTACCGTTTATCTTATCAGAACAGATAAGGCTCTGATTTCCCACCTCATCGCTGGACTGTCCATGGACTTCTCCAGTAGGTCAAATTCTCTCCGCGGCGGTATGATTTCCTTTGGTCGCGTCTTCTGTCGACCACAATGGCTGAGTCCTCCACGAACTCCCTTGGCCTTGATTTCAACAATCTTTCCATCAAAGAGACAACTGAACCTCCTCAGACCGATGCAGACGAGTCACAGGTGCTAGAAAATCAGTCAGCAGATAGGGACGTTAAGGAGAAGAAGAAGCCTTATGTGAACCTTGAGCGCGTCAAGACGGGCGGAGCGCAGAGGGTATGCAATGTCAGGACAGTATAATACGTCCTGCTAACTGCTTCATAGGAGAAACTTAGTGAAGAAGCGCTCGCTGAACGGATGCAGCGTATTAAGGAGCAAAATGAGAAGATTAAACAACGCAGAATTGTAAGTGGCATGCATATCCACAACGTCAATCAACTGACATGGTATGATTAGGACGTACAAGCAGATGAAGACGCGTTCAAGAAGACTCAGGAAGCTGACCGTGTGCGTCAAGCCCATCAGCGCAAAGTGCAGGAAGGTGTTGACCGCACCCGCGAGCAGAACGCTCGGAGAAAGTTGGACAAGATTCAGAATCGTGAATGGGACTCTGGAAAGTCCCCGGGTGATTGGAAACAGGCGAGGAACCCTGCTCCAGCTGATGGGTCTGCAGCAGTTCCAATTTCCTCGCCGTCTGAACATAGGGGAGGGAGAGGTCGAGGAAGTAGCAGAGGAGGACCATCAAGAGGCCGCGGGCGTGGGCGCGGAGGTCCATCTGTAGCTGGATTTGCCAGCCCGTCCAATGGCACTCAAGTTGCCGATCCCTCTTCGTCCATCAATGAGGCTACCCCCGTCGCGTCCGAGGAACCTGAGGCAGTTGGAATTGCTTCGTGATGCAGGGCTATTTTCTGTTTTGTATGGATACCATTTGACTTGGCTTATGTCTCAGATGACGGTGACCTGTACGACTCGTGCTTTTGAAACCAGGGGCGTTGTTGACTTATTGTAACTCATGACCTATCCTCACCTGTATTTTTCTTAGCTGCTTTGTTAGCATTTACAGTACGATGCTATGTATAACGTTTCCCTGACCATATCTTTGGAGTTGATTTATATCGTGTCGTCATGTGAGCGGTCGGTGGTGTAATGGTCATGGCTTTCCTTCTTCCTCGTCGACTTGGGACAAGGATGCTATTGGTAAGCACTTGCATGCAATACCGCAGGTTGCTTAGCATGGTATAGTTTACAGGCCAATCCTTCAACTTGCAAGACATTTACGTCAATCAGAACCGTTTTTGCGACCACCTCATTTAGCTGTCTTGTTCATTTCAGAAAGATGCTTGTCTCGATTACGCCACGGTCGACCAACTTGAATCCTCTACGAACACTAGAATTCCGCAAGACAGCGTGCGTCCGACCTCTAGCTTTAGCGTTGTGTGTATTCGTGTTCGCATTTCGTGTGCTTTATCCATACATACATTTCCCCCGTACGCAAGAACATTCAAAGAGCCATGTTTAAATTCTTGAGTTACATGGTACATGTCACCATGGTTAGTTCACACTACACTTGTACAGAGATCTTACACGATCCGTCCAACGCTTGCAAAGACCTGAAAGTTGGACCAAGTCGAACAAGCCAGCATGAGTGGAAATTATCAGTGATTTCACAAGAACAGTACGGCTTACAACCGGGCGAAGGAGTTTACCGCAAACATTGTATGGTTTCTCAGCAAGTAAGGTTCAGACCAAGCTTCGTGGTATGCAGTAAACACGTACTTGGGGATATCTTAGGTAGCTTGGAGGCAGCAACCGTGGATGCGAGCAGGAGACATTTAAGAACATGGTATGGAAGATAACTGCACAACGATAACAGCGAAGTGTGACAATGTGATTCAGAACCCCGTACACAGGCTCAATAACCCCCTCCATCATCGGCAGCTCTGTGCGATGCCATCTGTCGTCTCTGAGCATCTTCCAACTTCGGACAATTCGATATCCCGTGTCCAAGACCTGATGCTGAAATCAACAAGCAATTCTGGTTAATTAAATATCACGCGTACCTCCACATACAGGGCAGCCTTTGAGCGAGCCACCCTGTGCTGCTCGAGGATCTTCGATGGTCCGCAAGAAGGGTGGAACCCTGTTACATGTCAGCAAGACACATTGGAGTGAGACAGACAACATACTTCTGTCCAGCCTCCATCAACAAATATTTCAAATCTAGAAGTGTCTGCTCTGGTGTTGTCATGTTTACAAACGTTGTAGCTATGCCAGTCTTTC
The DNA here is from genome assembly GCF_016758755.1 of Suillus discolor. Classification (NCBI taxonomy): domain Eukaryota; kingdom Fungi; phylum Basidiomycota; class Agaricomycetes; order Boletales; family Suillaceae; genus Suillus; species Suillus discolor. The sequence continues at coordinate 651,550 of NW_024541255.1, forward strand.
CGCTACGTCCTGTACGGCCAATTTGATGTACGTAGTCCTCGATCTCTTTAGGCATGCTGAAGATGATGACGTGTTGAATATCGTTGAAGTCGAGGCCCTTTGAGGCAACGCCCGAAGCCACCATAACATCTTTGGCGCCGGACTTGAACGATTTAATGGCGTATTGTCGTTCCTCCTGGGCTAAAGACAAAAGTAAGGACGTCTGTAATTAGCAATGATGAAAAATGATTACTCTTTGAACCGTGAATTGCCACAGCCTCGACACCTTTCAGCAAGAGGTATTCTTGTATATCTGGTATAAAATGAGGACTTCGACGTTTGAGAGAGAAGAGAATAGCCTACCATCAACTTCATTTTTGTTCTCACTAAAGATAATAACTGGAGGAGCCGTTTTCTGAAGGCACTCCAGCAAGTAAACCATCTTCGCCTCCTGCTTGACATACTCCACCACCTGAAGAACGTCCAAATTTGCAGCGCCAGCACGGCCAACATTCACAAGAACAGGTTTGATTAACGACTGCTGCGCAAAGTCTTGGATCTTTCGGGGCATTGTCGCAGAGAAAAGTAAGGTTTGCCGTTGTCGCTATCAAGTACTATGAATAAATCACAGCCAATTAACAATTACGAATGCATACCTTGAAAAAGCTCATAATGTTGCGTACGTCATCCTCGAAACCCAAATCAATCATCCGATCAGCCTCATCCATACACAAAAACTTGCTATTGTTAAATGTGAATTTTCGCTTCTCTAGCATGTCAATCAGACGGCCAGGAGTCGCTACCACAATGTGTAGACCCTTGTTGAGCACGTGACTCTGTTCGCCCATTGATATGCCGCCAATACAGAGGAGAGTGTTGAGCTGTGGGTACTTTCCGTCCCTCGCAAGCGCGCCTGTCCAGGCAAGCACATTTTCATATGTCTGTGTGGCCAGCTCGCGTGAGGGACAGAGAACAACACCTACTGGTCCTTCTCCACGAACAAACGGGAGCTTTGTCTCTTCTTCCAGTGCGAGCATGATTAAGGGAAGGCAGAAGGCGAGGGTTTTGCCGGAACCAGTGAAAGCAATGCCAATCATATCTCGGCCAGCAAATCTACGAGTTTGGTCAGAGGAAGTTAATGAAAGAGTACGGGAGGTCGTACGCAGTGGGTATCCCTTGTAATTGGATAGGTGTCGGAGTAGTGATCTTCTTGGACTTTAGAAATTGCAGCATCGATTCTGGTATCTTCATGTCCTACGAAACAGTCAATCCAGCGCTGATAGAGTCGTCCATTATATAAGTACCGAAAAGTGCTCAATAGGAGGAGGTATGTCTTCTCCATCCACAATAATGTGGTATTTCTCTCGCAGTCGTCGATGTTGCTCATCTGTGCGTTCTCGAATATATTTTGGCGGCTGCCACCTGTAGCATAAGTCAGAACACGGTCAACTTCCCATTCGTTGCACGAATCTCACGATGTTTTGAGGGAGTCTGTGTAAGATATGCCTTTCGCAAGCTCTAGATCAGATGCGAGTTTCCTGCGACTTGCTATGGCAGCAAGTATCTCTGCATCTGCCTCTTCTTCTTTTTCTACTTCAGTCTTCTTTGCATCTATGACAATATTAGCATATACACAGCTCGCAACTCAGTAAGGCACGCACTCTCTGCAGCTTTGCGCTCGTGCACTTCCTGTGCTTCCATGAGCAAAGGCCTCTCCTTCCGTGTCTTCTCGCGCTGGCGTTCCTCTTCCCTCTCTGCATCTTCACGCTCTAATAGTTCCTCTAGTTGCTTCTTTGCCTTTGTCCTGTCAGAAACGGTGCTTAATGAAGAAAGTTTCGCCAATTTAGCTTCTCGTCGTTGAGCGACAGGAACGTAGGGCACATAATCGTCGTCGTCATCGAATGTGTACGTCGGTGACGGAGAGCGTGAGATGCGACGTCGTTTGGGTGATGATTCCATGTCAGGCGTAATAATCAGTTGGTGAGTTACAACTTACAAGTTAAACGATGCACCGATGACAGGTGAATGAGTGACAAAAACGTGACTTTCAGTGCCAACACTCAGGAGGCAGAAACTTCAAAGTGATCACCATGATTCCCACATTTTGCGTAGAATAGCCAAGTATCTATTTGTTCTCATATAAAATACATATTTTCAGAATCTTCCATCAATAGCTGTCTCTAGCTTCCTTGTGAGCACTCGCGACACGCCGACAGGTAATCAACACTAGGAGTAACTGCCCGACTACTTACCAAACGCTATATTTTGGTCCCAAAATATTCCCTCTTCGACGTCGATAATGGTACTACGTCGGGTGGTGAAATAGTGGACCCTGGTTTGGGGCGGTGTGTGTCCACGGCACCGATGGGGAGGGTGTACCTATAGTTTGTGAGTTAAGAGAAATTAGAGTGATGGAAAGGTGAAAGGAAAATTCAAGAAAAACTCACCGTTCCTCGTCACAACCATATGCCTTCGGAGTGAGCTTGATGACGGTGTGTAACGGTACATTGATGTAAGGCAGATCAGCTTGTGGAAGATCGTGAAAGTACGCGTAGAGGCAACGAATGATTGCCTGCCATGATGATCAGTATAAATTCTTGCTATGAAGTGGACATAACAGAATCAGGGTGTGGATCTGAACAAAAGAAAGACTATTTTGAGCACAGGAATCCACACGTACTTGATGTCCAAAGATCAATATGTTTTCCTGCCGCTCAAGTTCCATGATGACAGGCTCGAGGCGCACGACAACATCTCGGTAAGACTCGCCGCCTCGGTAACGATAGTTGAATTTGTCTTCGTCACGGTTGGCGAAATCTTCGGGGTATGCTTGCTGAAGCGCGAGAGAAATTTTGGATTAAGGATCTCAAGTAAGAAGCATTGTCATAAAACAGCATGCACCTCAATCTCCTCATATGTCATACCGTCGCAGACGCCAGCGTCGAGTTCATCAAGAGATTTCCAAGTAAGTTTGGGGTAGGGAAGTTCCGCAGCGGTTTGAATTGTGCGTTGAAGTGTCGAAGTCCAGACCTGTACGTTTGAGATGAGGTTCTGTACATGACTAGAAGTAGACAGGTACAATAAGTGGTGCATCCCCAATGTTGTTTCGTACAAGCTCAGGAAGCGCGTGAGCGTATGCCAGGCCGCGTTCTGAAAGCAGTGAGTCCCCGCCAATCCGGCCTTCGACGTTATACTGGCTCTCGCCGTGCTATAATAAGACTTGAGTCCGAGTTTCGAAATTTTCAAAGAAGACGCACTCTGGAAAGAAATATATTGCGTGGCTTCACATGCAAATTCATCAAATAAAAGGCAATGCGGCTTTGCAAGTAACCATTGATTCTGCTGAGCGTGACTTCATTGCCAATATCCGTGATTCGCAGATAACTAAGGTGGGGTTCGGTGATAGTCTCGTAGACGGCCTCATACTCCTTGATGCGGCGAAGGAAGTCACGTTCGGCCACTTCACGGGGAAGGTCCTTATAGTCCGGATCGCCGGAGGAGACCTTAAGGGCAACGTTGGCAGCGATGACAGCAGGATCGTTGCATATGGACTCGAGGAATATGACGGACATGCCCTTTTCTTTGGCAACGCGGGCGGAGATTTTGGCACTGAGTGAGGTGGAATTAACTATTACTGCTAGATGACCACATGGAATGGTGGGCGTACCGTCTCATACGGGTACTATTGGTTGCGTCTGGGGGGTGTAAATGACATGACTGGGGCAGAAAGTGAAAATGTACCGTGTATGGCGACGTTGCCGCCCCTTTTCAGCCATCGAATGAGCATCTCGAGACTATCTTCTGCGAGTTGCTCGCGAAGCTTAGTGGCTTCTACGTTGTTGTGGCTGAAGTAGTTAGAAGTGTGATCTTCGAGAATTCCACTTCTGCAAGAGGTGCAGTATATATAATGCACGACGAAATACTACGTACTGCTGGGCTTTGTGGTGCGCGCGCGAGCGGCGAAGCTGACCAACATTGAAGACCTAACCGACGATAAGTACCAGATTGGCCCGAGGACTAGGGCAGCAGACCTGTACGTCGTACTCTAGCCACTGTTGGGGGGGTAAGTGAAATCCAACGGCAGGGGCAAAGACAAACCTTGAGATAACGCATGAGCTTGTTGCTGAGGTAGGATTTGCCACGGGCGGGCAATCCCACCATTGCAAGGACGATCTTTGCTTCGGAGTAGTCTGGTTTGGCGACTTGCATGGTAGAATGATAAATGAGTGAGAAACGATAGGGATGAGGTGAGACGAACCTTTGTTCCCGATACCAACGACGGAGCGCGGGGGAGTCGGAGCCTGAGAGCCTTTCCGACTGGAGGCGGTGGACTCGTCGAATTGTTTGAGCCTGTGCGCAGTGTGCGGGGTGCCCAATCGTTAATTCATAATTTCAAGGTGACAGACAGACAATGATCTGAGGACTAACATTGGCCCACCAGCACGGAATATGACAGGCGGACTGCCGCGAACAACACTATCTAGGACAGCATCCGTATCGTCTGCCATGTCTTCGATGGCACCGAGGGCTGCGGTGAGCTCTGAGGAGAGAATAGGAAAATGAACTCTGTTGTGATCTTCGCTTGGACGATTCATGATGCAGATGGGTTGCTGAAAACTTGAAAGTAAGCTTAAGTGATTACTTGATTGATTCTGATGATATGATCTCGATTCTCGAACACGTGCTCCACGCGTACGTCGAATCGTCGACCATCTACGACCATGCAAGTAAAAGGTTTCCATTCAACGCTCTCAACTAGTATTCCTCTACATGCACGACATGAATATGCAGCATGCAACTTATTTGTCCTCCATGAACTTCCAGCCGATATTATCATTGACTCGTTTGAGCTCAATGACCATGGACTCTCCTTCCAGTTTGTGGGGAATACGAATCTGGAGCTACCCATGTCCGGGGTAGCGAATGAATCAGGCTGGCTGTTGGTCGCCGTTAAGCCGGAGGCAGACTTGATCGTGGTGGATGTGCCTCTCCATGTTAGATACGGTGTGCCGCAGGAGGGTCATGACCCTCGTCACATTATCCAGCTACCCCCTCCAACTTGTTTTTGGGCTTGTCCTTCCTCATGTGCGCTTCAAGCTCTCTCTTCTTGCCCGTATCCTCATGATTTCTTTTCAAGACAAATCACTCCACAGCACACTCCCATCACAGTCTCCCAAATTTCACTTGCTTAATTCATCTGCTCAGTTCGAAATCTTTCAGCACACAACTTCATCATTTCTCTCATTTGACATTCCTGTCGGCAACATCAATCACACCCTCTATATCGAGTTATGTACCGTGACTGTGACCCTCCTTGCCTTCGTCTACGTTGTCCAGCACTGTTGGACAATCTCCAAAACCCTCTATTATGTGCACCTCAAGATGCAATAGCTCCTTTTAGCACAGAGTATAGAGAAAGGCAAGCAAAATATCAGTCTCGTACCCATACCATTCAATAAAACGCGTGAACACAACCGGCAACCGCTCCCTTACACAATCACACACCGTCGCTGCTTCACCATCTTCCCCCATCTTCCCTTCATGCTTTCTCGCAATGCAAGGTTGAACACGTCTTGCACGCCGCTTCCCGTCTTTGCTGAGCACTCAACGTACTTGGCACCGATTTCCCGCGCCACCATCCCACCTTGCTCGGGTGTCACTGGCACCTGACCTTGTGCGCCAAGCATCCGTCGTGTTTGTTCGTCCCGCCGCAGGTCAGTCTTGGTTCCAACGAGGATAAGAGGTGTTCCTTCGCAAAAGTGGGCAACTTCAGGGTACCACTGGGATGTTGGTCAACACAACTGGGTTTGACACGCTGCTCAACAACATACCTTATCTTGCACGTTTCCTAGGGAGACGGGAAAATCGATAGAGAATACGATAAGGATGACGTCGGATTCTGGATAGGATAGTGGTCGTAGTCGGTCGTATTCTTCCTGCCCTGCGGTGTCCCAAAGTGCTAACTCTACCAGTTTGCCGTCGAATTGGATTTGCGTGACGTAGTTTTCGAACACAGTGGGTATGTAAGACTGCAGTCATGCGTAAATTTGAGTTCGGAAATGTGAATGAGTACATATATATGAATGATAAGACGTAACTCATGCGTACCTCGGGGAATCTATTCTCTGCATATACGATGAGGAGACAAGTTTTCCCGCATCCGCCTTGAGTGTAGTGGATTGAGCGCGGGCACGGACACTGAAGAGACAAGGGCAAGGGTCCGCGCACCATCTCCAACCACCACCAGCTTCTTCTTCATGTCGGGTCTTCTTGAGTCCATTGGCACCAGTTAGAATTATAGTTTGGGTGAGAAATATATGAAGAGACGAGCGACGGGATAGACAGCGAGCTGGAACAGATAGAGTAAGTCTTCAGGAAGTCTGCAACTCGTACTCGTGCACAGCGGACAATTCCAAACGCGTTGAATGTACTGGTCACGTGGTGATGATGTATATACTAGTATATACAGCCAGTTGCATAACAAGGTAGGGCATGTCATCTATTTTCTGGCCATGCGATGTCGCAAGAAGCGGGTTCTGCTATGGGTGGGATCATCCTGCATTGTGTATAGCAGGTGTGCTAGAAGCCGAGGAGGTACGTCGGATGGTCACACAATATTTGCCATTGATTGATAGCCCGCGTACAGGACTCACATGCAGAAGCTCTACTCCAGCGTGTCGCTCGTTCCGCAGAAACACAAGCCCTGATTGAAATTTGTGGGGCTCCACGGGTTCTCGGACGTTGTGTACTCAGTCCATTCGCGAGGTCATCATACCCCCAACCGGATGTCGACATGCTCTGCGGTTCCTCACGGTCGGATACTCCTCGCATATCCGATATACAACTGACTTTGATGTTAGGGCACACTCTACTACATACATATACTACCATCGTCATGATGCAAATTCTTTGCGGTTTTATGCCTTGGACTCGGATGGAACACGCCTTTTCGAGCTTCAGGATGAGGTCTTGCGTTGGAGCTTGAAACACGATTTTTCGCATACCACATCACTGCGAAGCGCGTCGAATACATGGCAGATCCTCGTCAATCAAGTATGTGTTCCAATAATTACCTGGGTCCGAGCTTGACTGCTGTAGTGGAACTCTGCAAAATTTCTCGAGCAGTTCATAGAGCACGAGCAGCGTGGTCAGACTATCGACATCCAAGAGCACAGCGCTCGTTTTAAAGAGACCTCAAAGTTTACAGCCATCTATGAGAAATTTTATTGTACAATCGACGCAATCGAAAGTTCGACGAATCTTTTCTGGCGTGTCACATCCTTTGTCTTCGTCTACTCAAGAGAATTTAGCATCGCAGGTATGCATTGTGTTATGTACCGGGATCTAATATCCAGCTTGCACCAAGTCCAACAGATTGAATCTAGGGCGAGGAAGTTGCGTCGCTTACTTCGAGGGGTGCAACCTGTTCCAAACGGGGACATGAGACTCAAGTCCTCTCAGTACATCGAGTCTGCGTCCCTTTTCGTTCCTTTTTGAGTGACATACTCAAAATTTTTCAAAGGTTTTATAACACCCTCTGGATCATTTTGAATGATCTTATCATTGGGATTGCGCTTCGTCAAATTTTACGGCAGGACCGTCAGGCTTTCCTGCACCTTTTCAAGCTTGTCTTTGAGGTTTGAATTGTCGAGTATCGCTCCATACTCTTTCTGACATAAATACGCAGGACAAGGCCGTACATGAAATACGACAGATCCTTCTGTGGCTCGACAGTTGGCCTGCAGGCCTCAAGCTGAACACCGAACTCAGCCGATTCTATTCGCACAGCTTTATGGGGCTGATTGCGCTTTGGAACAGTGCGTACTGACGTCTGTACCTGCACGATATTCTGTCAACCCTCATTGACACACAGGAGGTTTCCGAACCGTCATACCACTCATTCCCATGTTATTGGGTGCGTTGGAGCTGGGAAGTGCGTTTGGGGTGACGATGGCGCTTGCCATGGTGTGCGATCTTGTCTGCGTCTTTATGGCACATGTACAATTGTGCTATTTGGTCTCGGTGACTGTGTATGGTCATTTGTTACGCTTGGCGGCATCGCTTTGGAATCTTTTTCGAGGTGTGATTTTCCGCGGTTCGATAATGAGAACTAGTAATAACACGATTCAAGGACGACGACATAACGTGCTAAGGAATCGGACGGATCCTTGGGACTATGATGTCGACCAGCTACTTTTGGGGACTATTCTCTTCACACTGATTGCTTATCTCTTTCCCACCGTTCTGGTGTACTATATTTTATTCGCTACCGTGAGTCTTAGCATTGGTGTTGGTGGAGTATGTGAGCTGACTTATGTACGACAAGATGCGCGTCTCGACTATTCTAGTGTATGCGAGTTTGGAGACGGCGCTTGCGTTTATGAATTATTTTCCACTCTTTGCATTAATGCTTAGAGTTAAAGATCCACAGCGATTACCTGGTTAGTAACGTGGGACCAGTCGGTGTATTCGCTGAAGAAAATACTTTAGGTGGAATTTATATGAGAGTGGAACCAACTAATAGCGGAAATGGCGTAGATGTTTTTGTCGAGGTGGGCCATATTTTTTCGTGATTGCGATGCTTAGTAATTCTTTTTCACAGAGCCACCCATTGCCTTTTGCTGTCACTTTCAGCCAGTATGGTACGTCTCCCCAATGTAATTGGCAAAATTGCATTATAACATGGAAGCCAGTTGAACTATGGAAGCGATTGGCGAAGCATTATCAGCCATTTCGTCTCGTGTGGTATGTTGTATCAGGTCGAGTTCTCGATACCATCCCAAGAACATATGTCCATAGCACTACCAGATAAGTCTATTCCTGCTACGGCAGTAGTGTGTTTTGTTGTGACATCGCAGTTTGTATAGCGTCATGTAAAACATTGATGGTCCTTTGGGTAGCTGTTTGCAATTTTGCCTCGAAAAATATGGAGTGACCTGTGGCATCGCCACTCAAGTTTAGAATGTGAGGCGAGTTATCTAGATTTGGTGATAGAATGGGGCCACTACGATTGCTGTTTTTTTCGTAAGGTAGACTTTGCACTGTTTCAGCAAATGTCACATGATAAAGCATGACAAAAGTGTATAGGAAGGGTACATCAGTAAACTACGACTTTTCCCACAGGAAGCACAAAATTTGTGTTCTTGTGCAGCCAGTGGCAGACTCTACAGTTCCAGTGCATCAGTAAAATATTGACTTATTTAATCACGACTTTTTGGACTTTTTGATGGTTTTCACGTCTTTTCACTTCTTGTCAAAAATGAGTGGCCTTTTTTTCAGTTATTTTTCTTAATTCACTGCCTGGTCCCAACTTGAGTATCAGGAATAGTTTATTATCATTTCATACTTATGGAAAGCTGGACGTGTGCACACTCCGTTACTCACTGTGACATGACCCAAATAAGGCAGTCACAAGACCGGGACACCATACACCTCGAATGGGATCAAAGCAAGATTTCAAATACATTTAATTACATACAAACTGAGTGCAAGAAGATCTCTTTCACAGTAGTCCGTTGTACATTTCACTGAATCAATCTAAGCTATGTTCGTGCTCTCCACCTCGTTCCATGTGCTCTCTGCTTCATCAAGGCTTTCCACTTCCTTCCCAAATGGTTTGAGCCCAAACCCCGCCCATTTGCAGTATCCATTGCAGACATGCTTACTTTCAAACTCACTGACAACTGCCTCAATATTCCCATCGCCAAAAATATCACTCCTGTCGCCAACAGACCTATTGAAATATATTGAGTTGAGTCTCTGTCATTGAAATGAATGAAAAATATGTACAGGTGGGTCAGAATCTGAGGGTCTGTTAACAGTGCTGTACTCCCTGAACATCATGTCAATCAAGTGGAGTAAAGTCATGAATCAGACATACCTTGATAGTCGGATATGAATGCTAATTGTCTAGTCTTGACATATTGCACATGCTGCATGAAAACAAAAAACTCTGCAAAGTCATAGCCATAGTCCAACTCGTCGAGCAGAGGGTTGGCGTCCATGTTGTGAATAAATTTGAGAAAGAACTCATCACCATCCTTGATGAGTTCTTCAAGGAGGAAGGCAGCATGCATTGACCCTGTCTTTGTTCCAGCCCTGCTAGCACCTTGATGGTAGCACAATGCAAGACCAGCCTCCACAAAGTGAACACATGGAACCGTGAATGGTGGAGGTTCAGATGAAGATGCAATGGAATGATCAATGAAGTCATATGTGAGCATCAATAAAGATTTAGCCCAGTATAAGACATTGGCTTTTCTGAATAGCTTGGGAAGCTCATCAGCGAGTGAGTATTGGCCAATTTTATATGGCCCGAAATTTGCAGCTGTTGGAAATACTTTATGGAATGGTCGTTTGACCACAACTTTATGATGAGCGACCGATCCAAGACCAGTCTTAGGAGGGGCCGTTAGTGTGAGCCATCCAGTGTGAGCAGTTTTGAAGCCTCCGACTCCGATTAAGCCTTGAGTTAACATATCGATAGTCAACTGACTGACAGATAACTCAGCTGTGTCTACAGAAAACAATTGGTACTGTTCATCTAACAGGTTGGTAATGGGACAGGTCAGAATGAGGTGAAATTGAATGTTTTCATTCTGTGGGCCAAAGACTGATTCAAATAAGTGTTTGCTATTAACATAAGAAATTGATGAATCTACCTTATTTTACATCTAGGTTGGCACCTCTGCCAATCTTCAAGACTTCTTTCAGCCGATCATGATCAGGCGAGCAAAGAGCTCTAGCCCAAGGAGGTACATTCTTCTTTTGAGGGGGAGATGAAACACCACTGACAGCACTAGAGCTGTCAGCATGCTGATGGGAACTCTTGGTGGATACAGTTGTAGCATCATGCTTGAGTGAGGACATGACAGAGTTCAAAGAGCTGTCAGTGTGCTGGTGGGTCTCCCGGGTGGAGACAGTTACAAAATTGTCGGCATCATGTTCAAGTGAGGATGAAGAGGGAACATTTGCAGCTTCGTGAGGCCTGGGAGCACATTTGCTGGACTCCTGGACAGTAAAATGATAGTTAGGCTGGTAAGCAGACAACGTGCAATTAGATGCTTAGAGTCTGTTCGGACAGCAAAATTCTGAGAAATTTTGAAGATGGAATTTGATTATAATTGTCCTGAATATCCTGAATCAGTGTGATAGATGTGACGAATTTTATCAGTATACCATCATGCTGTTACGCTGACCGTCGGTCGGCGTGTGCGAACTAGGATAGGTCTTCTCAGCGACGACTCGAGTGAGTCTACTGAAGCTGAGCGTGGTCTGGCCTTGACGGAACGTCAAGGATTCCTCCGGCGATCTCGGTAAGACGGCGCTCGTCGAGATGCAGGGCTAGCGGATACGTGCTAAGTCGTAAGGGGGCGACTTAGAAGTGCGGTCTCACACAAGGAAGCTGGTAGGCTTAGATGAGCAAGTTCTGGGGATGAACCTAGTAGATTAAAGTAAAGTCTAAGTACAATAATCTGTGTCTACTTATAGGGAAGTACTACAAGTATTCTAGCTCAGTCTGTAATCAATAGTATATCGTAAATCTATGATAGCCAGACACGAGGTTCAGATAAGATACATGAGGCTTAACCTCTGATCAAGCATGCTGCGCCAAGGGCAGCTGCGCATAGGTACAGGAAGCGCCAAGCGCGCTCCGGATCTTCATGAAGCGACATGTGGTATTCATGCGCTGATCTAGGGTGTCCATGAGGCGTACAGCCTTCATGGATCAGGTACAAGGCCGTCTAGGCCAGGGGCGGGGTCATAGCGCCAGGCGGGGTCATAGCGGTCCAGACCGCTGTCTTTCTAGGTACGGGCGGCGCACAGCCGCGCGGGGAGTCTAGCAGAGCGGGGGCAGGCGTAGGGAGAGCTGGGGCTCTAGTAGGTGTTACAGATCCCTGTAACACATGCCAGTCACTCAACGAACTCGTTCTTTCTGCTCTCATAACATACCTTTCTGCTATACAATGCATGGCAAGAAGGATCAGGAAACCATGCCTGACATGAGAGAACAATGTTTCTGGACTTTGGACAATGAAACATGGCTAATTCAATACATCACCACGCACCGTGCCAAGGGTGGAGATGGGCTCAATTTTGACAAGACATTTTGGGCTACTGTTGCTGCCACGATGACTGCCCAAGGCTCCCTGAAGACTTCTGAAGCATGCCAGTCAAAATGGTCTCGAGTAAGTTCTTAGGTTACGTCTGATGATCAGCCTGTACTTACTGATGTGCCTTCAGATCCATTCAACCTTCAACATCATTGATAGATTGGCCAATTATTCTGGCTTGGAGTTCAGGCCAGAGCTTGGGGCCAACATCACTGATGCATCTGAGTCTGTCTGGACAGAACTTGTGAAGGTATGTTGATGTCATCATGCCAACTACAATAACTAATTACTGAGTCTAGAGTATGCCTCAAGCAAAACAATTCAAGAATAAGGGATGGCCGCACTACGATGTGGTGAAGGAACTTTTGCCGTCAAAGGGAAGGGGGGATGTTGCTCACCATGCTACCGCTTGGCCCGTAGTGCCAGCCAAAGACTGCAGCTGCAGTACCACCATGACTGGTACTACTGTTGTGCCAAACTTTGTGAGTGCCGGTTCTTGTTACCTTCATGCTTGAACTGACTTGAAGCCTGTCAGGAATCAGAGAAAGTGCTTGATGCTATCAAGCATCCAAACCCTCATGTCCCACCAGTGCCAGATGAACCGCCCTCTCCAATCAGATTCATTCCTTCAGAACAACCAATGCTATTTACTGGAAATAGTAGGCTTCCAGAGGCTTCTGCCGCCTCCTCCACATTAAGTTCATCGAAGACACTGGGAAAACACAGGGCCATAGCTGACGATGATGACTCACGGGCCATGGGCCGCCCTCCTAACTCCACCAAGATGGTTTTCAGCAGCACATCAACATCAAAATCAGTGAAATCACAGTGCCACGGCATCTCAGACACCTTTGACTACATGAGTGATGAGATTCATGGTCCTAGGTTGTCCTTCGATAATGCAACGAGTGCAATACAAGAACACATGTCACATATGCACGAACATATGTCACATGATGTTGCACACTCAGTAGATCCTGTCCCAGTATGCAAACAAAGGGCAGTTGTGTGTGTGCAGCAGGAGGAGAGTTTGACTGACGTGCAGATGGTAGCAGTTATGATGCACATTCAAGCTGATGTTGCGATAGCTGATATGTACCTTTCCATCCAGAAGGACGAGCTCCGCAGGTTGTACTTATCACAATACTTCAATTAGTCAGTAGCATGAAATTTTTGCACAATGTCTCTTTCAAACATGCCAATGTACTAGTATTTAGCAGACTGTGCAGTACCAGAACAAAAATTGAGTGACTTGAAAATACTGAGTACTGGACTGCTCAAACACTTCTTCTATGACCGGCAACCCTCTGCGCTCTCTTTCTACATTATAATCCACCCACATTTGATGCACAATTGTATCACAACGTGTTTGTGTGTGAACATGTGCTCCTTCACTGGGAGGACCTTCAGCAAGTACACCGGCATCATAGGCTCCTGGATCGAGGTCGAGATCCCGATGGTCTTCCAGGTCATTTGGATCATGGACGCGAATAACATTGTGCACAAAGCACAATGCTGGAGGGATCCGGGTCTGCACATCCATTGTGTAGTTGGGCAGAAGAAGGAGAATATTGAAGTGGTTTTTAATTACACCGAAAATACGCTTGATGACATTGCGAAGCATGGCATGTCATAAGTTGAAGAGTTCCTTATGGTTACAGGGCCTATAAAACAAAGGTAGCACACAGTAGACATCAGATAATTGTTAGCATGACATACACTAGATTTGCCCAACCCCATTCAGCCAAATGGTAGTGCACTCCACGATATGGGACAAGAAGCTCATTACATGACGCAAATCCAGCATCGGCAAGGTAGTATTTGCCAGCAGGGATTCTGAGATCTGTGATGCAAGCAGCATGATAGACACATGCATCTGCTGCTGACCCCTCCCAACCACTCAGCATGTAGAGGAAGAACATATCAAACGAGCAGGCCACAAGACAATTTTGTGTCAAGGTGCCTTTGTGATTGCGAGTGCCATGACGCTGTTCAGCTGATGGGTGACAGGTGATGTGGGTGCTGTCAATAGCACCAATGGCATCAGCAAAGTAGGGGTAAAACTTTGGATTTTGGGAGACTTCAGGAGGTATTGGACTTGTTGCATCAGGTAGCCGGACATATGTTGTGTAGATGGGGGGGCACGAGAATGCAATGAGAATGCATTTAAAGTACCTTTGAAATGTATCACTAAACAAGCATGGTATGATAGAAACAACATACTTTGATATTGTATCGTCAGAGCGTTGAAAGTGCTCACTGAGGTGGTGGACAGAAAGAACAGTAACACATCCATAAAGAAAGATAGCTAATTGCTCCTCAAGGGTGACATGTTTTGAGTACCGACATCCCACAGTGTGAAGTAGATTTAGGAGGACATAGAAAACGTGTTGGCGTACACCAAGTTCACAACGTATGCGGTCTGGATGACTGGCGAGAAGTTCTTTGGCCCATGCTATTCCTGATAGTGCCGAAGTGTGATATGGTGTCTTCTCAGGGTAGGCCTTTGAATAAACTTTGTATGCCTAATTAGCTGCATCAATGGCAATTATAGAGACTGCACGAGTAGCATGATAAAACATCCCCTCAAGAATGTCCAATTCATTGTCACTATCTTCCTCCACATTCATAGGTACTAACATCCCATCATTGGCAGAATCAGACCTTTCAGCATCATCCACATCTGGAGGGTCTTGATTAGGGTCAGGGTGCATTCTAATTTCTGCTGGATGCTGGTTGCAATGATGAATGGTAGCATAATACAAGATTGATACTGCCAGTAATACCCGTTATCAGTGTGACATCTCTAACTATTTGGAATTGTTTGTACTGTAATGAAATTTCAAGTGGAAATTGCAAAATTTTGCTGTCTGAATAGACTCTTACTATTTCAGCAGCTGTGAGCCAATTCTCATATTCAATCCACTGAACCTCTGGGATGACAACCATGAGCACAAATTGTTTAGGCTTGAAACTAGACTTAGTGCCTTTGCAAGATGGGTGCTGGCATTGATCATAAAAATAAGGAACAAACAGCGGGTGACTGGATAGATCCACCCATCCAGCATCTCGTACTACGAACTCATGAAGTCACCAGATAAATCCGCCACTGAATGTGTGTAACTTTGGGACAACAGTGTAGGACTTGGAGTCCTTGTAGCCTTGTAGAGGCTATTTTTGCAGTGTCCCTTAGGTTCTCGCATTGTGCATGCTATCGCTAACGCAGCACACATCATATCTGCTATCGGCTGATGGCTGTGGCTCATGCGCGCGCTGAAGGTTCAATGATACAGCGAAGCACAAACAATGCTCCTGACTGTATCTATAAATGCTGTAAGGTCGCGCATCGCCTAGTCTGCTATACTTGAGACGACAAGTGCATTCAACCCTAAAGGGGAAGCGAGTGCAGCAAGGATCTAGTAGTAGGCACTGAAGGCGCTACTGGTTGGCAAATGCAAAGCGCGGGAAAGTGCAGGTGCGCGCGAGGCGTGGGAATGCGCGTGCGTGTATGCGGAAATAAGAGAGAGTATGAGTGAGTTTGCTTAAGTGATGATTAGACACTAGACAAGAGGTGAGAGATGCAAGCTGAGAGATGTTATATGCGAGGTGCCAAGGAATAGATTTCAACTATGCTCTGCTGGGTAGTAAATGGGTATTGTTCTGGTTCAGTCCTCTCTCGTTCGTGGTGGGTGAGTAAGTCAGTAATAGTATGTACTGCTGGCGCTTAAGTATGGCGCCTAAGCGCTGTCATGCAGAGCTGAAGCACTACCGAGTAAGGTATGTAAGGATATATGTAAGTAAGGGTCCATGATAAAAATAAAGATGGAACAATATGCAAATGTGAGAAATGGAAATATATGCACTAGGGAACTTGGTGGACAGTGGATGGATGCTTCCGGATGGCTGGCACTATAGGGCGCTCAAGCGTGGGAAAGTGCGCATGCATATACATCGTGAAGCATGGGAAAGGTACGCGCGCGAGTTGCGCGTTGCGCGGGAAAGCTGCGCCTTATGTAGGAATAGCTGTGGATAGCATACAGAGTGATGCTACAAGTTCGTGCCATGTACTCCCTAGTGAAAACTGCAATATTGCACAGTGAGAGGCACGAGTCTCTACAGCGCATCGGCTTGCATCTGCTTTTCTTTGGTTCCATTGCACATCCTTCCCCCATCCTATCCATGTCCTCCACTTGTCCATTGGTGTGTATTTAACTTGATTTGCATTAGACTGATCGTATTTCCAAAGCTATCATATTTACATTCTCATTACTTGCATTATGGACCCTTTTTACATACTACCGCTACCTACTCAGCTCTAAAGAGCACTTTGTGCGCTCTCATATATACTAAGTACTTACAATTCTCATGTATCTTCTTTTTCCCACATTGCAATTATCATCAGTTTTCATGCAACACTCAAACTGAAAATCTCAATCTTCAGCACACTACCATGTGTGCATCTCTAACAGCCGCATTAACATTTGCATTTCACTCACTGCATCTATCGTCAAACTCTCTTCCCGTTTCATCGCTGCGTCGCATTGCTTTCATGTTCACGGATCTTCATATTTATCCTTTGGTTCGGCCGCACACTTTTGTGCTTCATCAAACCTTTGGCCACACGGCCGTGCATTGTATCATGCTTTCGGTGGCTCACTTGCGCTTGCATCGCATCAGCGCAAGTTCTCGTGCTCCTTCCATTCTCAGTTACTCTTATTAGTTTTAAAGTTTCCCCTCACATTTTACTTAGGGGAATCGTTTTGAGTAGCAATCCCCTTGGGCCGAATCTATACTTGCATCCAGAGGTCTATTTGAGTTATACCACACTTCACCCTTTCTCCCCCTTTTACCCCTTCTCATCTAGCTATCATTCCTCGCACACAACGGTCTCCAATGCTAGCTTGATAAGTCCAGGGGCATCAATTTGAGTGTCGATGCCCTTCTTCCCCTCACATATGTTCTAAACAGGAGTGTGAGCAAGCTGCCATACTTAAGACAATGGTGATCACATACCCCAATAACAACTCCGCATTTTTTGCAAGCTCCGGCACCTTCATAGACTGCAGTGATCTTGAGTAAAATAGTCTCAGTGAGAGAAGCAGCATATACAATTTTCCCCAAGTGTTTGCATTCTGTAGCATAAGCTGCATGATGTAATGAATACCTGATAGAGCCTGCAAAATTTGATGGGGGTATCACAATGGGGCCAGCGAAACTTAACAGTGTCATAGATGAACCTTGCCATGACATAGGTATCATAATCTCTGGCCCTATGGTGTGAGACACCTGTGAAAGGTGAGGTACAGCCACTACAGCAGGAGGGTTAAGTGTTGCTGTCATCAGCTCAGGAATGGTACTGATGCATGTTCTGCTTACACTTTCTCTGTGCTGCATTTACAGCCTGTTGGATGGTACACGGGTCAGGAAGGACACGGTGTTGTGTGGCACTGAGCATTGAACTCTGCACTGGGTGCTCGAATACCTGAACACACAGAATACGTTCTTTGAAGTAGACACTGTGACAGGGCACTTAAAGGGCTTAGAATTTAGGAAAGAATAGTGGTTCATATTGGGTACTCATGACATGAGGCTCCTGAGAGTTCTAAGTTCAGCCAGTAGTAACTGTGGTGACATGCAACCATGTGGTTTGCTGCAACCATGCAGCCTGTGGTTGCTTGAAAGCCTCCTTGGAGTTACTTGACCTGCTAAATGTGAGTTGAGAGTATCCCTACATGAAGCTTAAGTGAGGTACATACTGAACAAGGCTCTTGATAAAAGGTATAGATAGAGAATCATGATGTCATACAAGGCTTCTGGAGAATTCTGAGCTCTTGAGAGTTCTAAGTTCGGCCAGAAAAGGTATAGTCACTAGATAGAGAATTATGACACCAGATGAGGCTTCTGGAGAATTCTGAGTGGTGCACCTCCAAGTTTTCTGTGAGGTAGTTGCTGCACAGCCTGCACTTGACTTGGGAAATGTGAGGCAGACTTGGACCATTACCCTGTGCATGAACTTCCAAACTACGTAAGTCCAAAATGTGTTTGACACTACATATAGACTGACATTGAAGCTGTTGAGTGCATGTTGCGATGCCCAACCAAAACAAACCCACACATCTGTACCATATTTTGACTTGACTCCCAGCATTCTGAACTATTGAGTAGTGCCACTGGAGGTTATCACACCTCATATTCTTCGCCTTTGGAAGGCCCGTCAGAATAATCGGCAGATTGTTCAGGAACTTCAAAAACATATTGGCACAACCCGCTATGGCATTGGGTGAGTATTCCAGATATCTAGTTATCAATGTTCAACCTCACATGCTCTGTGATTGTATGCTAGCCTTACCTCATTTCTCAAGATTCGGAAAAACATGGGTCTTCAACGAACCCGTCAACAGGGTCACACCATCGAGACCATTCATGACACAGTGTCCAACCTGCATATTACCTATCTGAGTGCTGGGGTACGTGAAATGGTGAGCTTGCTATTTCATAAAAGGGAAATGAGTGTGGCCAGGTGATATCTCTACCTTCATACTGTTGTATGAATCACTGACATCTGGGTTTCACATCCTAGGAGGGTTGTGATGGAATACTTTGCTCTGTATGAGCCAGAACTTGTCCGCCAGCGTAAGGCCTGTTGACTCAGAAGGAGACGCTTCTGGGCTGCAGGGGTGAATGACCTATTTGCAATAGATCAGCATGACAAATGGCTCAAGTTCGGTCTTGGGCTGCACACTGGCATCGAGCCTTTCTTTGGTTGGATCATGTGGATCCAAGTCTGGCACTCTAACTGAAATCTCCAGCTTATCCTGAGTTACTACCTTGACACGCTCGAGGCTCTCGGCCATAAGTGTTTCTCATGTGATATCACTCACAGTACCTACTAATTTGATCCATGTTTTAGATATGCCAATGGTGACTCAAAGTGATCCAGGATCAGAAAATTATGGGATCGCAAATGCTCATACGATGCTCCGACAGTGGCATGACCCATCTTTATATGGCACCCTCCAGCATCGCTGGATGCGAAGCAAGAAGAATGTCATGCCAGAGATTGCATGGTCTCAGCTGTGCCGCCGGTTCACACTAGGATTTGAGAGTCTTCTAGAGCATGACATTAATTCTGGCTGGTATGATTCTAATAATACTCTTCAGGTGTGCACTACTTTTTTATGCTTGGTCTGAGTGCTGGGTATGACATTGGCCTACAGAATGGTTTTCCATTGGATTTTTATACTGTGGCTTCAGAAGGAGCTGGATGCAGGTCCTGCATATTGATCTGAGAGGGCAAGGGACACAATGGGCACTGTTGTCGTGGCAGACTTGAGCACCTGCGGTGCTGGAGAAGGATGAGTTGTAGTGAAGTAGTCAGTAGATGGATCATAAATGTCATTGATATAAAAATGACATACCTGTGCAAGGTCTAAGAGTGGCGACAGTGACACACAAGATGGTGGGACTGAGACATGCAGCCAGGTATGTTGAAGTTCCAAGTCTGAAAAATTAACAGGTGACTGGTCAGTGAGACATTACGCAAAGAGAAAACATACCTTTTGTGCTGTTCATGCTGCTCACAGCAGAAGTTTTGAGAAGCTTGTCCATGTTTC
The DNA here is from genome assembly GCF_016758755.1 of Suillus discolor. Taxonomy (NCBI): domain Eukaryota; kingdom Fungi; phylum Basidiomycota; class Agaricomycetes; order Boletales; family Suillaceae; genus Suillus; species Suillus discolor. Next base: position 671,255 of record NW_024541255.1, read on the forward strand.
TGATGGTGATGGTGGCATTCAAGCTGAATTCACTGTTCAAGACAGCTGCCTTGGAGAGTGTCAAGTTCGAGTAAGAGAAGGTCGTGTAGGAAAGACTGTGACTGTCCAAAGAGACTTGAGCGCGAAATAACATCCATGAATGAATCAGACTCACTTACAACAATTGTGAGAGCTTGGCTTATTACATAAGCATTGAAGTTTTTGTTGCCCGATGAGGCTTTGTTCTCTTTTTTTTAGGTCACTGCAGTTCTTCAGTACCTTGGGATGTCAATGTGTAGTACTCAAGAGGCTAACACCAATGCCTGAGGATACATACTGAAAGTGGGTCTCCTACAGCGGTTACTGATATTTTTGTAATGTCACATGATCGACACAACTCCAAAGAACATGTATGCTGGTGCCGCTTCTCAACATAGATGAGGCATGGAATGATGTATTGAAACCTCTCAATCACAACAGGGACCTGAAATTGTTTAAGGATATGTGAGAGAAGGAGACGGAGGGTACAAGACATCTTTCATGGATCTGGAAGACGCCGCAGAGATGGTTGACTGGGTATGTCCTAGTGTTTCTGCTGTGTTGCAAGCAATAACTACTTACATCCAAAGTCATCTCTCTTGATGCAAGGCTCAACAAGATCACCCTCTTCTTCGACATCATCAGTGAACTGGTGAACAAATGAGAATGGTATTTAAAGTAATATATTGTTGAGCATTGCAACAATCAGTGTAAATTTGTTGACCACTTTCACATGGGAATGTTTGGCATTGTCAAGGAATGAACAAAAGTCAGCATTGTGCAATCAGGCATCTCAGCTCAGGATTATTTTACCATGTGCTATCGATAATACTTTGTTGAATGGACCATCAGCATTCTAAATTAACAGTTTAAGAAGCAGCAGAGTTGTTTGGACTTTAGGGAGTTATTTTCGGATCTCAGAGCATTGACCTTTTCATAAATAATTCAACATTGTTAGGACAAATAACTATCTTGTGCCATTGCTACAGGATAATCCTAGTCTCACAACTGGCAAATTCTGATCATGCATGTTAAAATTGCCATAGTGTATCAGTGTGTTGTGCTTCATGCTTCGTCGCATACCACACACGATACATATATCCAAAAATTGAGTTTATCACACATACAAATCAGGAGGCATTAAAATCATAATGACATTGGTAACAAAGGGTGTATCATAGGACTGAAATAATGCAGCGGGACAAAGAGGATATGTTAATCAAACTAAAGATGTAGAGTGAGATAAGCAAGCAAAATGTCAAGTAACTAGTCAGAGTCGAATGTGGTGTCCTCCATTTGCTGTCTCTGGGAAGCAAGACTGTTGACAGACATGTGAAGAATAACATCCGGTGTTAAGTCCTGACGATGATTTTGTCCGAACACTTTTCTACACAGGAGGTTAGCAATCCAGGCGAGTCACTGATGAGGTCGATGACTTACCTGGTCTACCATTCAAGAAGCTTGTTCACCCTCACTAGCACAGCTGGACCTGGAGGATCCTCAAAGAAGTCTATAATGTTGTTCCAAAAAAATTGATAATCGAAGTCTCCATCAACAGTGCGCCAGGAAGTGATGTTGGACAGTGCGAATCAGATCTGGATAATTCAATTTCAACTTCACAGTAAGAGAGAAGCATTGATACTCACCTAGCAAGCTGCATATGCGATCGTGCAAGGAGTTACCTTCCTCATACCTATGATGGGGGCAACACATGTTTTCACTTTGGTGTGATCTGATCATCTCTGGGCACGTTGGTGATTCTCAATGATATCAATGCCATTGCCATCACCATCAACTTTGTTGGCCAAGGAGGGAGATGTGAAAATGGCTTTGAAGCTATGCAATGCAATGAACTAAAATTTAGTTAAAAAAAATCAGGCCGCTGACCATGACTAATAGCTTGGACTTGAAGAGACCATGCTCCAGATTCTTCATATTGGCTTCATAATTTTCATACATGAACATAGGCCATGAGTTTTCAGAAACAATAAAAGTGGTGGTACGGTCACGAATTCTGGCCCAGACACTGAATAACATTATCAGTAACATCTGAATGACGAGGATTATCACTTACACTGGATCTTCCCAGCACCATTCCGCTGGGCAGAGTAGCTTACCGCACACATTGTTCATGAAACCTCAATGGTGCTTATTGTCTGCTCTTAGAAACAAAGGTGGACGACACTCAATATTAACCCATGAGGCCATGAGCTCTTTGAGAGTTCCCATATTGTCACCACGAGCTTAATCTGCTCCTCACTTGAGCTACATTGCCAATTAGCACAGAAGTGTGACAAAAATACTGTAAGAAACCTGTTTGAGCATATCCTCTGACTCTTCGAAATCAAGACTTGCAAGCTTCTCATGGAACCATGGCAATGTCTTACTGAGTTCAATGTAGCCGTGCTGAAGGTGGTTTTGTCTGTTCATTGTTAAGATAAACATGGTACCATGAACATGGATGCTTACTCAATTGTGTGGTCACTGTCTAAGTCTTCGCAATGCCGGTCATTCTTGGCAACCAGATCTTCTAATGGAGTGTAAAGAACAACCATCCTATGAAGTGCTCATCCCTGGGGAACATAGTAGGTTGTTTTTCTACAATCAGGAGCGTTAAACCTGCTTTCAGATGTTTCCTCTTCACCCAAGCTTGAGGAGACGTTGAGACACAAAGAGATACCACTGGAGGAGCAGGAGCAGGAGAAGGAGTAGGAAGGTTGCCAGCACAGTCACTCTCAGGCATCGACATACCAGAGGAGGATGAGGAAATGAGCACTGACAGTTTCTGTGAGATTTTTTTATACTCGTCTATGCCGAATGACCTAATGTAAGCTTGGATGGTTTCGTCTGAAATCAGCAGTGGAATTCTTGCCTTATATGGTAGCCCAGAAAGTGTGCTTCCTGTTGATCTAGAAATACATGAAATGACAGGTGATATCTTGGCCTTTTTGAGTGGTCCAGTTATGACCAAGTTTTGATATAAGTGTTGTCGATGACCTAATATAAAGCGAAGAGGTTGAATGAATTGGTCTCAAATCGGTGGTGAGACTCTTGCCTTGCTTGGTAGTAGTCCAGAAAATGTTGTTCGCACCCAGTGAAGTAATCATATCGGGTCTTGTCGGAAGCCCTTCAGGGTTAATATCAAGATCAATGAGAGATGATGTTGGGACTGCTGCAGCGACGGATGTACTAGTAGATCTTGACTTTGCCAGTGCATGCAATGAGCTTGGTTTTGTAGAACATGACATGTAGATGATACCTTTGAAGGACTACTAGTAGATAGATGTGATTGAAGTGATGAGATACGTACGTACAGATCATCATCAAAAGAGAGTCTGACCCTTTCTTGGGGCACCAAAGTATTCACCATAGTTGGCAAGTTCAAATGCAAAACCACTGGCAGCTGCCATGGCTGCAATGGGATCACTGTAGATGACAGATGCACCACCACCTGCGACCATTATCCAGACACAACCGGTGGGGCTGAGAAAGGTGAGCTTGAGAGGTCGGAAGCATCAAGTTTTTGAATATAGTAATACATGGAATGAGTATGAAACGATGATCATCAACAACTATACACCTTGGTTGCAGCTGGAGCGGTCTCGTAGATGGGGAGGAAAGGCAGGTTCCTGCAACTGATTCAACCCATGGACTCAGAAACATTGGAGATGTGATGAGATGAAATAAGGACTTACTACTCAGGCTGGCCCAGTCATCCATCATAACACTCCTCTTGGTTTCAAAAGGAAATCAGATTAATCTTGGCGATGTGAATCCATATGTCAAGTGATGAGCACCAATTGATGATCAACGCTCAGCTGACAAAGCTAAACATGAACCTTATGTAGTTTGTGATCGATCCAATCTAGGCTTCACATGTGCACCCTCGAGTCTGTTTACTTAAGTTTGCAGGTGAGTAATTTACTTTCACTGTTACTCGCTACCAACTATGTTATCAGGTTGGGGCGATCAGCCTTGATCACAGGGTGATTATCAGCCTGAGCAACACATGACTGAACAACTCCCTCCTGATTCTCATCCATTTGATTTCCCTAACTACGATAACTATTAACATGACTATCAAATGGTTAGTTCTCAACATCAGTTGCCACAGCCACCTCAGCCTGACTCATCTCACAGCCTGACCTGTCTCAGCCTCATCTTTACTATCATCACAATGTGACCACACTGCAGTACCAGCAGGTCCTTCAAGCGAGGCCGCAAATTATCCTGATTAATCATCATCATGGGGCTTGCAGTAATGTCAGGATGGTGACTACCCTGCCATACTGGGTGGCTATCAGTCACACCATCAATTGCATCAGGACCATAATCAGAATGAGCTGGCCACCATGGCTATCACAAATTCAATCCACTATCCTTTGCCTTCTGTACACCCGTTGCACTGGCGGGACCACCTTGTCCATCCAAAACCCAAATGTTTTCCCGATCCAACCACAATAGGCTTTTTAGACACATTGCAGCAGCCTCTCCACATCTCAGCTGCAGGTCCAGTAGTGGGTGACGGGGTGGTATTCAATCTGTTTCCCCACATCCTGGCTGCAGGTCCAGTAGCAAGTGATGTGGTGGAATTCAACCCATCTTTTCTCATCAACTCTGAGCCAACATCGGCCGCACCCAGCATATCCACCCTCACCCATCCACCTAATCATGCTGATGATGTTACTCAACACTTGGTCATCACTTCCTCCCACCACCGCCTCCAGGAATCCAGGGGGGCATCTTGTTTGTCATGCCAGGGCACCAGACTCGCCAAAACCAAAAGCTCTGCAACCACAAGCTCAAGCACGCTGACAATGGAATTGAGGCTCATCCCATACGGCATTCCAGGGTTTTTGTGCAAGTGCAAAGAATTAATCAAAGTAGATGCCTTTTGCCAAATGTTACTACCCTCGCCCGATTCTTTATGTCGAATGGTGAAGTCTTCATGGGACATCCTGACTAGATCCCTGACTGATGGTAAGGTTTCTGAAATTTCAAGTAATCACCAGTATGGAACTGATTGGGAGCAGAATCACTTTGACAATGGGCACTAAATCATGCCAAAAAAGATCAGATCTTGAAGCTCAAGCCCATCCTTATAGAGATACTTGACAATGTGAAGTTGGTGGTGAGGTCATTTGTATTCCACAAGTATGACCTCAGGTTCGACTACACTGTGACATTGAATGTTTCATATATTGCTGAGCATGCGATGCGAGTCCAACATCTTGTAGAGAATGACCTATTTTTGTATAGCCAAATATCTGTACATGCCACAGTACTACCCTTGATCATGATTCACTCATACATTGAGTTGCATTTTTTAGGTTGAGGGAGTCATCGTCAACATTGCCTTTGCAAACCCTGCGATCCTCACGACAATGTCATACTTGTTACATGACAGCGAACACCAATATCACTGGTATATCAGGGATAATCTCAATGTCAAGCTGTTTTTTGCAATCATGGCTACTTTCTGCCAGTGGGCACTAGAAGAACGCAGTACGAAAGACATATTGCAAGCGTGTTTATACCTGAACTAACTGTACTCATCTTGAATGCTATAAGCGGATGCTGGAGGCCATGAGCCCATCGCAGCTGGCCGCACTTACAGCACTATTATTTAGTAACAGTTCTGTGCTCACTGGCCCGGTTATACACACCCAATGATCAATCTACGTACAAGCGGTATCATATCAATTTACATACTGGGTATTGTGTCCCTCTAGCTTTTCTAGGAAGTGATGAATTCACCTTGTCCAACTTTAATTATCAGGAATATTAATGGCTCCAGAACTTTGACTGACAAGATGACAAGACGATTATCTCATGTTTAGTCCCAGTTTACATCATGTATCCTCTGAATAAAGTCTTTGATTTTCCTTGGATATTCAATGTCATTTATATTTGGTATTTGAAGTAATACAGATCTGCCAGCTAGGTACCAACAATTACATCAATTCTGACCTACCAGCTTCTGCTGCCTCCTGATCTTTTGTGTGCTCAGCACTCAGTATCCACCTCCAACAGCTGTTCAAAGCCATTTAAACTTGTTAGGTTTGGCACAAAGCTGAAAGTCACCGCATTGCTTATATAACCACTAACAAGAACCAAGTCAATTTGGTACTAAAGAATTAGGTGCTAGTATCAGAACCCTCCTCTAGAAGTTGGGAAAGACTTGGTTTACCTTATTTAGAATGTCAAAAACTTCCCAAAGCAACTTGGCGCTAGTTGGGCAACCTAGGGTAATGGCCCATGCTGAACTGTGACACAATGTTTCAAGGTATTGACTCTACTGACCAGTATGAGTAGTAATAAGTTGGGACTCGTCGTCTTTTACATTTTTGCCACTGACTCAGGCATTAACATCTTATCATACCCCACAAAACTTGAACCAGTCACTCAGAGTTGCCTGCTCAGTAAAGTCGATGACTCGCCAACTCCTGCCAGTGTCTGGCACGGTACCATACAACCCCGTGACAGCATAGATATTGCCATGACAGATTACTACTACTAAGTCTTATTAGGCAATCACTCTTCATTCTGCAAGTTGCATCATGACGGCCAGACTGAAATGATATAAAGGCTGGGTAGCTAAGAGCAAAGTAAGTCTAATTCACTGCAGGCTTTTCCCATTTTCCTCCACCAAACATCCAAAAACATTGATTGAGAAGATAGAAATTTCCCCTCATTTTTCCTGTCAAAACATTGAAAAAAAGTAATTCATGTTTCAATGATGTTCTGTGTGTGGGACATGATGCAAAAATTGATCATGTTCCTTGAAGGATAATGCTGTATTTTCCATCTATTGTCTTTGAAATAACAGCTTAAAATAATGTTGATTTTCTTCTCTGTGTTTTTCAAATATACACAGAACATTTGAAAAACATAGTATATTTGAAAAACACAGAGAAGAAAATCAACATTATTTTAAGCTGTTATTTCAAAGACAATAGATGGAAAATACAGCATTATCCTTCAAGGAACATGATCAATTTTTGCATCATGTCCCACACACAGAACATCATTGAAACATGAATTACTTTTTTTCAATGTTTTGACAGGAAAAATGAGGGGAAATTTCTATCTTCTCAATCAATGTTTTTTGGATGTTTGGTGGAGGAAAATAGGAAAATGCCTGCAGTGATTGTATCATTGGTTCATGATGCACAGCAACACTCAGAGCCCCACCTGTTATACTAGAACTCATGACCGTGATAATCAGGAGATTCAGCCCACTCTTTCATGCAATATAAATAATGTCACAGATTCCATCCCATCGACTTGCTGATGCACTCATCTTCAAACTACAGCATATCTTCTTGGTGCCCATAAAGAACTGCCCAAAGTCACTGATAAAGAGGTCAACCACATCCACGCCATTCAGTTATGCTATTCATCAGAAGCTCAGGCTAGCTATACAGAAGAAAGACCCAAGCAACCTCAAGCTTTCAAGAAAGGTAATTTTGATGCGTCTTGAGTAACTTATGTGAGATACTCACATCTCACTAGTCAAGTTTTGTATTCCTTTGAATACCATGGACAAGAACAAATCTACAACATATGTAGACCATTTTTACGCCAAGTCAGACCACCCACTAGCTATACTCGACTCCATGAGGGCCGTAATGAATTTTTTGTTTTTTTGTTTTGTTTTTGAATCCTTGGTTATTGTCATTTGGGGTGAAGCCCTATGATGGACACTACATACGCTATAGTACTGTTGCAGCGTTCTACTGGAGTTTGTGTGGTGTGTACTCTAAGCAATGGTTCTGGCTTGCGTGGGAATGGTGGAGGCCTTCTTCAGGCACTCGGGTTGATGGTGGTTGATGGTGTTTTTGCCTTCCTCTCTACTTTCCTCTCTACGTTCCTTTGTCTTCTTCTTCTGGGGGGTTCACATCGCCAAAAATTGTCTCCATCCTCCTCGTGTGTGCAATATATGTTAGCGTGGCTCTCATCCCCTTCTTCTCGCTCAAGAGGTACCTAATGTTGCATTGCCACAGGCCAACTTCCACTCATAGTGCTTCTCACATTCCTACATAGGCTGGGCATACTAGCAGGTAGTGGTGCACTGATTCATTGTGGTCTCCGCATTTGGGGCACCGTGCAGTGGGTGATTTTCCGATCCGTTTGAGATACTTGTTGAGTGCGATGTGGCCTGTGTGGAGTTGGACTAATAAGGAGCAGTGGTGCCTCAGGAGTTTCTTTGTCTTCCCTTCATATTTCTTAGATGGTGCTGATGGGTCTATGGAGTTGAGAAGGGCGTGTCGTGGGGATTTCCTCATGATGGTTGTGGCTTCTTGCTTGATCTTGGCATAGAAGTATTGCTTGAGCACTGACTTGCTGTAGGGTAGCGTGCGGGTTCGCAATGAATCTTTTGAATAAATATGAGCACTTGGGTTGGCACCTGTCTACAGCCCACCACATGGACCCACCACATTGCCTTTTGACTTCCCAGGACATCACTAGTGCTTTCAAGGCTGTGAGGGTGGAGCAGGTGTCTGGACAGAAAAAGAAGAAAGTTGTGATTGAAATCATCAATACTGTAAGTTCTTTTTTGACTCAATCGTGACATGACAGCTCAATAACTTCTTGTGGGACTAGATATCAGTACCAAAAGGAACACAAATAAAATCACAGGCAGGTATTGTGTCTGATCCATCCCTTCTACTATATGTGAAGGAACTCGAGAATGTGAAGAGAAGATTATGTTGCTTTGAGCATCAGCTCGGAGGTTCAGAGAATACATTTTGTTGGGTAGATGTGTCACAGCCAGATGCTCCACACTATCCAATATGTATCCAAGACCTCCAGGAGTGGGCTAAACATCTGGTATGCACACATTTATATGCCTCTAAGCCTACTATACATTCATCTGAATCATTTAGTATGACACTCGAGATCCACATAATCAAATTCTATGTCTCTCCGTCATGATTTAATTCTGAAAGTTTCCCTCATTCCAGGTCATTATCATGATTTTATACCTACTGTTAATTGCTAGCGTGATCTCTGGCCAAATCTAACATTACCTACTAGTATACAATGTTGAACATGTTAACTTGAAATCAGTGGCTGATATTACTATAAGAACAATATGATTTCTGCGGCATCTGAAACACAAAGATACAGTACAGTGATACCATACTGGGAGTTCTTTGCTAATACCCAATATGTCACTAATGTTTTCTCTGTGTGAACTTATGATCCAGGCAGTGGTGCTGACATAGTTAGGTTGGGCTGCCAGCTTATGGTTGTTGAAACTCTGACTCTCACACACCAATGATACCAGTTGATATCTTCTGAGTCTGGAAGTCAAGCTAGAGGCCCCTCCGAGACCGTGACGAGCACACTAACATATCCTCCTTCCCTGTTATTTCTGCACCTCCTCCAATTGGAGTCTCTAATCCTGTTCATTTCGAGAAAGTGTTGGGGGTGCCTGCTGATATTTTTGCCAAATAATCTATCCAGGATCATAATAACACTCCTCATGTCACAAAGCACCCTGACTATGACAATGATCATAGTCAGATAATGGGCCCCATAAACTCCAATCAACAATCATTTGAAGAATCTTGTAGTGGTGTCCAACACTGTACCACTCAACCACTTTCAAAGGACCTCCCCCCATAACATGCCATATGTCATTTTATGCAAAGTGCACTAGCCTCAAATTCAGGCCCTGTTAAGAACATGCTCGAGGGTTGGACTGATTCCGAAGGGCTTGGCTTCAGCTCGTGCGCTGCGCCCCTTACCCGAGTATGTGCCCTTAATTCAGATGACATCCGGAGGAAGTCCAAGGAAGTCCGTAGGACTTCCGAAGGAGCGCGGGAAAGTCCGGATCCGGATGAGTGCGAGAAACTTCCGGAGGGGTGTGGGAAAGTTCTGGAGGAACTTCCGGAAATTACTATGAGGTTTCGTCCTGGTACAGATATGTGTAATGGCTACTCAGGATGAATCCTGAGGAGAATGGAGACAGAGGAAAGGCTGCAGGGACAAAGTCCGAAGCAGAATAGGTCTGGAGGACCACGGGAAAGTTCTGGAGGAACTTCCAGAAACTTGGAGGAGTGGAGGAGCGGAGCTCCAGCCTAGGGAATTTCTCCCTAGGCCTGAGATGGATATTGACTAAGTCGGAGGACTAGAACTAGTATGAGGACTTAGTGTGAGGTCTAGTGCGAGGACTCATATGTGTAATATTCAGACTAAGGAAATACAGGAGTTTCTACAGGGTTTATATACTATGGAGGACATAACGGAGAATCAGTCAGTGCAGTCTGAAGCTATGCAAGGCTGTGGACGGAGTGTATAGAAAAGTCAAACACTAGTCTATCGGAAAATAGTAAATGAAGACGGAAATGAGAACATAGGAAAATAAAGGCGGAAATGAAATGAGGTACAGAAAATGAGTATAGACTAACTCAAGAAGAAACATACAAAGGGAAAAGGCACGGAAGATAGACGCGGGTCAGATCCGGATGTCTGGATGTCCGGAAACAGGTGATTACCATAAGGGGATGAGCGCTGATTTAAGGTTTGGGTTCGGATATGAAGCATAGGTCGGATCCGGAGATCCTGGCAAGTGGATATCAGATTGAGTGTCCGGGTTTTGGATCTGGATGTGTGGATATGCAAAGGTACAGGGATCCAGGTGTACAGGCATCTTGACAGATAAAGGACATGGACAGGGGGTCTGGAGGTCCGGATGAGGCGTGGGAACATTGTCGGATATAGGTCCGGAATACGGGATATGACAGGCCCTATCAACTAGGAGGGCATGTCCCTACTGCTCTGGAACACTGTTTCATGATGAAGAATCTTCTGAAATGCAACGAGGTTGATCTTAGTCTGGTAGATGTTCATCAGGTATTCAAGCACTATCTACTAGTCACAGGTCATGTCACATTGACAAGCATTGTACCAGGGCAAAGAGATTTTCAAAAAAAGCATGAAGGCTATGTCTGATGAAACTGTCTATACAGCTGTCATTGCAAAGCGAGCTGACATTGAAAGCAAGAGCTTACGGGCTCTTGCCACAGCTTGGGAGCTTGAATCAGCTGAGAAACATGCAGTACTTCTTCAGGCCATTTTCAAGAATTATGCTAAACAATATGCTAAAAGCATGCTAGAGGCTTCTTTTTTTAACTACTAAGCACCATTACGGTATTGACAAGGATGATAGTCATTCAAAAACCATTTTAACGTACCTTGAAATCAAGGCTGACATGCAGGAATAAGCCAAAGTGTTGCCATTTGTCATGCTGGTCTTGTGTCTACACATCATTGACATCTGCACACCAAAAGTGTTGAGATGGGAATGAAGTGGGCTGCTTCTAGAGGCTACTGAGAGACCAGAAGAGATCAGACTAGAGTCCAGAGTAAGTTGCCTATCTATTAAATAGTGTAGTGAAGTTGTACAGTACCTAGAGTCCAGAGTAAGTTGCCAAAGAGGCAGGAAGCACTGGACTCTGGGATATGGGTGACATATGGTAACAAAATGTAAACAGACAAGCCACAATCAAAGGGATAAGTAATAACTCGACCTAGGGATGTCCTAGGGAGGTCAGAAAGTCATGTAAATAGGTAGCAAAGTGTGAGGAATGATACCATATGTGTAATGACATAGTTAGACATATAAAAGACATATAAATGCATACTGTAGAGGTGAATGATCATATAACTAACAAAAAGTGTCTATGCTTCAGGTGGCCATGACATCAGGCTTGGACAGCACTAGGTTCAATGATTTTGAGTAGCCTTACAATCAGTGGTCTTTTGCAATTTGTCAGGTACTAGTGCTATCAGAAAAAAATAAAAAAGATACTGAGGTATATGAAAACCAAATTGCTCTCGAAGGTTTCTGTGGATCAATTCAGCTCCTCTGTGAGGAAAGTGCTGGTGAATTTCCATGACTTGCTGCTCAATGGACTCCAGGGTATGTTTCTGTTGTCTGGCTCAGTTTCCAGCCCCATGCATTATGCATCGCCGAAAACTGACCATACTGATGTAGTAACTTGTGAGTTTGCTTCACCTCATAGTCTAGTACTCTGTAATGAACTTACCTTAGCCCATACTTCTCGTTATCATAGTGATCCTGGAGGTGGTGCACAATTTTCACATCATTCATCCCAATATTAAAATAAAACTTTGCATATTCTTGAATGTCTTGAGCTGGCACTATTGGTACTATATATTAGTTAGTGACTTGATAATAAATATGTACCCAAAACTTATGGCAGGGCTTATGTTTATTTTATATACTGTCTCATGTATTTTAGGACTTCTGCTATTTGGTGTATACTATATGAGTAAGCAGCTCAGCACTGTCTGCCGCCTATACTAACCAAATTCCTCATTCCGATGTACCCTGTCATATACCTAACCTTCTTAAATGGAGGAAGGCATTACTCCCACACCCCTTACCCTTCACCACTACTGTCACCATTGTCTACTCCCCCACCATAGGCATTGACAATGCCTTCCACACTCCTCAACTAGGTTCTTTGGTCATCACTATTACATGACATTGTCTGTTGAGCCATGTACCACTATCCTGGACATCAGCATTGTCTCAAGGGCACCACTAGCACCTATCTCTCAATGTCAATACCATCAGCACCATCTCTCAAGAGCACCACCATTGTTGCTGTGCTACCTAGTCTATATAAATTTCAACTTACCGTGCTGGGGAGGGATGATGTTTTCAATGTGATAATGTTCTGCAAAGTGTTGCAGGTGGTGGACTATGAATTCCTCACTGAAAGCCTGCACAAAGGTTGATAAGTCTCCTCTGATACACTCTGGCACTTCATGAGATTCATAGTGCTTGATGACTTGAACTTTGAGGAGTACAAAAATCCAATAGTAAATGTAACTGGAAATGAGACTTCAATACTCAAAAGAAAATATGTGCATTTACAAATCAGCTTAGCTACCTTAAGCTGGCCTCAAGCCAGCTCAAGCTGCTATTCATAATTTTTGGCTGACAGTTGGTTTGTGGGACTTCATGTGGCTAATGAACCAGACCAAACTATATATAAGTGGCCTAGCTCACCCATAGCCGAACTGCAGTTGTACTACTGAGAATACTGTATTTCATTACAATATGAGCAGTAAGCTACCCATATACTTGTATATGCTTAGGTCTACAGCATAGATGTGAAAGTATTTTAAGCTTTTAATTAAAAGTATCATTTAGAAGAACTCTTTATTAATGCTATACCTAGAATCACAAAGGTATGCTATGTGATTTCGTCAGCTAAGAGCTGACGCACAAGACTCTACAGACTTACATGTTATCATTTAAAAGAACTGAGATACGTGTATCATAGTGGTGGGGACTTTATAGTGAGTAAAGCTCATGGCTGCATACATTAACAAGCCAATAGCATATTAATAAGGTACGTCATGCATGGCTTGAAGCTTGGTGTGCATGTTGGGAGACTGATCCACGGATAGGATAGTTCCTGCTTCCATGGGTGTTTGGACATTCTTGGCATCGCCTAGGTGGAAACATTTGACAATGGTTCAATGTATGCTTTCTGTGAGAGCGTTAAGGTGCATGCAACTCTGTCTCTGGTTACCTTGAGAGCTAACAACCAACTCAACTCTCCTAGGTCAGAGATCTTGAAATATTCTTGAAGCTCGGCCTTGAAATAATGGATATAGGAGACATGGTTGTGATGACAGCCATGTCATCTACTGACACGGTGATGACGATGTGTTCATTCGAGGTGCATTTAAAATATACTGCCTGATCCACCTTCAATCAACTGAATCCCATTTCATGAAATGCTCTAGCCAACTCTTCTGCCCACTCGAACCCAGCCTGCTTTAGCCCAGGTAAGCTCCACTTCAACTTCAGCACCTTTCCCTCCTGACCATCCTTCAGATATCCCAGGAGCACTCTTATATAGATTTTCTCCTGCAGACTCGCATAAAGGTATGCACTTTTGATGTCTACCTAATGTATCTCTCAGTCCCACTGAGCAGCCATTGTCAGCATGGTACATATAGTACTCATATTGGCCATAGGTATGAATGTTTCAAAGAAGTCAACTCCATACTTCTGGCATTAGCCATTAGCGACAAGATGGGTGTGGAGCTTGAGCTTCTCGCCATTGGGACCACATTTCATGGCCAGGACATAATGGTAGGGGATTACATTTATGCCTTGAGGTGCATCTACTATGTCCCACATACCTAACTTTTCGAGCTGACTTATTTCATGGTTGATGGCTTCCTGCCACTCAACAGCATCCAGACCATTCAATGCTTGTTGTAGAGTCAGCTCTGTTTCTACTGCTGCTAAGGTGAATGTGCGCTTCTTTGTCTAGAAGGTTGAGTTCTGATGCTTCCTGCAGGGTTTCTAATGCCATGCTCACAGTTTCTCCCTTGTGGAGTTTTACATAATAGCCTGGGTCAGTTGAACATGGATGACTCTTAGAGTTGGTGGAGTTTGGGAATGTTCCTGTCGTAGAGAAGTAGATGACTAGAGTTGCTATTGCAAAGTGATAGGGATAGGCTAGATGTTCTTTGGTGTGTGCTTGCTATTAGTGATCGTGGACTCTTCTTTGTCCATGACATGCACTGTCACTGGTGCAAAACTAATGTTACGCTCGACAGATACCCTCCTCTTACCTGACTAGTAGACCCAGTATTCATTGCTCTACTTATCAATACTAATGAAAACAACTTCCTTGGCCTTGACTTCAAGCTTCCCCACATATTGGAGATGGACAAATACTTTGGCGCCAAATTCATGCACTTGTGAGAGGGTGGGCTTCATCTTATGGATGAGCTTGTGGGGAGCATGACCTGGGATTGCACTAGAAGGTAGCCTGTTCTTCAACCATGATGCATAGCTAACAGCCTTGGCCTATAGGAACTTGGGCATGTCCTAGGCCAGTAGCATAGCTCTGGCATGCTCTACTAGCATACAATCAAGTTGTTTGGCAACTCTGTTTTGTTGAGGGGAATGATAGACAGTAAGTTGTCTGTCTATACCCTGGTCCTTGAGGTACTTATTAAATTCCTCACTCAGGTATTTTCTGCTGCGATTGGACCATACTCTTCACAGACGTGTGCCAGGACACTGTCTGGTAATCTAGGCCTCATACTGTTTGAAGGCATCCAAGGCTTCATGCTTGTGCCTCAAGAAGTGCAGTTTGATCTCCCAACTGTAATTATCGGTGAAGCTGACATAGTACAGTGATCCCATGATGCTTAGTGTCTGTGTGGGCCCCCACAGGTCCATATGGACTAGCTCTCCATAGGTGAGCACTCTATTCTTTGTCTCATCTGGGAACAGTTGATGTGTGGACTTTGCCTTCATGCAGGCGTCACAGAACTTCGGCTGTGAGGATCAGCCCATTGCAGTGATTCTATTGGTCAAGATAAAGGTAAAAGCCATCTTAGGTGCATAAGGGCATTATACATGTGGCAAAACCTACTAGTAGTACAAGTACACAGATACACAAATCATGGAACAAGTATGTAGTGATGAAAGTAAACTGCATGAATGGTAGTAGTATTAAATGTCAGCAATAATATGGGCAGCATGACTCAGTCCAAACATAACAACAATGCAAGCACTAAAATATGCATATGTATGGACAGACACTTGTCCTTCCAGCTTAAGCCTAATGGTTATTCACTCTTTCCTTCACCTTCTTGGACTTCTTCACTTTGACTTAGTAACCTTCCCATTACCAACCTTTGTTTTCTTCACTGAACATTCAGGTTTAGCATCAATCAATAATCCAGAGGAGTGTATGTGTGGCCGATCAGTTGAGGATGAAGTAGTGGGGATGGATGAGAGGCTAGTTGTTAGATCAGACAAGAGTGAAGTACTGGTACTAGCCTGAGCAACTGATAACTTAAACTTGTTATATGTGTGGTGGTGACAATCAATATAGTGGCAGTAAGCTATAAGATAGATAGTCTTTGCCCCTCAGGGCAGTTGAGTACATGTTATAGTCACAACCATTATGATTAGTTACCCACACACTACGTTACAAGGAGAGCAGTCACTTCATTTTCGAATGGACTGCACGCCTAAAATGGCCAGCAGGAATGGCAGACCGATGGAAGACATCCTCACACTAGGGCATTCACGAGTCCAGAGATGTAGAAAAGGCAGGGGCCTTATAGACTAGTTAGTACTGTACGACATAGGATACTTTACCCCAATGGACAGAAATTGGAACCCAAAAAAAAAATAGATGGCGGTGAAGATCTGCATCAGAAAAAACTGTTCTGCTATATAGCTCTATATAGCTCTATATAGTCACAATAGTACCCAAAGCCACCATAGGATCTATAGACAAGTGCCTATTATAGAGTGCAATTTTGCTCTCTAAAGCTGCTATAGCTGGAAAAAATATACCAAAACTATTATAACTCTTGGTAGTTTTGCCATTGTAGCTCTCAAAGTCTAAAAAATGCGAAAATTTCAAATTATATTTCAAGGAACTACTACAACACATAAACTACTAACTACAAAAGAGGCAAAAATGCGAAAATAAGGAGCTAGAAGGTGTCAAAGAGGGAAGAACAGAAGAAGAGAAAAAGACTTACCAAATACTCAAAAATGCGAAAATTATTAAGTGGTGGGAGGAGGAGGAGGAGGGAAAGGAAGAGGAGGAGGGGAAGGAAGTAGGAGCTAGAAGGAGAGGGTCAGAGAGGGAAGGAAAAGAAAAAAAAGAAAAACAAAGACTTACCAAATACCCAAAAATGCGAAAATTATTAAATAGAAGGAGAATGAGAAGGAAGGAAAGGAAGGAAAAGGTGGGAAAAGACTTGTGGTTGACCGCACTTTTGCTTATATAAGCTGTGCCAAACAAAGCCACATCACAAGACTTGGTGAATGTTTGTCTTTGCACTATCGGGGCTATGCAAGCATGCAACAAAGTGCAGGGCAATAAGCGAAAGCTGTCGTTGTGCCAGCTCCTTATTGCCTAGGGGTCTATAGCCCGATGAGAGGAATCCTCATTGTGATATAGGTTATCCCACATTCATACACTCCCCTAGATTGGGTCAAGGCCAGCCCTCATCACGCAGGGTCCATACATCAAACTCCCTTTCCACATAAAAGGCTTAGGAGTAGCGTAGTCTAAACACAAACAGAGGTAAGGCGGTTAGGGTAGTGGTAAGCCCTCTGATGAGACCCTTCGCAAGGTCGAAACCATTTCCATCCCTGCCGCCTTACTAACTTTTCCCTCCCACTACTGACCTGGGCCCTATCTTCAGAGAAGGCAGGCAGCTGGAGTGGTGTAGATCAGTGGTCAGCCTGGCCCCTCATGCCAAAGACCAAAATCTACGCTCACCATGCAGCGGAGGCCTCGTTCCTCGGCCCCCTCGCTAGGGGGCCTAGATTGGCAACATTTTCCGATGAAAATCAAAGTTATAGCCTTTGTCAAGGAAAGTCTATCCATGGTCTTATGATATCAATAGGTCAAGATCTTAGTGAGTTATAAGCAAAATACTTGAAAGTGGATAGTTCAAGAAAGCACCTTGACTGTGGGAACATTTTCCGATGAAAATCAAAGTTTTAGCCATTGTCAAGGAAAGTCTATCCATAGTCTTATGACATCAATAGGTTAAGATCCTAGTGAGTTATAAGCAAAATACTTGAAAGTGGATGGTTCAAGAAAGCACCTTGACCGTGAAAACTTTTCCAATAAAACCCCAAGTTATAGCCCTTATCAAAGTTGCCATAGAGCTCTTTATAGAGCTTTATAGTTCCTAAAGCTGTTAAAGTTAGGCCATTTTGGATGCTATCCATAAAGCTCTCTAGTGCAAAACAGTTTTTCCTGATGTGGTTCAGAGCAGCCTCCTACATGGAGTCCCACACAGGATGAGACTTGCACACACTCTGGATTGTAGGCTCCTCTAACTCCATCACCTCCATCAATGATACTCACTTAAGATGCATTCAATATTGTCCATCTTGATCTTAGGGTAGATTATCTGTAGTGTGTTAATATCTCTGAAAGTAAATAGAAAAATGTGGATGTACCCCTTCTGCAAATGTCTCTGCATCCTTACTATTGAAGTCAAAGTGACTGTTTGTGCCATGCTTAAATACAGTGTATTGGACCTCACATACATTAATCCAGATGTAGGACTGGATGGTGACCAGCTCAAACCTCAATAACTTCTTAATATGATGAGGGATGGAGTTTTTGTAGTCCATGGTGGGACTTACATAAAGGACTTGACTTGCAAGGCTATTGTCTTTTGGATATTGTCATTTACTCCATTCTTACAATGATATCATCAACACATAGTTAGTCTCTCCAGAGTTATTAGACATCATTCTCAGCTTCTGAATCACTTATACTAAGTGGTTCAAGGCTAGTTTACCATACTGTAGGTAGGGGTAAAGGGGAACCAGGAAGGGTATAGGTATGGTGGCAATATAGCTGAATTAGTGGTGGATGGTCAATTGCAGAATGAGACTGAGAAATGTTGGAACGAATTAACAGTAGAATACAACATGCGTAATGCGCAGTCAGAAGGAGACAGAAGAGGGAGAGCCACATTGGTGGCATGAGTCAGGACAAGTGAGAGAAGAGTCCAGGTCAGTGGTTGAGTCATAGGAGAACAAACATATGTGCACATTTCTAGGGAAGGCAATAATGCGAGGGATGAGAATGGTCCTGAGGATCCAGTTAACAGATATTTGGTAGAGAAGGACGAGCCAGTAAAGGGTGACAGTGAGGATGGAAGGAAAATGATAGGGGGCTACGTGACTGATGTTACTTGTAACAGATGTGTGGTTGGCTGTTCATGGATAGGAAGTGGTATCATGATTTGAAGCTCTTGCGTGTCTTGGAAGTAGTAGAATCTGTTAACAATGTGGTCAGCATTGATATTTGTGTGTATGACTAAGTTGCTAATAAGGTTGACTTTGCTCTGATTCCAAAATCTGACTCTTCTAATATAAATACTAAGATTATGGCATACTCTACAGGTCTAATATCGGTGATTGCCTTGGATATTGTTCAAAATCACTCAGTAATCAGTTCAAAGGAACCTACAAATGTGTTTGGTTGAGAGTTTTGAAGAGCCTCAAGAATAACTGCACACCACCCTAAAAGAGATAATTAGGAAGAAGTCTAGATAGAACAAATAAGCAAGCTGAGAAATCCTAAGTCAGGCTTAAATCATCTTGATTATCTTTGAGGTCAAGTCTTGATTTTACCACTGCTTTAAGATCTTCAGGAACTTACTGGGTACTTGGTCTGGTAGGAAATTATTGCAGGACTTTGCTGATTTTTGGACATGCACACATGGAGAGGAGGTAATCAGAAAGTTCAAGTTAGAGGGTGGTGGCAGCCAGGCTTTGAATTTGTTCATTCGGAGCCCAGAGTACATTTATGGGAGTTTGGTGAAAGAACTAGTGAGCATTGAGGGTACTAGTAGTATGATGGCAACTGTCAATCCAGCTAGGCAAGTTGTGCCAGTCAGCCCACCAGTAGGTATTGTTGCAGTTTAGTCAGCTAAAACTACATGTTGCTACCTCTGCGACTACTGCTATTGTAGAAAGATGTTGTCGAGTATACATAGTATCACAATTAATGATGGTGTGTTCATAAATTAGACCCATTACTTCACTTGTGTAACACATTGGACTTACTGTCATCGGTTGACTCAGTACTGGAGTTTCCCTGTTGTTTCCCCAGGATGAAGGTTTATAAAGACTCTGTCTTTGAATCTTCACTGTTACAAGGGTAGAGGTCTCAGATTGCCACCACGCCTACTCCTGCTGTTGTACCTCTCATTGTCCCCACTGCTGCTACCCACATCATTGCTCCCCCCACCACTGCTGCACACATTACTGCTGCCCCCATTGCTGCTGTCTCCATCACTACCATTCTTTTGTTCTTTCTTACATCTATGTTCAGGGAGTTGCAAAAGGCAGACAGTTCACACCAAATATCCATGTACAAGCACATGACTAGCACTTCTGCCTTATCTCTGGACGATCATATACCAGATTTTAGCATTGATGAGATGCACTGTCAGTTAGTGATGTTTGTAGTTGTGGACAATCAGGTGAGTTGGTATTTACTTTCTATGTTTCCTCATTAATTGATCTGCAGGCAATAAACATACTTGAATGTGTGGAGTTTCAGTGCCTGATACGTTTTCTGCAAAAGGATGTCAATGAGTCAGACATTCTCCATCACACCAAATTCCGTGAATTGATTATTGTCGCATGGCACAAGTATTTCCAGGTATTGAAAAGTGATCTTGCAATAAGTGTCTGGTTGTTGAGAGTCCCATCAAGTGTCTTACATATTCTTACAAAGGGCACAAGGAAAAATATTTTTTATGTCTGACCTCTGGTCAGATCAGAAACTTCGCCTATTCATGGCACTCACTACCCACTGGATTGCCAGGGAAGAGAAGATGTCAGTGCTCATCTTGAAGGCAGCCTTGATTGCTTTCCACCATGTTCCAGGGAGCCATACTGGCAAATATCTTGGTTCAATAATACTACATCTCCTTGATTGTGCTGATGTCACAAAGGATGTCAGTGTTTAGCTGTGCTATATGGCACACTCTGACTTTATTTAGCCTGGACACTTCACTTTGGACAATGCAGCAAATAATCAAACATCCATGAAGGAGCTCTCCCACTTACTTGAGAAACACCAGATTGATTACAATCTGATTGAAAACAGAATTCCCTGTTTTCTGCATGTGATCAACATATATATAGAGCGAGAGCACTCTCATGTTGGGTAGTGCGGTTCCAGCTTTTGAAAGGTTACTTGAGGATTGGAAGCAGTTGGCCGATGGGGCCCCGCACTATGCGCCACTCATCAACATTGGTTTGACTTGGGCGGACAAGTATGACGACCAGATGGCCTGCACGAATGCATATGCAGTTGTGATGTGTCAGTCCCTTGCATTTTCAAAAAGGTTGATGTCTTACGATTGGTTTTAGTTGTTGATCCCACATGCTGAATGTTGTGGGCTACAGATCATTAGGACAAAAATTGAATTAGTTCAGCCAAGGAGTTCATTATCAAACTAGTACATCTATTTAATCAACAAGAGCATGCACTCATATGTCCTGCAGATGCATGCCAAGAGAGCACAAAGGACCCCTGACATACCAGTTCCAACGAACTGAGTCTCAAGACTACAGTCACATATGCTAGGCTCATGTATCCATGGACTTCCTGAGAGGGATGTGCTACCACATTGCCATAATATTGTCCAGATGGTTAATCAGGAGTTCGAGGCTTACAATACAGCTAATATCAGCCCAGAGGGAACAAATGTACTTTTCTTCTAACAGGTGAGAGTCTTGATCTCTATTAAGTTACATCTTCTGTTGTTGACCATGAGGTTTTGACCAGATGTCTGAGGCAACATTCCTAACAGTTTACACCATTGCTATGGACTACCTCCCAATCCAGGCATCTGCTGTTCTCTGTGAGTGTGTTACAGGGATCTGTAACACCGACTAGAGCCTCAGCTCTCCCTACGCCTGCCCCCGCTCTACTAGACTCCCCGCGCAGCGATGCGCCGCCCGCACCTAGAAAGACAGCGGTCTGGACCGCTATGACCCCGCCTGGCGCTATGACCCCGCCCCTGGCCTAGACGGCCTTGTACCTGAACCATGGAGGCTGTACGCCTCATGGTCACCCTAGATCAGCGCATGCATACCGCATGTCACTTCATGAAGATCCGGAGCGCGCTTGGCGCTTCCTGTACCTATGCCCAGCTGCCCTTGGCGCAGCATGCTTGATCAGAGGTTAAGCCTCATGTATCTTATCTGAACCTCATGTCTGGCTATCATAGATTTACGATATACTATTGATTACAGACTGAGCTAGAATACTTGTAGTACTTCCCTATAAGTAGACACAGATTATTGTACTTAGACTTTACTTTAATCTACTAGGTTCATTCCCAGAACTTGCTCATCTAAGCCTTAACCAGCTTCCTTGTGTGAGACCGCACTTCTAAGTCGCCCCCATACGACTTAGCACGTATCCGCTAGCCCTGCATCTCGACGAGCGCCGTCTTACCGAGATCGCCGGAGGACCCCTTGACGCTCCGTCAAAGCCAGACCACGCTCAGCTTCAGTAGACTCATTCGAGTCGTCGCTGAGAAGACCTATCCTAGTTCGCACACGCCGACCGACGGTCAGCGTAACAGAGTGGGTATTTTTGTCAAGCAGCGAAACATATATGAAAAACCACAATTGCATCAGCCCAGTCCTCATGGAGGCACTACAGATAGTGAAGTTCTCTGTGAAAAAGGAGTGACTTAAATTTACCAAAGGTTGGACGGCATCACAATGGGCCATGGAAGGTGCGGTGGTATCTGATAATGGTTCTGATGAGCTTTTGGCACCTGTCTCCAGTGGAACTACAGGTGACAGCCATGCATATGACACTATTCTCAGAGTCATTGCAGAGCACAATGTCTTACTAGGATATGAAAACAGTAAAATCACTGATTTTCAGTATCCTACCATGGTCAACAGTTCAGACAAATACCAACGGTCGATAATGTGGTTGTTTGTGGGAAAAGTGTGTTGAGTTCTCAAAGGAAGTACACAGTGACTAAAGGGGGAACAGAATCAATAACTGGCTTAATGCAGTGCTATGATCCTAAAGAAAGTCAATAACTGGCGCGATGCAGTGCTATAACTTCAATGAATACAGATGTACGACTATGCAATGATTCTCAGAGCTATAACAATACTCCCTATCTTCACAAACCAATTGGAGATCAAACTAAGCCTCTAACACGGATTAGCCCGAACTAATATGTGGCTTCAAAACCTACTTTCTGCTGCTCAGGCACTATACGATGAGTGTGATGCAGGACAGACCAGAGTACACCCTCTTGATCTAGTCTTAATTGGGCCAAGTTCTTAATATTAGTGACTGACTGTTAGTCTTATTTGTCTTCCCTTGCTGATGAAAATATGTATATTCTCCCTACAGAATCGATTTCTTGTGTCTAAAAGAGAACTGGAATATATCTGCACTAGATGACTGATAACCATGTATCAGCTAGTGTAAAAAGTATGGCTTAATGTTGGCCTCAAATATGCTTCTGTATGTTATGGGAAACAGTGTCAAAAGTGGAATGAAATAACTTAATATTTCACTCAGTATGTCACAGAATGTCATAGAATTTTCCAGACTATTCCACCAAACTCCAGTATTGTCTAATAGAATATTCTAGAAGGCTATGCTAACCTGTGCTACAAAGCTATGTACACTGCCTCTGCACTGCCTGAATGCTGTACTCTCAAGCTGTGTTCAAACTTTGTTGAGATTCTCACAGTCTGATGTTAACTTGTTAAATACCATAGTGTTGGTCTTGCATATTTGCCATGATGAAGTATTGCATGGGTGTCATAATGTGCCACCAAGTCACATGAGACCGATTATGTAATGAAGTTTGAAGTCTTTCAAACTTTCCTCTCAGTACCGTCAAAATGAAAAACCTGTGTATGTAAATATGTCAGAACATGACACAAAACATACCCTAGAATATATAAAAATGCGTAAGAAAATTCTAGGAGGTGTGAGAAACTGCTGACCAATTGACAACTCACAAGTTTGAAGGCAATTTTTCAGAAGGATAAGTATTATTTTAAACAGTTAAGTAGTACTGAGCAAATTTGAGCCCAATAATACTCAAATAAAATATGGACGCTGCATAGAAAATTTCTGGGTAGAACCATAGGCTATTATGAAAGGTATTATAAACCAGATATTTGCCATGTTCATGTACAAAACAGGTTTTGTGCATGTCAACACCCCTTACGATTCTTTCTGCGCTGTGTTTGTATATTTGATTTCAATTATTAGCTAAAACATATCTGACAGTCTCCTGGTCTAGGCTATCCAGATCAAAGCAACAATCTGAGTTTGTTGCAGCCCTGTAATACATCCTGACTGTTGTCAAGGTGTTGGAGGAGAGCAATGAAAATTATTTCAGAGAACTTACCTATTCCCATGTCTTGGGAGTCGTGACTACACACCTACTCCCATGTCTCGCAACCAAACAGCTTCAACACCAGACATCGCCACTTTGATGGCTTTTCAATGACATTCACTTTTTCCCCACTTGCCTGCCCTGATTTGCGCCTTTGTGAAGCCATCTTTGCTTTCATCAATTTTGCTCTCTCCCGTTCACACTTCCTTCATAAGTATTCAGCATTGCAGATGCGCTAATTTTTGTTTAGCATCTTAATCTCATACCAGCTGCTAGGAACACTCACTTCAGCAGGGGGACTCATAGCATCAATGTTCAATTAGCAACTTAGTACGATGAATCAGATTGATCACAGCTGCTACAGCATCTCCCTTTTTGGCGCTCGAGCTCGATGTTTAATTATTTTAGCATATTTTACTTATGGATCATTATTTTTTTATATTTTGAGCTGGCTTTAACCCTTAAAATAGTGTTAACAGTGGCTATTTTAGCCAGGCCAGGCCATAGATTATATAAGCCAGAGCTACATGATTAGTTCAACTAATTATAGCTCAGGCCATGGCTAAAACTGGTATAAACTGGAGCTGTGGCAACACTAATGCTCAATGTTCACCTAGCTACTGGTAGTTGTTATGAAAGACCTGTCATGTACCTAAAATTGCAAAGGGCCTACAGATGCAGTAGGCATTGTGGATAGAATACACTGTATCTGTAGTAAGTGACCAAAGTAGCCTAGCTTCTCTCTTCCATATCTTTCTCCTTTTGTATGTTCCTTGTTAGTTAGCCCCTGTTTCCAGTCATCTAGTTATGTCTATATCCAACTACACTCATTTATTTGAACCCTATTCATTTCTATCTTTATTTCATTATGTTCCATTATACTAGAATTTGAGTTGGTACACAGAACTATTGCTGATATGATATTAGTAATCTACAATAGCAATTCCATTATTGGACAATCTATAAGGATGCTAGGCCTTACCTACAAACTCTTCTCCACTATTGAGACAGATAATATGATTGTGAAGAATATGTAGCAGTAGATCGAAATTGCCCTAGATAGAGATATTTATAAGTTACTGGAGAATAGTGGATGTATTGATAATACCTGTATGCTTTTAGGCAGTAAGTCCAACCTAGATTTGTGATGTGCATGTTAACCTGATTGAGACAATAAATAAGTTCTCTGAATATATTATTTCTGAAACAATTGAAAAGGCCAAACTTACAGAATAACTATTCCAGTCCTAGAGCATTAAACCAGAATATGATGATTTGAACTCTGAAGGAATGCACTCATACAGATATCCAGACTCTATTTATTTCTGTCTTTATTTTATTATGTTCTGTTATACTATTGATAAGCTTTCCACATGCTTCATACATAGCCTCACACTGTGCTGACTAATCTTCTGTTGTGTCTCCTGTAGTATATAAACCCTATAAAGTCTTTGTATAACCTTAGTTTGAATATCATCTTAGATTATGCTCATTCCTGCCTCCATCCAACTTGAGTATCTCCTCTTGTTTCCGAATGTCTGCTGGAATTCCTATATATCAAATTCTGGACTTCTGGACTTTGTCCTTTAGCCCTCAAAAGTTAAGGGCATATACTTGGGTAAGAGGTGCAGTGCACAAGTTAAAGCCAAACCCTTTAAATCCAACTCTTGAGCATGTTCTTAGTGATTTCATATCTAGCAAATTACAACTAGCTCCCATTAAGTGGCCTAGCAAAAGCCAGAATTTTTCATTTGTTAAGTATTTTTCTGTAATATAGTAAGTACACTCCTGCAGAGAGTAGCAATGAAGAGTTTGAAAGGCAGAATGTAATAGTCCTAGAGTGAGCCAAAATAGGTTCCCTACAGTTGTGGACTGATGCTATACTACACCCAAAAAGGTTTTTTAACTATGAGATGTTTGACCTATCACTTTATCCATATCAGAAGGTCAGGAAACTTAGTGATGAATGATACAAGTTATTTAACTTGCTATAGGTAACTCAGGAGGATAATCACACAATCAATATGAAATGTGAATAACTAATGACAATAATTACAGGCAAGCCTCATTGTCAATAACTTCAGAAGCTTCTAAACAATTATGGAGTGAATCTTATAAGGAAAAACTATGGTCAGATAAATCTTTTAGACTCTATACATTATCTATAGGGCTAGATAACTGGAGAAGTCCATGATCCCAGAGGCACACAACTATCAAACTTCATCTAGTCTTCAGAGAGTTTGTATGTGAGAATTATGTTAGCTTATCTTCTGTGACAATAATAAGGTCATGAAACCCAGTGGCATTAAAAATAGATGTGTTCTGCTAGTTTTAACTTCTGTAAGAGGAAATATGATGCAAGATAGTTACAGTTTGCAGTTTTCAAAGTGAGGAGCTCTGAATATGTCAAACTGCATATAAAGTTTGGATACATAATCAACAGGTACAGCATTTAGCTATGAGAAGATGGAGATGTGAATCTTATATTTAGACAGATGATAATATATAAGGTGGTGGTTTGTAGAATATAATGTTTGCTGGAAAACAACTATTCAATGCCAATGATTTTCCTATCCAATTGAGGGTAGAAATGTCACCTGACTGAGCCATGGTCTCCTACAAAAGTCATCCAAGTACATTTTGCTTATTTTTTCCACAAATAATGAAAAGGTGGACATCAAAAATGTTAACAATAAGTAGGTAAAGTCTTCTGGCACAGTTGTGATTAGCTAGTTTAAAGTATAATGATGTATAACAGATTAGATTAATCTTCCTTTTGATAAAAGGTAGTAAATAGCTTCTATTGCCTTGATATATGAATATTTTCCATATAGTGTAGCTTAAAATTTGAGTATAACTTAATACTACAGAGGTTCCAACTCTATTAGCATAATGTTCAATTATATATTAAGAAGTCAAAGATTGTTAGGCAAAGAAGTCTTAAATTAAATTACATAGCTGATTTGATGAGATCCCAGGAGATGATAATTTTTTCACCTACTGTATATCCTACAGCATGTCATATAGTTACTAGCTTTACATTTCTAGCTAATTGAATAGTTACTATTTTATAGACTAACTTCTTGTTTTTTTCTTCTTTATCTGCCTTATCTCTCTATGTAGCATGATCACTTTTCCAAACTTTATAATAGCAGAATATAGTTTTTTCTCTCATTTTTATAAATTACTGCTGGAAGATGTAATAAGATAAGGATTTCATTATGGCTAATAGTCATTCAATAAACTCAAGCTTCAAGACATTCTAACTGTTTTGCATTCTTTGAGTATTTCTAATGATTTAGTACTATAGTAGTAAGCTCTTTTAAGTACTACTATATGATACTCAAAGGTTTGAAGACAATTGACTTTGGTTAGTATTGAGCTATATACTAAGAAGATACAATACTTGTCTACATTTTCCTTAGTTTTGTGAATAGCTCTAACTATCTTCTTCTTGAGCTTTCTCTGAAACTACCCTACTTGTGTTTTTATACTATATTTAAGTTTCTGGTTAGGAGAGGATCCTAGTATTATTATTTTTGGTTAGTTGGTAGTACACATGATGAAGAGTGCTACTAGGATAAATCTGAGATACATAAGAAAAATTATATGAGGACTAGTTGTTGCACTAATACCTTTAGACATCAATAGGGGCATCTTAATTAAATAATTAGATTGCTACCTATCACTATCTACTAATGTATTTATATAATATAATATATATATATGCTAATCTACATCTACATCATTATCTCTTGCCACAGGTTCTAATATACCTATTGGAAATAACCTAAACTTGTAAGGACATAGTGAAGAAGGTACTCTTTTTGTTGTTGTTATGATTAATTTTTGTGAATCTCCTAACACTTTGCCTCTCTGTCTTTCTTCTTAGATTTATATTAGTATCAAATGGCTGTGAGTCTATCAAGTTAGCTGTATAGATGTGCTTTCCCTTGATTAGCTTCCTAATATGATATGCTTTTAAGGTTTTACTCTGACTCTCTTTCTCCCTACCAATACAGTCAATTCTATAAAATAAAGAATTTACAATAAACATTATTTAATCATTCTTTTGCATCTATACTCTTATACTATTTGCAGGAAAATAATGCAGATTGGAAAATATATTACATGAACCTTGCTTTAGTGATACTGCTAATTCTCCTCTATTATCCTCATTATCCTATACAACTCTGAGATATTCCTATATTATAAACTACCACATATTTCTTTTATAGGTAATATTATGATTGGAAAATAATAGTAAGTATCTGTTTATCAGTATTTTTAACTCAGGACTTATATAAACTAGGGTTACACTAGTATTGCATGCTTTACAAGTCACTACAACAAGAATGTCATCAATGCTAGTGATTGACAAGTACTTTATAACTACCTGAAGTAAATTGAGGTAAGGTCTGATTTCCTTCAAAACTTTAGATATTAGCATCAGCTATATATATCTTGTAAAATAATAACTAAACATTTAATAAAGAATTGAGTATTAAAAAATCTAGATGTTTATATTCATTATAAATGCAGGTAAACTTAAAATGATAGCCTTGAGGCATGCATACACATTCATGTTGGTGTCTAACCCAAAGGATAGTCCTTTAGTTCTGATTCAGAGTTTTTTTTACATATACTCATTCTTGCAACTACTTTGTCTCTTTAAGCCTTTGCATTTATACTTATGAGGGCCAGCATATTGACATCATTAATTTGCTATACCTTCTCTAAGCATATGTCACTATTGAGATTGAATTCTTATAAGAAAAATATTCCTGCTATCTTGAAAATATTTCTATATTCAAGAAGAGCAAGAGATTCATAGATATAAAAGTCATAAATAATAGCCTATGAGTCAATGTAGTTAAATATGTTAAGGTGTCAAGAGCTCAGGCACAAGGGGTTAGGCTACAGAGAAAGTCACAATGTTGTGTATTCTATCCATCAGCATAGGTAGTGAGGCCACAGGAAAAGTCGCAATGTCATGAAGCTTATTTATCAGAGTCAGGCATAAGGATATAGGGGGCACCACTATCTGTGGTCTCTTATTCTCTCTAGCTCTAGATGGTGATGATACAGATAAGACCATATGCTTCCTCAACCTAGAGGAATAATCATTAAGGAAAGCTGAGCATTTCTGATGATATGAGAATGAAGGTACAAAGATGACAGTGTTGTTTATCTAACCTAATGACAACTCTGAGGGGATAGTGTACCAAGGCTTATAAGCTGAAATAACTGCACCAACAAGTGTGTCAGAATTTGCTTGGGTTGCCAGAAGCTTAGTATACATATCTGAAGATAAGTGTCAGCCTTCAGGCCCTGAAATGCCTCAATTGTTGTCTAGAGGCCAGGTAGTAGTGATCCAACTGCTGTCCAGAAACAGTGAAGTATTTGGATAGTTAGAAATGTATTATCAGTACAGCCTTGAGCTGTCCCAATAGTCTGGAGTGGTTGACTAGTCATGGTCTTGAAGGATTCCATTGCTGAACATTATACCACATTGATAGCTACCCAAACATACTTTTAACTATCAGTTTGCCTACTAATCACTCTTCACTGCAAAATTATTTGGTTACCAATCACTAAAAAAACATTATCCTCTACATGCATTCAGACATCATGATAACTTAGGAAGAATGAATCAATAAACTCAGCAAGGTTATTAATAAGAAGGCTAGGCTTGGTGTGGAGGAAGAGTGAAGAAACAAATTTGCAATAAGTGATTGAAAGCCCAGGAACATTGTTGTTTCAAGAGTCTGTCTACATGTAAAATATAAACTAAGGAGAGAGGAAATGTCCATATATATCTTTTCTGGTGATTGCTAGTGGACAATAGTACAATTTACAAATCATATTACATCACATAACTTACAACTGACCTTAAGACTTAATGTACTCAAAGTGACAGCGGCAGAGACTTGTATAGTTTCAAACCCAAAAAACAATGGTCGGGTCATGGACGGTTACGATATGACCGTTTGTGACTGATGCCATCATCAAGCTGTTGATTGACTGATACCAACATGAGCTGTCAGCTCAACAAGAGGACACCTATCACCCCCCCTGGGTTTCCAAGCCCAAACCTCTGTCGACTCCTTGCCCTAACAATCCCTGCACCCGAAAAATGCAAGGGCTTCGGGTAGGCAGGGGACAAACAAGAACAAAGGCGCTTAAGTGCTAAGGCCAACGATCGCACCCAACTCCATAGCCGCAAGCAACAGACGTTGCAGGCATCACGGAAATGCGAATGTGAGGGACAGAAACCATACGTCACTCACTGAGGGCATGTCCAGGACCAGCCATTAGCATGAGGAAATTTGGAAAGGAGGGTTTTCAGTGTGAAGGCTACAGGACCAGGCTGAGGTTGGCAAGTGGGAGGGAAAAGAGTGAGTGAGTGCCAAGGAGCAGCTGAAGAAGGAGAGAAGGAATATATGCATGATAGGTATGTCCATGCCGTCAGTCGCTCCCTTGTCTTCTGACTTTCTGATCCGTAATTCTCTTCGAGCACAGATCCTCCCCCTCCCCCAGCTTTGTACATCATGATTTCCACATCATGGACTTTGCACCATCTGGGTGCCACCTGGCCGTTTGCGTGGTTACCCTGATGCATCAAAGGTGAAGGATGCTTTAATATTGGCTACCACCAAACTTCACTCACCGAAACTCTCAACACCTGCTGTTTATAACTGCCGTGAGTGCTGTCAACAGATCTCCAGTGATCTGAAGAAACTGACCGATGTCACACCCAGCTGCAAACATCTTTTTCACCTGAGAAATGTATGTGGACGAGTATGCTTGCCTGCAAAATTGAGGGAGGATGGCTGGAGTGCAGCCTATCAGGTTGAAAAAAAGACAGTCTTTGCGTTCGCTAGGACAGTCCCTTGGATCCAAAAATTGGACTATATTTTTGGTTTCTTTCCTGCTATCATACCATACCTCCTTCCTGTTGCACAAGTCGCTTGATTACAAATCCAATTCTCTCTTTGGCGCAGTCTGAGAGGGGCCTCCCAGCTTTCACTCTTTCCGTTCGTTGACCATGGCTGCCACAGCCGACTTAGTGTGGCACTTTCCTGGCCTGCATGATATGCTCCCATCTGCATCAGCTAGTGGTATTGAGATGGATGATATCACCGAGGACATTGTGGCTGAACAGGAAACCCTTGTTGAGCTGAGCAATAGGGTATCTGATGATGTCTGCACCATGGACCCCCCCTCCCATCAATGTCTGCGAAGTCAATAGACGCACCTGACTTCACAAGACTACAGTCAATGCTAATGGATGTCTCAAAGGGTGTCACCCAAGGTACCAGTGCACAATACAAACAGTTTGTCGTGTCTACCCACTGGCTTGAGCATGCTGACTACTTGCAGGCTGATGAACACATGTGTTGCATTTCTTACTAGCCTTGGTCTGCTGGGGAGCAACAAGGAGTTTTTCTGCAAAAAGCCACGTGCCAATGCACCATGGCTGATCATTGCATGGATCATGAATATGTAAATTTGTCTCGTGAGAATGGGGCTTGCCATGCTGATTGATCAAAGGTCTGACTTCCTCAATATCGATGGCACCACAAAGCCATCGACCCAGGACTGTGGAACATACAGTCATGTGCAGAAGATGTGTGCGTCAATGACATACACTTTCGGGAGGCTCAATGGCCTGGGCAACATGCCCTAGCATGAGTCAGATGTCGGAGGTGGGCTTATGATTGGCAACCCATCAATATCTATCGAGGTGTCATCATATATGTGCTCCCTCCATAGATGTAAGATAAGCTTTCTTTGCCCATCCAACACCTCTCTTGATCAATGACCATCCAACCCTAGGTTCAAGCTGGTGAAGTTGCAAATAGTGCTTATGCCATAATGTCGGTAAGCTGCTTCTGGCCCTTGAATGACTCACTCATTACTCAGCTCTTGCAGGATATTTTGCTCAAGTTATACCACCACAACCACCTTGCTCACAATTGGACCATCTGAAAATATCAACCTGGTGAGCGGGGGCAATCTGGTTTGAACTCATGGGGTGGCAGGTGTGTCCAGAGGCTCCTGCAGACAGCCTACACAGTATGATTTCTATGCATGCTTCATTTTGACAAAGTGCTAAAGATTCAGGTCCACAATCTCCAAGCAGAGGACCGGATGGTCCTGCACCTCCCCTTCCACAAGACCCACCAAAATGGAGGTTCATGATGCCTCAAACTTGAAGCATTTGTGCTGTAGTACACATTCTGACTGTCCTGTAGAGATCAAGCCATTTCATCTGTGGTCCCTTCCATCGTGTGAAGCCCATATCTGCCCTGTTAGAGCGCTTGCTGCCTGGTTGAGCGAGTCCAAGATCACATCAGGTTACTTGTTCCAAAAGATTGTGTCCGGTGACTGCATAGCAGAAGCAAACTCTCCAATAGTATATTCCTGATGTATCCAGCTGCACAAATTCCTGATGCACACAATGCCAGTCCTCTGAACAGTTCCTCAAATTATTTCACAACAATCTCCTGGACATTAATGTTGACCCTACCCCTTATGGTACGCACTCATTCCAGAGGGTGGCTGTTAGTATCTCCACATCGAAAAATGCTGGCTGCTAAGGAGGATATGTGAGTGGGAAGGTTGGAGTGTAGAATTCTTCAACCTAACCATAGTGAAGTATCTCATTTCTTCGAATGATGACCCCATAGAGCCAAGGGAACATTTTTTTGATCCTAACAGGCCACCTATGGTTAAGTGCCCACAGTGCAGGAGGTGCTGGGCTTGTGCTTAAAGTTCAACCCCATCTACTAGTAGGTGTAATGTAGAATGTATGATCACCTGTGTTCCCACCTGCACTATGGATAATAATAGCTCATGCACTACCCAAACCCAACCCACAACAAGACATTCTAACCCCTGCTACCCACGTGCCACCCAAACCTCAGTCAACTCAACCCATGATAAGACATTCTGATCCCTGTGCCACCCAAACCTCAGTCCACTCAACCCACAATAAGACATTTTGACCCCTACACCACCCAAACCTTAGCCTACCTACGAATAAGCATATGAGGAAGCCGAGGATGTGGAGACATAGTCTCCTGGTGATTTAGGTGTAGGCCTACTATATTGACAAAACACCTTGTATACTTGGCTACAGATTGTGCCAGAATGCCCACTTAATCCTCCTTATCTTTGATGTCTGCATCCTCTGCTTTCGTGCTCTCATCTCTTTCTTTGACATGCTCGTCCTCATTTCACTTTAAGATCTCCTCTACTGCCCACTCCTCTGCATCACCTCACATCATCTCAATGACATCCCTCACCTCTGCATAATCTTTAAGTTGCTTGTAAACGTTCTGAATGATGCTCTCATTGAAACTGTGCTGCTCTGCAAGGAACAATGCCCTACAGTACTATAGTCCTAAGGAAAAGTTAGTTGCACAGCCCTAGTATTTACTGTCCTTTGCGGCACCCATGAACATGTCCACCAGCCAATTGATTGAATCACTTAGCAACCGCCGATGGTTTTACCATCACATGCTCTTCTCCGCCCTTCCAATATGTGAAAAGATCATTGAACTTGTCACCATATTCCTTGCAAGCATGCTCAACAGCTGCAGCAAGGGCCATCTTGCGCTTGGCACATAGTTTCTGGACGATCACAGTATAAGTCATGCATTTACCATCAGCACTGAACTCCTCCCAGAATTGCGCTTTGGTGCCTTCCCGATAGCATTCAACAACATACTAGGCAACAGAAAGGAGGGCACAGAGCACATCAGCAAGCTGTAGTCAAAGGCCCGAGGTTCAAGAACAGCACTTACCCACCAGTCTGTCCACTTACTCTTTGTGTCCTTCCACTGATGATCACGGCTATAGCAGTATAGCAAGGGCCAGTACTCAAGTGCAATTGGGTGGCCTTGAATATTCATGACAGACTCCCCCCGCCAGTGGACCATGTGGTCATCCCACATGCTGTTGAGCTGTGAGATGTTGTTTACGAAGCTGATGGCAGGGGGGTTTGGAATATCAGCATCAGCCAGTTTCAGAACAGTGCCATCCCCAAGCATGACAATGTGCAGCTTGTCACTGGCTGGCTCTGGCATAGGTGGTAGTGGTGGTAGTGGTGATGGTGGTGGTGGTGGCATGGCACTGACAGCATCCTGTTGAAACATCAGTCAGCTCACAAGACTTGATGGGGACCTCAGAAACAGCTACCACTGGGTTTTCGTCAACACCAGCATGGATGCTGGTAGATCTAGCACCTGGCTGTAGGAGGGCATCTTGGACAATTCCGACAAGTCTCATACCTACGCTCTGAATAATGGTATCTTTGAAGAGGGCATCAGCAGAATGCTGCAAAAAACTAGTGCTGTCACCAGTGGCGCTGAGACAAGCAGACAGGGTGCTTGCTACTTTGAGTGTGCCATCTGTCAGTGCATAGGGATACTTGCTATTGATGGCATCAGCCTGCTCAACAAACACATCAAATATGAAAGGGGGCCAGGAGCAGGAGGTGGGGCTCGCCTAAGGCAGTAGCACTGCAATTTTGTCTTGCATGCGCATGTCTTTAGAGCAGCTGGTGGTGGCAGTGAGAGCAGAGGTAGAGGGCCGCTTCAGTACCAAGCAGCAACTGGGTGTGACGTTGGGTTGATTGCTTCATGTGGTCCGCCTTGGCCTTAGTTGTCAAACATCCCACTTATGGGCCCTTATGAGCTTTGTGAGCCCCTAGCTGGAGCCTTCAAAGGATGATAACAGGTGAGCCAGAACTGTGTTCTTGAAGTGGGCCCAATTCACATACCTATCCCATGAATCTTGGTCTCAACTGAAGGCTTCCAGCCGCTCACAAAGCACAGACTTGGTGCTAGTGGAGGTGAGTCCAAGCTGGTGGCACTGCTTCTTCAGTGCTTTAACATTCATATTGGAGCTTACTGTGGTGGCATTCGTCCAAGTCAGCCCATAGGAAGATGGCGATTAGAGAAAGATGGACGACTCACATGGAGATGTATTGGACCTCGGGCTCACTGTCTGGTTGAAATCAGAGTGGGAAGGGCAGGGTGTGGTCCACATCAGGCAAGTCCTGAGCTTCTTGGCCTGCACTGGGTGCTTCAGCAGACTGGACATGCTCAACTTTACCAGCATTGGCACTTCAGAATGAGTCAGCAACAGAGCCCACCATGGCAGCAGTGGTATGATTGAGGGACATCATCATGACAATGTTGGCGCAGTTGTTTGACTTGCTCCAGTGCCAAGGGGGCAGAAGACAGCAGCCACAGAAAGAATTGATGGGGATGCTTGGCCTCCACCAGTGGTAGGTGGCCAGGAGGATGAGGAAGACTAATGCAGCAATGAGGATGAGGACTCCGCCCATGTGCAGGCCTCCTTGGTTGGTGACAGCAGCAGAGGGGTTCGCAGATGAGTTCGACTCGAGTCCGCATGTGATCTCACTGTGGACGACAGCGAGAGAAATTGAGATCTGGGGAAAAGCAGGCGGGTCAGCAATTGTCTGTTTGCAGCGAAGAACATATGGTACGGCCAGAAACAGCCAAGGGATCAATGACAGATGACGGGCTGAGACACAACATTGATTCCTGCTGGGTGCAGTTCTGGGGGTCTGTGCCACCGCGATTGAAGCAAGAAATATGTTCATTGCTCATGTCAGCAATCCGAAATGGTGTTTTCCGAATGTCACACCCACCAGCAGATAGTGTTGTTTTCAAGAGAAGTTGTAATATTGTGGAAGATTTCACTTTTGTTGGCTTATAACTAGTTACATGGGTAAGCTGATGTAGAACTAGTAACATACAATAGGTATAGTACTATACAAACAATTGACTCATGAAATATTACTTAGATCACAGTTATCAATGTGTTCCAGATCCATAACAAAAGTCACTCCTTTGGTATCAACTTCTGTTGCCTCACAAATTGCAAGCTAAATTTCATTGAAAGGCTTGATATGATTGAGAGCAGCTTGCAATTGTCAAAAACAAAAGTTGTGGCTTTGGAAATATGGGACAATGGTAGGGCAAAGACCATTGTATGGAGGGAAGATTCAATAAGATTCTGCGGGTTTATATATTTAGTTAGAGAGTACATTGAGATGCATCTGTAAATTTAAGATACAGTAATATTAATAGTTGTGCACGTTTTTATCTTCATCATCAGAAGTGCAAGTACATTTCTTCCCCTTTGCCTTGCTTCGTACTATAGCTCAATCATATTTCATTCTCATCTTTGTGACTTGCCTACAAAATAGGGATGCAGCCTCCCTTGACATTCCAACATCACTAAGGTAAAAATAAGAATTGAAATTGACTATAACTGTTAGATACATGATGTCTTGACCACACAAATCATTTGAATGCTGATTGAAGTTCATTACTGGAAAATGATGGTCGATAACATCAATCACCTCATAAATGGTTAGCTCTGGCTTATCTTTAAACTTGTCATCTGTCTCTAAGCACCTTGCATGCAAGTGTTTTACACTGGACTGCATCAGATAATTTTAACTAGCTGCCTCACTCCTACCAGTGAAATGTATATGATTGTAAATGATTGAACTTGGTGGAGTGATTCAATCAGGTTGATTGAAATATCAGAAAGGCTGCTTCTGCCATCTGTTTCTGCTCTAACCTTTTTCAAAATAGATTTCTAGAAAGAAATATCACATTAGAATGACTTTATCTCAAAGCTTCTGAAAATAATACACAAGGTTCAATATCTTGATGTTCACAACCTTTTTCTTTCTACCCAAGTACTGCTTTGCTCTTACTGACTTGAATGTATTTTCAAGGTCAAAAGAAGTCTTCAAACAAGCTATCATCATACTTAATTAAATGGGCTGCATTCCTTGGATGTAGATGTGGAGTGCTGTTATACTTCTGGTATGTTTGAGACAGCTGTTTAAAAACAATCAAAGACCGAGGGACTGAGTTGAATATGAATGATATAATATGTGATTGACATAGTATTCCTCAAAGATTCAGCATACTTTAAACCTCAGGACTTAAGGCAATCCCAGCAAGCAGTATGGTAAGGGGTGTAAAAAGTCGATGTTTGTAAATATATCAGATATGAGATGATGCATATATGTAAGATGTAAATATCTAAGGGACCCAGGAATGCCTGGTATTCTGAAGGGTCTCAGCAAAAGGGAAGTGTGCTGAAGAAAAGAGGAGTGCTTCAAATGGATTTGGTCCTATCTATATGATAGAAAGTTAGAAGGGACTATTCCACAATATACTAGTGCTAACACTCCTGTGATGGTCATGGAGTGTAGATTGAGTCAGTACTTGAAGATTCAGAATGCCTAGAGTTTAGATGGCTGTTCAAAAATGATAAAGAAACTCCATACAGAAAGCCAGGCCTCTCACATAAGGTTGAAAGACTGAGTCTATTGTGTATGTAATTATGTAGATGATATGAGAAGCTACTTGGATCTAGGAATGTTGTTGTTCCAAGAATCCAAGTCAGTTATGAAGGAGTTGATTAAGAACCCTTATTGGTTGGAACCCCAGCTCAATATTGATGTTCTGTGTCTGAGGAGGTTCAAGGAGCAAAATTTAAAGAGAGAAGCTTTGACAATCTAGGAATATCATTGTTCCAAGAATCCAGCAGGATCATAGATCTAATCAAGAAGTTGAAAGAAGTTATTTTTTCAGTTATCACTACTGCATTATGTAAATGGCACCTCACTATGCATTACAGCCACTAAGTGTGAACTAAGAGAGATATAAAGATTGAATTAGTACTGTCCAATTTGACATTTGGCTGATCCTCCTAGTTGTGATTAATCACTGAGATCTCAGCCTCAAGTTGACCTTGAGTCATGGTGTGTAATGGTTAGCTTTCCTGAACATTTCTACAGAGAATATGGGTAAGAATAGGTGATGTTATATATAGTCTTAGCTCTTTGCTTACTGATTTGCTTAGACTTTTCTCTAGCATATAAACTCTTATAGAAACTTCTATCCTTTGTATATAGTCCTAACAGGTGAAAACTTCACACAGTAAATTAATTAATTGCTACTGATCAGAATCCAACTCTCCCCCTTCTCTATACACCATAGTGTACTTCTAGCCAAACTGCCTTTCTGTATTCATGATAGTTTTCAGATACCACTGTGCAAGGGTATTGAGAGTGTCATCAAATCAATGCTTGTCAATTTCTAGTAGCATCCCCTGTTCCTAGTATAAACTACAACTAAGATTTTGTTTTAGAGCAAGACTATTGGAGTTCCAGATGTGCTTTGAAATTCCAAGATGCTAGTGGTTGTGCAAAGGTATTCTGGATCTTTGAAATCACCTTCTCACAGACTAGTAAAGATATAATAGTGAAAATCCAATGTTACATGGAAAATTGCAAGCATCTTGTCTTTATTACTGCCATTGATGCCCATAAGTTATGTCCTTATTAAAAACCCAAGGACATATTAGTACTAGCAGCATGAGTCTAATGGCAGAGAGAGGTCCTTGAGTTTATAGAATGACATAATGATGAGAATATTCCAGCCTATAGGCCAGTCATATCTAATGTCTCATATCAGTAGGTGTTGTTGTTGCAAATTACAATTAGGATATGAGTATGAACCCCAACCAAAGGATTCTGCAACAATGAAGAGTATTATAGAAGTGTCATATATCATGCTAGTACTACTATCAGTTGTATGTTTGAAGTGGACTAATACTGACACCTCAGCAAATCTATCCATTGTCAAGCAATATGGACTGCCTAAATCATCTCAAGTTAGTGCAAGCTTGAGGCATAAGTTTGATTCAGAATGAAATTTGTGCTCACATCAAGGAGCATTGTGAGCCAGAGGAGATGAAATTTGGTATAATCCACCTCAGAGTTGTAAGAGTCTATTTCATCAACTTTATAGTGCCCTGTAGAATTAGATGCCTCTAAGTTTAATATTTGAATGAAATGATGTTATGAGTCATATGCCCTGTGCGGCATAGCTAAATAGGTATAAATATTATAGTCAATGACATAGTGACTTGCTAGGTTGAAGATTATACAGAAAGAAATGCAGAACTCCTTGATGTACTTAGATGATGAAGTTCATTTACCTAGTTATCTTCATTGTACATTTGTCCTTGTCAGTGGCTTAACCAACACATGTAATTGCAATTATCCTAGTGTTTGTTATTTACTACTCATATGTTTAAAGTTCATCTCATGTTTATTGGAGCATACACTGAGTGTTTCTCTAATTAAGTATCAGTTTGGAACTAGTTGAAACAGGCTCTTTAGTCAGAGACAGCCTAGTCATTATGACTGAGGGCACAGTCAGACTGGGACATACTATGAAACATCACTGCAAGTTGTGGACAGCTGAGCTGTCCTTTCTCTCAATAACAAGGACTTTCAAATTTGTTTTAAGTCAAGTCGAAAGTTACTTTGGAGAAATTAGTAGTCCAAGTTCAGTTTATATAATCTACAACAACCGCAAAGAAATTCTCATCACCAAAATGATTTGTAAGCTGTGCCAGATTTTTCCATGGCTCAGCACTTGCAGATCACATTAACCTTATTCTTTATTCTAAGTTCATAATTGGATTTAAGCTGAAGTCTATTCACTCCAACATACTGAAACTTTCCAGAATGCTAGGTGTTCCTGGATCACTCAGGCTTTTGCATCTTACACATCATCTTACATCTGATGTATCTACCAGCATCAACTTTTTTATAACCCTTACTATACTGTCTTTGGAAAATACTCACCATACATATTGTATTATTCACATTCAACTTAGTCCCTCAACCCTGTGTGAGAGGCTAGGCTTACCACATGGGGTTTTTGATTGTCTTTGAACAGCTGCCTCGAAGCTGAACACAATTTCAACCATCCTCAGTTTCCTGATTCATGTGAAAGGTTAGGCTTTCCATGCAAGGTCTAAGTTGATTATCTTTGCATAGACATCTCAAATGCAAACTCAACCACTTCACAGTCATCATAAAGATGTAAAATTATGGATCTCACTCTAACTTATGCCAATTTCCTATCATATGAACATGAACCCTATATATCTGAAGCAGTCAAGGATAACTTTAGTTACAGATGGTTCCTTTCCTCAGTACTGTCCCCTAAAGTTTATGCTGAACACAAAGAATTCTTAGCATTCCTAGATTCTCTTTTGTATCCCCCATCTGCAGTCTAACCTTATAGTCATATATTGTGGAGTGCCTTTATATTCTGGTATCAGTGTCATGTATCACTATCATCTTACCAAGTATAAATGACTAGCAAACAAAAGTATCAGCATATCTAATGTCTGACCCAATGTCTCTCACTCACTCTCTGAAAATGCTGTCCTAGAATATGGATGATATCTATGGCCTGTGTTCTGTTCCTTCTGCATATATACAGTCCAAGTACATGAACTGTTATACATGAATGAGTTTGAAAATGTCAAGAGTTGGCTACACTTAGACTTACAAGAGTGGGTGAGGTATCTTGTATATATATACTTCATTGTCTGCAAGTTCATGCTTATATAAATCAGTGTAAGACTCAAGATTCTGACAACTCTTGCAATGCTTTGCCTAATACACTTTATTTCAATGAAATCCACAAGATGTCAGGCATAAACTGCATTATCACTCATGCAGGTTGAGAAGATATACATTTTCCCTCATTTTTTTCTCTCAAAACATTGAAAAAAAGTAATTCATGTATTAATCATATTCTATGTATAGTATATTTGAAAAACACAGAGGAGAAAATTAACCTTATTGTAAGCTGCTATTTAAAAGACAATAGATGAAAAATACAGCACTATCATAGAAGAAACATGACTAATTTTGCATCATATCCATACACAGAAAATGATTGATATATGAATTACTTTTTTTTCAATGTTTTGACAGAAAAATGAGGGAGAATTTATATTTTCTCAACCAATTTTTTTTGGATATTTAGTAGAGGAAAATGGGAAAATGCCTGCAGTGTCTGATCAAAGCTGTACCTTAATGTGATCTATCTGTACTTTACACTCACTGAGTAATTACTCCCTGGGGGCAACAGAATCTAAAATGTTTATGTCAAACTTTCTACAGTGCCTGTTAAGTAAGTAAGGTTCCTACTCTTGTCTCAAGGCTTGAATCAAAATGGTTTTACCCCAATACTATCCTGTAGTTACAATCAACTCAGTATTACTTTTTTAGATTTCCTCTATCCTATGCTAGGCTTTGTATACTGCCACACTATAGTCATTGTCTTTGGCAGCAGACTAGGTGATTGTAAATCTTGGAGTAAGTACAACAGCCTCTCCATAGCTGTCTTTGATGTAGGCTATGCAACCTGCAAAATAAACAATTCCTCAACAAAGGCAGCATGCAATGCATCATTACATAATCAAATGTCTAGTATGTGGGAGCTGTGGAGCTCTGAAGTCTAAACCATCAGTTTATGAATCATGTTTCTCATGCAGAAAGGTCTACTTTGTAAGCATTCTTTCTATCATTATTTTACACAGTCATGGGGCTTCTCTCCTGTACATCAGTCACTTAATTCCTTGACACCTCCAGCTATTGTCAAAAGGCACTCAGCACTATCAAATTCTCTGAACTTAATTGAGGCTCCACAGCAACCTACCATTAGATCCACATCACTAGCAAATTTGGTCTCAAGTTTTTCAATACTTCACATTCTCTCAGCACCACCTACTGATCCAGAATTTGCTAATGCAGATGGTGGGATTATTCTGTCTATTAGCATAATTGTTTGTTAAGCCTTATAATATATTCATTCATGCAAGCACAACTCTAGGATATGGGTAATATGGCACAATTAGATACATAAGACAAATAGAAATACATACTGTAGAGGTGAATGATCATATAACTAACATCCTATAGACTATAACCTTTTTGACCTAAAAAGACTCAAGCTGGTGATTATAATAAACTTAGAGGACAAAGTCATAAGTTTCCCCTGCCAGAGAAACATTGAGTTAGTAGACTGGCAATAGGACTGAGATATCTAAGAGTTAGTACAGATGTTGGACATACTAATGCAACATGAAGTATAAGAAATTACCCTTAGGAAAAATATGTTTCCTATTCCAGGATATATCAGATGATCCTGCTGAACATCACCATAGATATGACAGTGCATCACACTGATTCTCTCAAAATGAAGGTGAATTTTCTTCTGCTCACGCTATGGAGGAACATATGTTTGTACCTGACTACAGCAAACACGAGATCTCATCAACTGCCCAGAAAAAATCAGATCTTACAGACTGTTTTATGTCCTCTATTATACTAGCTAAACTAACAATACGGCCTGAGACTGTTGGGCATCACAGTCCATATACTTCTTCCCTGCCTAGCAATGATGAATAAATGATGCATTAAGAAAGTGGTTCCTCCAGGAAGTGAATACTTTCTACTAGTACTTCTTTAACTCCCAAGGCTAAGAGGTGTTGTTCAGATGTTGGCATGTTCCTCTTATCTGCCCCTGAGGTCCTAGAGGACACTCATTCATCAATAAATAAAATTCAAAATGTTATCACAGTTTCATCCACACCCATATCCCAACCACTTTCTCAGTTGTAAGTCTTGATATTTTCTTATGAGACCTTATAGTGCATTCATGATGCTTACAGAATAAACGAGTTATAACTCACCAGACTGCCAATCTCCATAACCAGTATCACTTTTCCTACTGTTCCAGCCTAGCATACAGGCCAATTAATCACAATATTTCAACCAGCTATACACATCACTTATAACATGTTCATTAATCCCAGCATCTCATCAGCAAATTCTATAACTAGGGTACTATTTTAAGTTGAAAATGTAACACCTAAATTGCTTGGCCCCTGACCAGCCTATCTAGACACTTGTGATCAGTACATAGGCTTCAATCTTCAGAATCCTACTACTAGGATGCTTACATGCTGAGGGTTATACAGTTTGCTGTTTTTGAATCTGTGATAGTCTTAAAAGTGACTCTACTGTATATTATTAGTTATATGATCATTCACCTCTATAGTACACATTTCTATGTCTCTTATGTGTCTAGTTGTGCCAACACACTTACAGTATCATTTCTTCCACTTTGCTACCTATTTATATGACTTCCTGACCTCTCTAGGTTGAGTGATTGTTTACCTTTAAATTGTGGTTTGCCTGTTTATATTTGTTTACCATATGTCACACATATCCCAGAGTCCAGTGCTCCCTACCTCTTTGACAACTTACTCTAAACTCTTGACTACAGGGAAAGGCAATTTAACTCGACCATTCTATTCAAAAGCAGCAGCCAAGTTGTGTAATGATTTGTGTAACCAAAAGTGCAATCAAATTTCTATTATTGCTTTTGTTATTCTCGATGCCTTTCTCATATAGTAGGAAAATTGTGTTGTTTGTCTGTTGCATTCCCATAGCGCAGTAGGCATGAGGATTGCTATCCACTATATCACATTTGGCAGTATTTTCAGACTTAGCAAAAATTCCTCTCAAATTGGATTTTTTTCACCCTTACTTAGTCTTAGTCTTAGTCTTAGCAAGCCCATATAAGAAAACCACATAAGTTTCCAAAAAGAGGTTTAAGTAAGGTAAGTGAGGCAAGCAACAGAGGTGAATCTATACATATCTATGCGAAAGCCACATGAGCACATGAGCATTCCCGAAACCATCGCACTTTAGATGCCTTCATGTATATGCATGATTATTCATTTGCTGAAGTACATTTAATTTTTTTTCAAGAATCATGATCTCACTAATTCTCAGAACAGGACACTTATCATTTATTCAAAATGTCAAAACAATTTTTTTTGCTTTCTCCTTAAACTTGTATGGCTAACAAATCATAGGCTTAATATACTGCTTAACAATCACAAATACAAATCACCCTATTAAGCACTACATCATGTGTATTCCCTTATGTAGACAATGTTAGAATAAGGCCAACTGACATTCATAAAAAGTTTTTGTAGATAGGAATAAAAGTACATTCAATATCATTTAGTTTCCACTCAAATTCTCTGAGTAAGGCTGAGAAGACAAGTTTGGATAGGTGGATAGATCATGCAATTAGTTGCAGAAGGTCACAACAGGAGTCTGCTGTCTTTAGACTATCTAATCTTGAGTTGGTCTTTGAAATATGAAATTTATATTGCAATCCATAGTTTTTGTCTTACATATCAAAAAAAATTACTTTTCCATCTTGTAATATGCTACAATAGGACATTCTGAATGACCATTTGCTGCCTAGCCTAGCTGAATCCAGGATTAATGAAGAAGACATTATTTCCCAACAAGATAATGATCCTAAGTCTATATTTAGGATAGCCCTAAAATGATCTGAAGAACAGAATATCACTATTTTTGACTGGCCACTAGTCTCCTAGTGTCAATATCATTGAAAATCTCTAGGGAATACTCAAGAAGAAGCTTCAAGCTTATGACACACTCTCAAAAGAAGTATGGGAGTTATGAGAAGGAGTAGTAGTGGAATAGAGAAATATTATAGTAAAGAATCATTAGAAATTGATTGAGTATGCCTAGAAAGATAGAGGTAGTAACCAAAGCCAAGGGAAGTCACCTAAAGTATTAGAATACCTAATTATTAATATAAATCATTTGTAAGCCTCATATCTCCACCATATCTCTATCAATCTCCATAGGGCAATTTTTTGAGCCATCATATGTATTCAAAGTGTTTGCAATACTATAGTAGTCAACAACTTAGATCTATCATTAATGTAAAATGCTTTTGGTCCCATCATCTCAAGATAACCAACTATACATAGGTTGATGTCTCAATGGTCAGCATGTATGAACTTATAGTAGATGATCTTGACATACTCCTTGGCATTCCTCTCAAAGGATAAGCCAGAAGGTTGTTTCATGCTAGAAAGACTAACTATGGGGCACCAAAGAGATATTAAGATGGGAATGAAGTGGGCTGCTTCTAGAGGCTACTGAGAGAC
Organism: Suillus discolor; assembly: GCF_016758755.1. Lineage (NCBI taxonomy): Eukaryota > Fungi > Basidiomycota > Agaricomycetes > Boletales > Suillaceae > Suillus > Suillus discolor. Next base: position 716,195 of record NW_024541255.1, read on the forward strand.
CAGAAGAGATCAGACTAGAGTCTAGAGTGAGTTGCTATGAATAGTATCATAAAGTTGTACAATACCTGGAGTCTAGAGTAAGTTGCCAAAGAGGCAGGGAGCACTGGACTCTGGGATATAGGCAACATATGGTAAACAAATGTAAACAGACAAGCCACAATTCAACTGTGGGTAGAGAGAAGGGATATGGAAATACCATAGCAGTACTGGTCATGGTAAGACGTTAGGTGCAGCCATATTGAAATTCTTAGAATTTGCTATGACAAATTTTCCAAACAATGTCAATTGCATTATGTGACCTAGTGATGACGATCAAACTCACACAGTAAAGCTTGCTGTTGTTGCTAGGATGACATGCTATTTCGAGAGTGGGCAGGCTCACCCTTGTGAACATGTTGGGTTGTCTGTTATTTGATGCCATGAGCTGGAATAATAATGAAACAAACATCAGTGAGATAGTCAGAATATGAATTTTGGGGTGAGTTGATTGAGAACACGCTGGGGACAATTCCACTAAATCAAAAAACTATTGGGCTAACAGAGTCGGAGACCGGCATTCGCTGCCACTATGGTTTGATATCACATTTTGCAGAAAGTTTGTTACTTGTATGTGTACTTTACTTTTCTGAACACAATAATCATAGCCCAATATTTAGCTATCAATTAGCATATGCAATACCATCAGGTAAATTTATGCCTTGAACTAACACCACAACAGTGATGGAAAACCCTCCAGCAAGATCAAACAGACAAAAGGTTCATCCTGCATAAGTGAGTAATCAAATTTAATTAATCTTACTCATCACTAACCTCTTCACAACCAAACATGGACAGTAGGAATATGTCCTAGTGGGGGGCCACCCACCTTGTTATCCTGGCACCTCACCATTTGGAGGAAAGTGTTTATGGAGAGAGAATGCAAGAAGGTGTTATTCAAGTAAGCAATTCTGCATTCTATATCACAAATCACTTACTGATCTATAATATGTAGATGAAAAGTCATACCTCAGACCCTGCTAGACATCAATGTTAGGGCAGACTTCATCCCACTCCCGAGTTACTATCAACCTCCTTGCAATGTACTGAGGGTATTCCCACTTCTATTGTGCACACTGATGATGAACTTGTGATACTTACACAACTAATAACATGCAGGTACAGTGAACTCATGAAAGATAAGCTTTGCAGCCTAGTCTTTGATATTGAAATTGATACAGATGCAGCCCTAGACACTACTATGCACAACACCATGATCAATACAGCACTACAGACTGCCAAAACAGAGTCAATGTAAGTTTTAGTGGCATCTAAAATGTTATATCACTGATCTATTGTTAATTTACAGCTACGGTCACAGAACTGAAAGGGATACATGACTATATGGTCTCATCATTGGCTGATATGTGCCATGGGTTTTTAAAGCCTATATAATGAACATTGTCCACCTTAGTTATAAGCTTTATCAGCCCCTATTTTTACTGGTCGACAACATCTCGTACAAAGAATCTACAGTTCCTGAACTGTTGAAGGATTTATAGTTTCTACATTCATTTAAGAAGGTATGTGTCAACTTGCAGGACATTCAATGGCTGATCCTTGAGATCTAGACTGCTGATAATCAAGAAATCAAATGTCTACTGAAGCACCCAGTTTTCATTAACATAATTATTGACATGTTAGTGGCAGGGACGTCAAAGGCATTGAATAGATGGATAGATAGGTTCTTTGGAGTCTGCAGGACCATGCTTTACTGCATTCTGAATGTATATAAAGGTAAAATTAAGGAGTTTTCATTGAACTTGCAGCCCTTTGGCAATATTTACCAAAAGATTATGTGCTATATCAAGGACATGATCTGTACATCAAATAATTTGAGCACTTGGTTTGATGCAGTACAGAAAGATATTATCCACCAAGTTGAACAGGAGCAGTAGATCAGTAGCAGTATTGACACTCTGTACTTGGATAGACAGATAATTTTTAATTACACTTTATCATTGATCACAACAACTTTGATAACAGCGATACAGTTCCCACTTGTCCTTGCTTGCTTTTTAAACTTTCAGTTTATGTTTCAAGTTAAAGATACAAAGCATAAAGAGTAAGGTTTATACAAGGTATTGAAGTGGAGCTTGAATATCGGTAGTGAATAGGAAAAAGAGAAAATGAATTGTACAATAAAATGAATGAGTAAGCATATGTGACAAAGTGAAAGGTGAAAAGATAGAACTGTAACACTTGTTTCTTAAAGCACAGCTCATGATCTATAATAATGCCTAGAAATTTGTGAGATGTTGCTAGTGTTATGTATTGTCCTTGAATTACAATGGATATCTGAGCTCTAGGACTGTCTTTTTTTGCTTTGTTGGGTGTGTATCTGGGTTCTTTATATGCATAGGAGAGCCATCTTCTTGAGTTCAAATTCCATATTTTGGTCTCTACTTTAGTCTACCACTTCTACCTTTTTTTCGCATTATGATTCTAAGTTTCTCATTTGCTTCTGTGAAGGAGAAGCCTCTTGTAACTAATGAGATTTTGTTAATAAATCCTAAGGACAGTATTCTAGTGTGTTTATCTCTGAGCTGTAGTCATTGAATGTGAGTGTCATTGTGCAGTTTTGCAAGTGTTTTTAATACTATTTAGTAGTGTAGGAGTTTTGATTCCCTCGACTCTTGCCCCAATTATGACTATGTCTTAACCATCTATCCATGAAGAACTCCTAGCTATTGTAGATCAGGCTAAACTTTCTTTGGCCAAGCTACTATATCAGGATATCCTGGACGATTAGTCAGCTCAACTTCCCCCCTCTCCCCTATGATAGGGACTTCAGATTCTTCAAGTGATAGTTCTGTTTCTTCTGATAATCACTGTGCCTTACAACCACCTCTATAACATCACCAATGTACTTCATGATGAGATTAAGAGGGCTTGTGTACTCCAAAAGCCCAATGAGCCCCCCTCCCCACACAAGCACCTCAGCTTCACATGTTAGTTCATCATGAAGAACATTACCCTCACTGTCTCCATTCAACTTGCCATTTTTTTGAATTGAGCAGGCTACTATGGAAATATCATTACTCTTAAAGATGTCACTCAATGGATAGGTATAAGTATTGGGTCTATGGTTAATTGCACTAATTGTGTAATGATTGCAGTGTTTGATATTCATGATCAGTTTATCTGCTTGAGCTTTGGTTTAGGATTCAGGCTGAGAGAGACCTTAATCACTATGCAGTGGATCAAGTATTGTATCATTCTGCACAACATGATTATTTGCTTTGAAATCAAGTATTACAAGAGAGATGAAACATATAAGAGCTTTCTAAAGTGGGCTCATGGAAAAGGAAAAAATTGCATTGACCAAGAGGTTGAGGATCCAAATAGTGAAGAAGTTGGGGACAAGACTTATGAGGGCACTACAGGGTAAGCTGCTAGAGCAAGGCTGATGGATGTACTCTTTGACAGTTCTCACTCAAATGCATACCATAGGAAAGGGTAATAACAATAGTGCTTGATTATATATGTACTACTACCAATACACTTATACAGCAAAAGAAAACAAACATAATAATGACAGTAACAACAACACAAATGTAAGCATAGTGACAACATCAACAAATAAGAGAGAGGTAGTGTTGTGCATCATTGATAATGGTATTGACACACTGTGCAACATCTCTAATGGCAATCTGTATTGGCTCCCATGACTTGAGGGTTTCTGTACCCTGAATGTTGAATGGCTATGGTATACTGATGCTGGAGTCTTTGCTAGTACCTGGAATGGTTCTGAAACATTGGGAGGAGAAGATGGTATTGAGGGGAGCTGACACTTCTTCCCCACAACTGGGGAGGCATCATTGAGCATCATGTCATCATCCTCAGCAGGATCTCATTGTCATCTGATGGAAGGCCAGGAAGATGAACTTCTGGAGGAGGTAGGATAAAGCAGAAGGAGGTTATTGCAGCACCACTGATGGATACTGACTGCCAGCAAGTATATTTGCATTAGGAGGTATGGAGGGGCCATAGTACAGGGGTGCAGGATATGAAGAGTTTGGGGGATGTAATGGCTGCTAAGTGGTACCAAAGTATATAGAGGAACTGGCCCTACCATGCGACATAATAAGGGAATATAGGATATTGGTATGATCAATGTCCGGTGTAGGACTTGAAGTCCTTGTAGTCTCGTAGAGGCTGTTTTCGCAGCATCCCTTAGGTCCTCACATTGTGCACACTATTGCTAATACGGTGCGCACCCTTTCCACTATTGGCTGACAGCTGCGACTCATGTCGGCTTTTCTTTGGCTCTGTCATGCATCCTCCCCTTATCCTATCTATGTCCTCCACTTGTCCATTAGTGCATATTTAACTTGATTTGCATTAGACTGACCATATTTCTGAAGCTATCTCATTTATATTTTCATTACTTGTGTTATGGACCCTTTTTACATACTACCACTACCTACTCAGCTCCGAGCAGCGCTTCAGTGCGCTCTCATATATACTTAGTACTTATGATTTTTCATGTATCTATCTATCTTTTCATGCAACAAGTCTTAAAACTGAAAATCTAAACCTTCGGCATATTGCTGTGCATGTGTCTCTAACAGCCACACTAATGTTCACATTTTACTCACCGCATCTATTGTCAAATGCTCTTTCTGTTTCACCACCATGCTGCATTGCTTTCATGTTTGCAGCTTTTCACATTTATCCTTCATCTCAGCTGTGCACTTTCATGATTTGTCAAACCTTCAGCTGCATGGCCATGCATTGCATTGCACTCTTAGCGGCTCGCTCATGCTCACATTGCATCAATGCAGATTCCTGCGCTCCCTCCATTCTCAGTTACCCTTACTAGTTTCAAAGTTTCCCCTCATATTTTACTTAGAGGAATCATTCTCAGTAGCAATCCCCTTGGGCTGAATATATACTTGCATCCAGAGGTCTATTTGAGTTTTACCCCACTTCACCCTTTCTTCCCCTTTTACCCCTTCTCATCTAGCTATCATTCCTCACACACAACTGGAGCCCACCATGAGGGGATCATCTGAGAAGACTAGTAGGAAGCTGAGACCTATGAAGGAATGCACTGCATGCCAAGAAGTGATTGACAGTTTCAACCGTGCCTTCCCGCACATGCAACTAACACCTATCAAAGAACTCTTCACAGTGCAAATCGCCAGTCATGCCTTCACCAAAGGATTCAGTACAAGGCAAATCATCCGATGATTTCGAAGCACTAGATAACCCAAGGAATTTCCTACCAGGCGCATTTTGCACGATGCCTGAACAACTGGTGCTCATTAACACCCATACCATTGATAATTTGAGCGTGATAACCTCTCTTAGCGATTTAGATTGAGAGTTCCCAAGCATCCTGACAGCTGAAACGGCCGCTGCCTCTTCTTCAGCCGTCCTGCATTATCCAACCACCATACCACTCACACCAAACTCCATCCACACAGCTGTCGCTATTTTCTCGCATGGCCCATCGCCCCTTGTCCAACAACCAGTATCCCAATCTCCACCCGCTACACTGCAAGTCACTATGTCAACCGTCCCCACCTTCAGAATGCCAATCCGCAGCACAAAAGGCACACAGAAGTTTGATGGCATGACTGAAAACCTCCTAGCATTCATCGATGACTATGAAGTCCTTGCCAATGAGGCGTGCCTTTTAAATGCCGACCGCATCAAAGGCATAATTTGCTACTTGTCAACAAGTGAATGTGAACTATGGGCAGAAATGCCTGAGGCAAAAAGCAGTGATTACATCACTTATATAAAAGAGGTAAAGACTATGTACCCCGGTTGCAAGGGCGACTGATGGTATGCCATTGATGATCTAGTTGCCATTGTGCACAACCAAAAGAATATACCAATGTGCTCAGTTAAAGAACTGGGCAATTACCAGCATGTGTTCCTCAAAGTTGTGCAAGCACTTATTGAGAAAGATCACATAGGTAAAGTGGAGCATGACCATAATTTTATAGATGGCTTCCCAAGTGATGTCCAGGCGCAGATGCTCATCCAGCTAATGATCAAATTTCCAGATCACCACTCACAAGATTTGTACCCATTCAATGACGTGGTTATGGCCGCGACATTTTTGTTGCCTGGCATCAGTGTTACCAGTGGCGGTAAAACAGGAATATTTTGCCAAGTGTAACAGCAACTATGGCCCCAGTGGCAGCTCTGACCATTTCATGGGTTGGTGCCCCGAACACGACCAATACATTGCAGCCAGCAAATGTAAGTTTGATGTCACAATCAATAAGCTCATACTCCCCAACAGCAATTGGATCCCCAGCCAGCAGAGCGACAGTACACTAAAGGACCATCTTGACTGATATCACGGCAGTCAACAAGCCAACGAGGCATTGCCAGGTGCTAGCGTTAGCACTAGTATGTTTTACCACATGTCACCCAGCATGGAAGTTGTGGTAGACATTGACTTGTCCGCATTTATTCATACTGTTGCTGACCCTGAATCCAATGAGGATGAGGATGATTTAGATGTAGCATGCACAGCACAAGTGCTTGCACTAGCAATCACTCAGCAGGATCTGAAGTGCAGAAGCGCCAAAGACAATGCCAAGAGTAAGACCATTTGCTTTGATGGCATCAAAGTCGGCAGGGAAACTTGTGCACATCTGGGACCAGCGTCCAGACTAATAGCCGTGGCTGAGGAGATTGTCTCTTCAGAAGTCCAAGCTATGTCAGGCAAAGGCAAAGGCAAGGCGGCTGAGACTCCTAAAGCTACCACCGCACCATTACCAACCACATCATCTAGCAAAGAACAGCCGAAATCATCATCCATTGTGTCAGTAGGGGTTGGCAGCTAGGGGCTTTCGGAGGTTTTGAGGGTCTTTTGGAGGTGCCAGGGGTCCTGTCTGGACCTCGAGGCACCTAGGTACATATACCTAGTGCCTGTCAGTAGCTAGACCTTGCTCATCCCATCAGCTTCTGTTTCTTTTGCTTGGTTTGATGCCACCGACTCACCGTCACATCACCGTCAGAACTGTCAAAACCCACTGCCAACTCACCCGTTGCTGCCACAACATCAACCAGTCAGTATAGATATTTGCATGCGTTAGAATACAAGGAAGCAGACAAGCGAATCATCGAACACTTACTCAACACAAGCCTCAATATTCCCGTCCAAGAACTATTCACCATATTGCCCGAAATCAGGAAGCAGTTCCACGATATGATGGCTACCAAACGGGTAACCGTCAGCGCTGTCTCCATTAACAAATTATCGAGACATCCAGTGATGGAAGAATGGCTTGGCACATATGATGGTGTTCACATGCGACACGATGATGGCAAAGTGGTTGCAGATCATTTTGTGCCTCTATGTTGTATTCACACAGTAACATATGGCAGATGAGTATTAACCTGTGTCCTTGACCAAGACGCCAAGGTCATTGTTATGCTGTGGGCAATACGGCAGTCATTAGGTGTTGGCTTGTGCTCGGATCACAAGCTCAACATGGAATCGATAAATACTTCCTACAATGCTACACTTGGTGTTATCAAAAATGTCCCGCTGTAGGACTTGGAGTGCTTGTGGCCTTGTAGAAGTCTATTTTCCGATGCATGTTGAATGCTAATCATTACCCAAATCATTCCCTATCATATCTGACTCAATACACACCAAACCCAAAAACATCGGACATTGGACATCAGGTTTTGCATCAGGTTTTGCATTGGCCAATTGGATATCATGCACACTTGTCCTACCTATGTCCAGTCTCATTGCGCTAGCCCCACTAGGTGCATAGTTACTTGTTTTCACATCCCTAACATTGTCGACCGTGTTATTACATGTATTCCCATAGTCTGCAGTACATCATGTCTTATTACATAGAACATCGGACCTGAAATATTGCGCTACTACTTTCGCCTATAGGGTTCCATATTTCTACGTATCTACATAAATATTGGACTCCCCATAGCATCATCATCATCCAAGTAGAGGAGAATCATCTTCGACGCTTAGGGGTCAAATCCGATATTTCATAGTTCTTAGTTGACATTGCGAATATCATTGTTCCTTCACCGTCCGTATCTGTCATCATTATTATTGCGCACACTGCTCGCTTTCCTGATGCTCACTATCGGGTTACTATTAGTTTCCGATACACTGAACCTGAACCCAATAACCCAAAACCCGGAAAACATTGGACCCCATGCTTTTGCATCAGACATCATAATTATACCTTCGGACATTGTTTCCTGTGCTCGGATTATTCACCTCACATCACCCACTGACCCCCAAAACTATTCCCAGACCGCAGACCCCTGGGTCGAACGCACTTGTCACGAAGTATAGCAGTGCAAGACCACAACATAAAGATATCAGTTTGGAGCCATTTTTATATAGCCCCACTCTGTGTTGTGCTTGATTTCAGTGGTGGACCAATGTACTTCCAAGTACAGGTGACTAACCGCGCAATGTTCGAGGTTCTGCTCAGCCGTCCATTTTTCAAACTGTCATCATGCCACACTGATGATCTCCCCAATGGGGATCAAGATATTGTCATCACAGACCCAAACACCCATAAGGAATTATGCCTCCTGACCCTGCTGTGGGTCAAGCACTGCGATCATTGTCTTAACGGCAAGCATTGCACTGAGCACTCCACAAAGGCAAAAGCCAAGGAGAAGGGTTCTTAGGTCTCAATGATCTGCAGCTGCCGCAGGGAGACGTCTACCCACTGTTGTTATATTCCGCAAACCATGTTTCTTCATCTCATTATATTCCGCATCTCCATTCAAATCCTGAAGTGCCACAATATGTGTGTGCTGAGGGCAAACCACCAATGCTCCTAAGGAGCAACACTGCATCGTTTTCCATATCATTGCATCATTTGCCGCTGTTATCCGTTTCTTCTCCATCTCTGCTCCAATCAGCGCATTATGTGCATCTAACATCCACCAGATCAGTCATTAATAAAGTGACCATCAATGCTTTCAATGAATGGTATTATTACGACCATGATCTGCACGTGCTGGTATATAAAGCAGTCGCAAAGAAAGTCCACATGGTACTGACAGCTATGCCAGCCGAGTATAGAATTGTGTGGCAATTGCCTGAAGACCCACTTGCTGGCTTGCCAGAATTACCCGCTCACCCCCCAGATTTTGTTCCAGGTACCCGCTTCACGCAAGAGAGAGCCGACAAGCTTGATCTTGACCCTGCCAAATGGTTATGGCCAGAAGAACTCAAACTAGTAAGATGGCTTGTCCACATGCATGAACTTGCATTCACCTGGTGCACCACCGAGTGCTGCCGCCTCAACAAAAAAATTTCCCACCATACAAGATACCTACAGTCCTGCACATGCCGTGGAATCAATGCAACATTCCAATCCCGCCAGCTATTGTCAGTGAAGTTATGCACATCATCAAGGAAAAGATCTCTTCAGGCGTGTATGAGGTGTCAATGGCCATGTTGGCCAGAGCTGAAGACCCAGACACAAGTGCATGGGTTTTTGGGCACTTGTGGTATCCTCTGAATATTCATCCGTAATTTTGTGCGCATCGCGTGGCTGCTTACTAACCTCACCAGCAAAGATGTACCATTCGAATTCGAAGACAAACATCACAGAGCAATGGATCTACTCAAAGCCGCAGTCATTAACTCACTGGTGTTGTGCCCGATCGATTATGACAGTGGCCAAGAAGTTATTCTATCGGTTGACATGTCCACCATTGTGGTTGGCTATATTCTGCTTCAAGTTGGCGAGGATGGCAAGCACTATCCAAACTGCTTCAGCTCTATCATGCTCAGCGAAGTTGAAAGCTGTTACTCACAGGTGAAGTTAGAGTTATACAGACTCTTCCGTGCATTGTGCGCCGTGCGCATCTTCATTTTTGGTGTTACCAACCTTATGGTCAAAGTCGACACAAAGTACATCAAAGGTATGATCAATAATCCGGACTTGCAGCCCAATGTGACCATCAATCGGTGGATCGTGGGTATTCTTTTGTTCCCCATTAATCTTGTTCATGTACCCATTGCAAAGCATAAAGGTGCCGATGGTCTCTCAAGGAGACTGGCCACCAAGGACAATGTTCCCAAGGAAGGTGACCATGAGGATTGGCTAGACTGAGCCTATTCCTTTGGGTTAACCTTGCTCAACAACTGTGCATTCACAATAGAATCCGCTGGAACTCATATCACACAAGCAGCACGCCTAGTGCTGATCATAACGCTGCTGTGTCGCTTACCTGTCCTCCGCTGTCAAGCATTTTCTGATAACACGCAAGCATCCGTCAGAATTATCAGATGAAGATTACACCACATTGGTTAATCAGCCAGTGGCTATAATATCCTCAAGCAAGTGCACAATGACTTAGGTCACAAGGGAGTATACATGATCCGCATCCAGCTAATCTTATGGTTTTGGTGGCCATTCATGATGGACGACATTTCCCCACACAGTCAGGGGCATCTTTCCTTACTTTTGGCAGAGACACATATGCATCGGTGTTGTTAGATTCTTCATCAGCAGAACTAACATGAGCTTGTTTGATGAACCTCGTCGGCCTTTTTGGAAGTCCGGCCGATGATAGTGCAGCAGTGCCGATGACTTTGTAGTTGGCCTGGGCCACAAGCCCTCATCATCAGCATCAGCATCAGAGTCATCAGAGTCTTCACCAACGGGAGAATGCATCTTGCCCTTGTCGTCAATCCACGCTTTGAACTTCAATGTTAGTCCAACCTGGTTGTCCTGTCAGTCCAACCAACATTCCAACAAGGCATTGGCTTCATCCCGTTGCATTTTGGATGGGTCTGTGATCTTGATATCATCTGGCAGGTATGTGCTGGAGATGAATTGAGACTGCCCCTTCATTATGTCACTCCATGGCACTGGGACCTTCCGTTTTCCGCAGCATATTCCTATGGTGGCGGGTGTCAGATGATGGCACAGGTTTTCTATCATCGGGCTTACTGTAATGAATGGTGAGGAATGACCGAATCATTGCCTTTTTGACTTCAAGCGAGACACCCTCAAATATCGGGCAATATCGGCAAATTCATGCGGTCCAGGTTGAACTCATAATGAGGCTTGGGGACCCGGTGAGTGCCTCCCAGCAGCATGCTGTCCTGGTCTTGATCCTGGTCTTTGTGGAGGTAACATAAATTAAATAAAGCACCTCTCAGATGGTCTTGAGACTTACTGAATTCATCACCGATGAAATCTTCCCATGCCAGTAAGATGACCTGCCAGTCCTTGCATTTCATGAAGCTGGATCCTCTCCTGGGGTGTTCATTGAAGTTGAACCTGCCAAACCATGTAAGCACAATGACCGACCCAACTGACCGACCATATCAACTTGCCCAGATGTAAGCAGGGCGCCCTTCTCATCTTTCCAGGATGCTAATACAAAGAGTCTCATACTGGCCTGAGTAAATATCTCTTTGGCGAAGTGCTTGATCATTTTTTCGCCCTTCTTCTTAGCCATCTTGGCCTGGACTACAGGGTCAGGTGCTTGATTTGTCCACTCGTCGGCCTTCGCCTGGGCTTCCTCCAACTCATTGTGATCCAGCCCTTTCATGATTGCCATCATCGTTGGTTGATACCTCCTGAGGACTTCTGTCTGCCCAGGCAGCCTTTCTGCCCAGTCTCCTCCTCAATTTCTTCATGTATTTGCTGAAGAATGTCAGCCTTCCGCTGCTCTTCAACTGTCCATTTCTTTCGGAGCTTCATTGGTGCTTTGGCATTGGCCTTGTGTTTATTGTGATATGAAAGCTGAAACACTGACCTCTTTTCTTTGCTTCAAGAGCTCTTGGTCCATCTTTGAAGCCAACAGTCTGGCCTCTCTGGCGGCCGCTTTGAAGATCTGTTGTCGCTCAGTCCCTCTGGCCTTCTCCCAGTCCTCAATGTGGGATTACAGAGTGGTGATCTCTCGGTTGTTCAATCGAGGCTGATTGCCGGTATTTATCGTTGTCCGAGCCATATCACAGTAGGTGGCTTGGAGTAAAGAACCTGGAAATGTAAGTGTAGGAGAGCGTTGATGTGGTTGATGGAACAAAAAATGGAAGGAAGCTCGTGTGAGTAATGATTCACATAAGTGACATACCCATGTCATAAGTGAACATAAGGGCTAGATTGTTCCAAATAGTGTGAGCCCTACCGTTACAAGACTTATTGAGTGGTGTAGATGCATAGGTGGGTGGGTGGCATGAAATTGGAGGACCTGAAGTGCTCTTGACATATCATATACACTATCACTATCAGCCATTGGAATTGCGCCGTGAATATTGATGCCAATGATTTATGAGAGATCAAAGTGACTATTACATACTAGGCATTGCATTTGGCAGTTGCATGTAAGCACCAAACTGTCCCAAAGTCTAACATACTGACAATTGCAGCACTACTTCTGTCCATGGTCAAGTCAAAGCCAAAGGCCTGGAGTTCTCCGAAGATTATCCTCTTTGGTTCAATGGGAGAACAAACGAACATCTAGAGGAGATACAAGATACAGGACGATTTGTCAAAGCTCGACGTTATAACAAAACAACATCAGTTCATTCATCCCCCAGAAAATTGCCTATTAAGGAGCGATCTACCAAAGGACTTCATGCGGAGGGTGACCATGAACACTATGACCTAGGTGAATGTAACTTGAAGCCTTTTCGTCTTTGCAAGTCCATGGCAAGCTCACCATTCACTTGCCTTGTCTCATGTGCTGACACCAAATATCAAGAGTCAAAATGACTATCTGCGTGAGTGGCAGTACAAGACTGAGGACTACTTGGACTTGCTCCTTCGGCGAGAGGGTCCACCTTCCAACAGGATGTGCTCTGTCTGTCCACAGGATGGAGTCTACAGATGTCATGGCTGCATGGGTGAACCGCTCTTCTGTACTCATTGCTGTCGGACGTTTCACAGCCGCATGCCTTTCCATCAGATCAGTCAATGGACTGGGGAATTCTTCGAAGACACTTCCTTGACCAAGATTGGGTTTGAAGTCCACCTTGGCCATGCAGGCGAGCCTTGCCCCAGACTGACCGATGGGTGGTGTGACACAGATGATGAAGGAGACCGATTGACAGATGGCCCATGGATACCATATTGATTAATGATCCTCGGATGACTATGGTGGTGGATACATCCGGGCTCCACTCCATGATGATCAGATTCTGTCAGTGTGCTGGTGCACTGAGCCCTGACATGCAACTATTTGAAACCAGCCTCTTCCCTGCATCTTTCACTTCGCCGAAGATAGCATTCACATTTGCGGTGTTGGACAACTTCCTGCTGGACAACCATGAATGTGGGACATCAGCAATGAACTACTACAGTAAATTAAGAAGAATCACATCAAGCGTGTTCCCTCATCTGGTTCCAGTGAGTGATGTGGATTTCCTGCATTGCATTGCTAACAATGGCCGAAAGGACTGGTACAGAGATTTGATGAGGGTCGGCAGGCAGTGGAGACAAGTGAAGCAGCTCAAGTGGCATGGGTTTGGCCATGAGAAGCGAAAGCCAAAGGCAGGGGAGCTTGCACTCTTCTGTCCTGCATGTCCTCAGCCTGGTGTAAACCTCAATATGTCAGACAGAAATGAATCCGACCCTGCATGGCTGTATTCCAGATCTTTGGTCATGGATGGCAATTTCAAGGCCGAGCATTTATATCCCACCAATCCAACCGATGAGTGGCATTGACTGACGGCTTGGGCTTCATGGTCAGCGATGCCCGATACAAAATGCATCTCTCCCAGGCACAGGACATTGTACAAAGGTCAGAATGTAACAACCACTAGTGGTCAACCAGGCAAATGCTTCCCACCACAGGGATCAACATGGCTCCTTCTGGTCCTAGCAAGGCTGAGAGGTCAGGCCTGCTTTTTCCACTGTCATGTCTGCTCACTCAGCTGTTCCAGCCATATGGTTTTCCACCCACCGGTGCATTCACTCCTGAGGTGTCAGGTACGCTCAAAGGGGAAGAAGGTCCTATGGTGATAACATCCATGCAGCGCTTGGCGCTCTTGGCCTCAGCGGCGCTCCGGGTGATGCATCCAGAGTTATATTGGGCCTCGGTTACAACCCAGATAACACTCGCTCAATGGGCTATGGACAATGGCCTCGATGATATATATACTCGTTTGCAACTTTGGGCCTTGGTGTTCAACTGTGCAGCTGTCATTTGTAACCGGCAATGCCCTCTATTGCGTCTGCATATCTTATCGTTGCCTAGATAGTGAACTGATAACATCACACTAATATAATTCCTACTACTACTGGTACACTGTTGGATGAAACGAACTAATAAAACTCTGTGTGCAATGCGTGATACCATTCCTTGTCTGAAAAACTGTTGAGGTAGAAGGTATCATAAAGTTCCAAGGATGTTGCAGCAGTAACATCGTGATTGACTCTTTGACCATATTCAGGAATCAACTCGGTTGCATGAGTGACATCAACAAGCGGTACAATCATTCTAAGCCTCGCTCGTGTACCATCAGGACCGGTATCGAACCATTGCTTGACACGGTACATCATGACCACATGATCATCCTGCGGACGCGAGATCACTTCAAAGAGTTGCACGTAAAGAAGTGGCTCAGAAAGTTCGGGAGGCAGCGCAGAACCCCTCGTTGATAAGCCAAATACCATTCGAACTTGTGCAACTACGACTTGATCTAGAGGACTGGGTTAGTACAATGATGCTAATAAGACATTGGTGTCTCACCATCATTCTGCGTCTGCAGGAGTACCATATCACAATTTCCAAGGGGATAAGCTCCAGACGGTGGATACGCTTGTACTTGTTGGCTTGGCATCACAAGATGTGGGCGCAGGTCTGAATGTAACTGTAGATGGAATTTGTTCCAAACCTTAAGGAGACACGTTTGAAAGTGGGACCCTGACCCATTGACGCGCTCAATAAAGGCATGAAGTAGATTAGGGAAGTTCGGAAGATGATATAACCGCACCAAAGAGTTAGGTGACTTGTCAGCCAGATCACTAGAAACAGTAACGTGGAATGTGACACGGCTATCTTCTGAAAGAAGCCTCTTCAGAAAATGGTTGCGGACGGGATGGGGACTATGAAAACGAGAAACTTCCTTGGGAGAGACGCGCATGATCCAATCACACACCGGGTTGATGTCGACAACTTCCTCGAATTCATTGTCAATCAGATTATTAATGGACAATGATTTTGAGCGGAGGAGAGCATACAAGTCGAATTGGCACGCTGTGTCTTCCTGATCCAAAAGGCAGACGATTTGCTGCATGAAGCTTGCACGCTGATGACTAATGCGCGTAAAAGGACCTTTGCAATGCGTGATCAGCATGCGTTCGCTGGTCTCAGATGTAAACTGGATTGGGGCGCCAAGATTAGGGATAGCTCAAGCAAATGAAGTGAGAAGTTCGAGTTTAGGTATTTCAAAGTGCTCAATAGGACCGGAGGTCCCCCTGTGAGCCTCAGCGCTGATAATAGCTCTTTTGAAGCGATGGAATTCTGCGAGTGAGGATGTCATAGCAGTGATCGAGGACGGAGTGAAAGTTGGAGATTGAGCTTGGTAAACGAAATCGATAAGCGCACAAATTGCTTGGATAAAGTTCGCATCAGCAACACCCGCAAGTGTAGCAACAATCGTGTGCTGGATATCCCGATGCTCCCGCCCAGTCATTTGCTGGATGTGCAAGACACCTTGGGAAAAATGACGAGTGCCAATATGTTTGTGCTGTCTACGAAAGCGTGAATCGAGCTCATCTGCCCCCAGAACTTCCTTGCACCACTTGAAGATATGGTCAAAAAAAATTTGTGGAGTGTATGTAGGATGTCAGGCGCAAGGAAATATGCAGGATCACTAAAGCGCCAGTTGTGCCAGAAGGGAAGTTGGACCCTGCTGAGGTAAAGTGATTTGGCTTCCTCTTGGAATTCTTGAACCTTCCAGGGATCCATGCATTGGCAAAGTCGGTGCAGTGCTTCAATCATGATATTCCCATGACGAGGAGGGTATGATACGCCATCCCCAAACTGTGACTGGGTAGCCAAGGTAATGGGTGATGCGTTCTTACTGACACACGCAATCATCTGCTGTTCAGGGAGGTCCGCAGTGTATGCGACAAGGGGGGTGAATGTGTAGCGCAAGTGACCGGATGGATCCACCATGCTTGTGCCAGTTGCAGCGGTGATTTTAAGGTTTTCACAAACAATATCTACACGCCGGTGCCAGATACGGGCTTGCAAGAGTGAGCAGAAGTCTGGATGACAAATGAATTGTGGGATAGGCATATACACAATGCATGACCATGCGTGCAAAGTAGCTTTCATGCGGATGTCCAATCGAATGTTGGCTGTAGTGAGAAACATAGGATGCATCTCGAGCCCACCTGATTGGCGGGTGACCGGGGTTTTATCAGAAGCAAGAACTATTGGAACAATAGTAGCACCCGATGGGAGCTGGTCCTAAGAGGAAGACGGCTATCATTAGGTACAATGTATAGAATAAAGTGTACTATATACCTGAATACCATGAGCCTGCGAGCAGGACATCCATTCACTATATTCACGTTCTCCATTGACCTGGATCTTGTATGGATCAAACTCCATATCATTGGCGAATACTGGGTTACCAAAAATGTGCCACGTCACCTCCAGGGCATCACGCCAGATTAGGTGTACAGGATGGGTGGTGATGTAACCTTCGGTATGAATGGTTGTACAGCGCCATTTCGGTCCCTTTGGCAGGGCATCCATGAAGGTGAACATCTGTTGCGCAGACTTATACGCCAGTGGTTTCTGTGTTTCTGACTTAACCTACTTGTACGTCATTAGTGATGATTCAATAGGTGGTCATTCAAGCCGACTGACCCACAATAGCTTCAGAAACCTAGTAATTTGACCCTGGTTAAGATTGTCACTAAGAAATTTAGCTAACTCCCATTCCTCCCTGTCAGCAAATGGGTAGTACATGTTATGTGCACGATGAGCTTCGTAGTCGTGAGCCTTCATACACTCAAAGGAGTTTGGTTGGTGAAAACCATAGATAGATCCTGAGTTTTTGTGATAATGAGCTGTGCGCTCCTCTCCTGGATCAGCGGGTTGGCGAATTGCAAGTGGAATAGGTACACTGTTGCAGCGTGGATCATCCGTCAGGTGATTACATAGATGCTCTACTGACGTGAATTGTGTTGCACAGGTAGGACAATCATATAGCACCCCGCTAGCAACTAGAGTCGTCCCTCGGTAAGTAATTGATATCCAAAGCACTTACCTTCCAGCTCTAAATGACGTCTCATCTGAGATGAAGTTATAAGGGTCTGGTGAGTGGTCTCTTTCTATGCCAGACGACATTGAGGCGATTATCAATGCGTGGTGATTGTATTGATGTGCAGCGATTGCAAGTTTGCATTGTACGTTTGCCAGCAGTCCTTGAAGATTTATAGCCTTATCCATGGCAATTGCCAATACCAAGTCTGCCAGCATTCCTCAAAAATTTGTTGACTCCTTCAAACTCCGACGTGCAGTGCGTGCGCAGACTGAGTAAGCTGACTGGCCCGATATCACCTATGAGTTACTTATCCCTATCATGCCAGACGTCCTTATTATGAATCACAGACCTCTGGATCCTCCTAGCCCAACCAGCTCTGCGACTTACATCGAGTGTTCTTCTCCAGGTTACAAGGCTCCCATGATCAATAAAGGAAAATTCAATTCACACTCATCCGCACCTGATGGCGAGCCACTATATGGCAGTGGTTCACCCACTAGCATGTCATCTAGATTGTCAACTGGGGTCAACCATGATATCCCTCCTGGCAACTTTTTGGCTGAGGTAGAAGTCTAAAATCATCTATTGTTCATTGTGTTCTGATTAACTACTATACATTAGGCACAAACCATCTTGAGTGATTCTAACATCCCTATGGACATAATCAAAGAGGCCATCTAAGCTCAGTTTGCTACCTGCGAGAAGCACCACAACCTAATGTCAAAGGTGTGGGAGCTTGAAGAAATCAATCGGTGGAAGAGGTTTTCAAAACACACCATTGCTACCTTGCAGAAGGAGCATAGGGTTGCTCAGTCAGGGTTGAAACTATATTAGATTTAGCACAGAAACAGATTTCAAGAGATTCGGCCGATACCATCCAGACCTACCGCAGAGAACAGGAGGCCCTCGCTGCTGTACAAATGGACCTTGTTGACTTGGAAGGACTTGCTTCTTCCCGGGGGGTGGCTGATGGAGATTTGATTCAAGAAGGCACGGACGATGACGACAAAGATTCCGCCATGTCAGACGACAACAGTATTGTGAGTTTAGTTTCTTTTCTTTGTAATTATAATCATTAAATGCGTTCATTATTACTAGGGAGAATATTAATATTGTGATACGTGCGTAGTAAATGATTCAAGTTCGCGCATGTGGTGAGTCTAGCCTTTTCTTATTGGCGGGATCAATCACTGATCTGTTATCTATCTCTACTAATCAGGAAGGGCGCCTTGTTTTTGTGTTAGATGATATGTATCAAACTTTCTGGGCCAGTGTTTTGTAGCCAACGTACTATGACATTGTTATTACCCTTCTTGTAGCACCTAGATCGAGGTCGTGCTGATAGCCATGCCTCATGGCATGGCACGTGGGTGATTATCTTTTCATCGATTGTATGAAGTGTGAATATCGAAAGGTAAGACTAATTACGACGTACTGACTATTACATCTTAAGCCCTTCCTTCCACCATGCCCTCCAAGGCTACTGCAAAAAAACAACGTCCCCCACGAAAAAACACAAAAGTGATAAAAAACCAGGGCGTAAATTGGACCTTAATCCTTCCCTCCAACCGGACAGCACCCAACTCGGGCTTCAAGAAGAATATACCCAGCCCCCGCTTTTGTACAGCCACCTCTCAGCAATGATGGAAGGATATGATGACAATGAGGGAGAGGAGGAGGAGGAGGAGGAAGCGCGAAACGATCAGCGCGGGTCCTACCAGGAGGACCACCAACCACTTCCATACGACATCTCCCTCAGCCCCACTATGGGTGGAACCATACTATGCAAGATCAGGACCCTGGTGCTCCTCAGCACTACCAACCTGTTCAGCCAGACCACGACCCTGGCGTTCCTCAACATTATCAACCCCTTCCCTATTACCCTCCGCCACAAATGCAGTATGATGATCTGCCGCCTTCCAGTCCCCCTCGTGACCCATGCTTTGACAACCAACTTAGCGTGCCATCATCCAGCCAGCAACCTGCTCCCCCCCATCACCAGACACGTACAACTATCTACTAAATGTACCTACGTTTGAAGATCTCGTACCTCCCAGAATCCAGGAACTCGAGCACACTACACGCTCAAGGTTCAGAGGTCTCAATTGAATGCAAGGAGAATGCCTCGAGCGCCAACGGGCTCGGTGTGCAGCCCAAGTAGGCACCAATGTTCCCGGAATCCGCACCATATTCATATACAATCCGCGCCACCATCCAGCAGAGAGCCAACGAGGGCAACTCATTACAACTGGCATCATCAGGGTAAGTCTTCTGAATCTTGTGTTATTTTTGTTCTTATTTTACAAATGTAGCCTACAAGCGAAGTATCTGTTACAGCGCCGATTCCATCCTGATGACAACTACCGGCACCCATTACGCCATCCAGCCTTCAGCCTAATGCTGATCCTGGACCCCGACAGCTGACAGACAAAGAGCTGAAAGATGTGAAGAAGGAGGCGAAACAGGTGATGTGCAGAAAGGTGCTCCTCGAGAATGCAATGCCCACGATGGAACGGAATACTGAAATGGCTGAGGAAGCATTTTTGGAGGCGGCAGGACATGTAGTATCAGGTATATCATTGATGGCCTTGCAAATACCAGATCACGCCGAGACCTGCAAGAAGCTATCAGGGATCATGACGACCGTGCGTGGAGTCTTCAAGAAGGAGGCGCAATGGCTCATTCTCAACCACTATTCTCTTTCTCTCAGTTGCCCCGCTTCTCGTCAACCACAGCTATCTCTTTGTAAGTCCATTTACATTGCTTTCGTTCTTAGGTTGCTAAACTAGCTTCTCTCAGAAAGATCCAACAGTCATGTCCCCTGTCAACCACCCCGCTGTCATCGAGACAATCTGTAATTCCCTCTGGACCACTCATCTTCATGAAGCACTCGACTTCAATGAGCTCGACAAGCTCAACGACTTATTTTCAATCGGGGGCACTGCAGTCCATAACACTCTACTAGAGTTCCAAGACGGAGTATATAAGTCAGTACAATTTTCACCAGCGTCTTTGTCAGCAACAGAGTACAAAGCAATTCAGACCCACAATACCATCGTCCACGACACGCCTACGCTGCATTCTGCTTCGTTGTCCGTAAAGCAGAACATGATTGCTCTGGGGATGGCTTTGCGTGCACATTGATTAGCACCTTCCTGATAGTAGTACTACTACTAGATAATCTACTACTAGAAAGATAATCGGCGTAATCTTCCCTCTGATAATCGTTGAATCTCTCAAATATATCCATTTTCTGCGAGACAAACTTTACTTCTGAAGCGAAAGTCCTAGCTGTTCGCATATCAGCATTACATACTCGGGTGAATCAAACTCCGCTCGACGAGCACTTTCAAGTTTTAGATGTGCGCGATAGCCTTCACAATTTTGTGGGGACACCTTGGCCACAGTATGCGAGTTACATGAATGTAGATTGGGATGTCTCAGTTTCAGCCTAGACAAATGTGTGATCAAATATAATGATACATTACAGTGACATTTAACTTTGTTACATAGTCATCGAAATGTTGCAGATTCATTTGAATCGATGTTGTTGAATCCTCAAAGCTGGAGACTGAGTGAAAGTGCTGAAATGCGCCGACTGATGCGCACAGGAGACCCATTCCACACCGGCCCACCTGATAGAATCCGAGTGTTCTCCTCATTGTCCCGCACGATTTCATCAGGCATCCATTTCTATCGGCCCACCTGATGGCATAGAGGATTTATTTCCATTGGCCAGCCCGATTGCATCAGTTTCAGCAGCCCACCTGCTATTATCAGGCATTTGTTTATATTGGCCCACCTGATAGTATTATGATATTTTCATCCCCATTATTGGCATCGGCCGACCAGTACACACAGTCACTATTTTCTACATGGGCCCAGTTGAGAATGTCACAATCCACCACCTTTGTTTCCTGGCCACCAGCCAACATGTTAATATCAAGCATCACCATGTATAGGCCCAGTTGTTCCAATTGTCCATCAGTGAGTCGGCCGGCCAAATGTTGGACTCGGGCAAACACATTCAATTGGCCGATATCCGCTGGCCTGTGTGGAACGGCATATTTTCAACTTTGGCTGCCTGTATAACACAGACTATGTGACTGAATGGGCTCAAAGATCAGTTCAGTTGGCAGTTGTTGATGAACTAACTTACCTGTCATAGGTATCCTTCCAAGAAGAAGGTAAGTTTATTCCAGGCTGGGGACATGCTAGACAATGAAGAGCTAAATCCTCTGGACCAGGAGATCTATCTGACTCATGTGCAAAGCTGGACCTTGTTCTATTGACCAAATCCCTCCATATATGAGACACCCACATAAGTTCATTGTAGCAATCCTTTTTATTATGTAAGCCTGGGGTACAATAATAAAGAAATTGCTCATAGGTATTTTATGAGGGAAAGCATTATTGGTAAAATGACGTAGCTTTTGATAGAAACCTATAGCTGAGGTCTTGCTGTTAAGATGGGAGTGAAGTGGGCTGCTTCTAGAGGCTACTGAGAGACCAGAAGAGATCAGACTAGAGTCCAGAGTAAGTTGCCAAAGAGGCAGGAAGCACTGGACTCTGGGATATGGGCGACGTATGGTAAACAAATGTAAACAGACAAGCTGCAATCAAAGGGTCAGTAATAACTCGACCTAGGGACGTCCTAGGGAGATCAGGAAGTCATGTAAGTAGGTAGCAAAATGTAAGGAATGATATCATAAGTGCAATCACATAAAAGACATAGAAATGTGTACTGTAGAGGTGAATGATCATATAACTAACACTTGCACTCCAAAGCATCTATGAGGAAGTTATCTAGAACATCAAAAGTAAAAGCAGATTGAGGCTGAGTGATGCTGGCAGGAAATAACTTTGCTTTTAGGAGATGTAGATATCTGTCCTTCTTAGCTCCAGGACACTGACACCAGGATACATGGTGTGAGTAAACTCCAGTAAAGCCCCTTGGACCTGAACCAGGTGGCACCCCAACTAGGACCCCGGAACTAAATGCGCGCTCAACGGCGCTCCCAGACTCCAAAACAACAAAAAGCTAAGACAAACCACAATAGAAATGGCCCCAGCACCCGCCCAGGGAGGCAATAGAGGGAATGGATCGAGGAATCTAAAAGACATGATGGCATCAAACACCAACATCAACACTAGTAACTCTGAATCCTCCTGGCCACCTACTCTGGCGAATATACCAACCCAGAACAGACGAGCTCCACTCAAACTAACCACTACTGAAATTATAGCCCTAAATAATGAAGTCACTAATGCAACATCAGGAAAAGCCTACCTGGAACATATCACCCTTGCTATAAGTGGGAAACCATACACCACAGAAGCCATCACCAAAATACTCCTACACATCACCCAACTGAATGGAATCTCACTACCGGCACAGACAGCAATCTGCACAGTAGCTTTATATTGGAAGAGGCAGTACTAGATGAGACCACAGACACAATAGCAAGACACATAATGGTGGCAATCTCCCCACATATAGCTAAGTTACAAGATACAGAAGAGAAGCTAACCAAACTCATAACAGATACAAACACCCCATCAAATACCAATCATCTGCAATTAGAGAAGATTCGAACAACCATGGACAACCTCTCAGCACGAGTAGCCGAATCTATCGCCTCCAAACCAACATACACGAATGTGCTCACATCAGGCCAATGTTCAAAAACAGAACCCTAAGCCCAACAACAAATGCAATGCATAGCACATGAAGCAATCAAAGACAGGCAAATCATGATAGGCTTCGCACCTGATAGCCCATTAGCAGCAGGAAAATCATCTCACACACAGCTAGTAGAACGAGTCAAGAATGCCCTCAGCAAAATTGACACGAATGAAGAATCAACCAAACTGGAAATGTGCTTGGTTACCCAATTCAAGCAAGGAGGGATGGTAATTGAACTAACGACCAAAGAAGCAGCCACTTTCATTTGTCGCAACCTGGACATCAAGAACACACTAGTACGCAATCTCGACCCAGAAGCCACTTTCAAGGAAAGGACCTACCCATTGATTGTCCCATTCATGCCAATCAGCTACGACACGAGCAATAAAGACAACCTAAAATGCCTAGAGAAAGAAAACAACTGGAGCAATGGAGCTATCTCAATGGCCCACTGGGTGAAACCTGCTGAGAAGCGGACAAGTACCCAAACAGTCACACACCTAATGCTAATCTTTACAGACCCTCAAACCACCAACTTAGCAATATGCAAAGGCATCACCTTGGACCACCTGCTGCTATGGCCAAAGAAGAACAGACGTGAACCCCTTTGATGCGCAAAATGCCAGCATTATGGTCATATAGCACAGGAGTGCATAGCCCACGGAGACACATGTGCCAATTGTGGCAACAACCACCATACTCAAGACTGCTGAGCCAAAGACAAGCTCTTCTGCACATTGTGCAACACAGACGACCATCCCAGCTGGAGCTGAGACTGACCATCTTTCAGTCAAAAGTGTGAAGATACTGACAAAAGATACCCAGATAACACGATGCCCTACTCCCCTACTGATGAACAATGGATGCAGGTAGCAGCCCCGTCCAAACCCCCCCCCCATACAGGAAACAACCCTCAAACAACCCACCAAACAAGGAACTAACTCAGCAATGCATCAATGAATACCCAAGGAGAAACAATACGGCACCAACCAGAGGAACGGCACCAAACAAAGGAGCACGACCACCATCAAGAGGCTTTGCACCTAGCTGAGCATCCACACGCCCAAGATCTGAATCTGTCGAACCACACTTCAACCCATCAGGAGTAATACAGTTCAGTTAACAAGAACAAGACGGATGGAGATGATCAATACACCAAACAACTCAGCAGTTCATCTATGAATATGGCAAGAAAACCTCAACACCTTCCCAGATGCCCAACATTGTATCCTCAGCGACCCACACACAGCCTGCAACTGGGACATCATTGCTATTCAAGAACCAACCATAGACTCCAAAGGTAACATGAAAGCCACACCCAACTGGCATGTTGTATATCCCATGCTGCGCTATACACAAGCAAAGCGCTCATGCGCTGTAACTCTAGTACATAAACATATCAACACTAACAGCTGGAGACAGCTCCCTTTTCCATCAGCAGATGTAGTAGTAATCCAATTCACAGGGACATTCAGCAAGCTAACAGTATTCAAACAATATTCAATATCTACAATGACGGAGACAAGCAAGACACCCCTCCCATCCTTCATCAATACCTCGAGGACAACATATGGACCGTCCGACCCACGCATGATGACCATGTCATATGGCTAGGAGACTTCAACTGCCATCATGCACTCTGGGAAGAAGAGCAAAATTGATATCTCTGTGAGCCCCACAAAGCACAGACCAACACGCAAGCATGGATCGAATTACTAGCAGACTATGGAATGTGCCAAGTGTTAGTAAAAGACAAACCGACACTACAATCCACGAGAACTGGCAACTGGACTCGCCCAGACAACATCTTCTGCACTGACCACATGCTAGAACTATTCACCATATGCAACATGGCACCAAATCTGCACCCACCAAAAACAGACCATGTCCCCATCCTCAGCACACTTGACCTGGCAGTCCCACAAGTGACAATAACAACCAACTTCAACTATCGAGATGTAGACTGGGAAAAGTTCGCGAAGTGACTTAGAGAACAATTGGCCACAATACCAGAACCACAACCGATAGCCGATGTGGAAAAATTCCAATCTGCAGCGAAGAACCTCACAAAGGTACTCCGTGACATCGTTGAAGAAGTTGTACCGAAATCCAAACCAAACCCACATGCAAAACATTGGTGGACCAAGGAACTATCCCAGATGCTAGAATGCAAACATGAGTTAAGTGGTCTATCATACAAATTCAGAGTGCTACCAAGTCACCCATCACACGAGGAACACCGCAAATTCAGGAACCAAGTCTCAGAAGCCATCTACAAAGCCAAGAAAGATCACTGGACTCAATTCCTCGAAGAGGTGTAGTACTCCGGAAGCCCGGCAAAGCTGATTACACCGCCTCCAAGGCATATCGTCCAATAGCACTGATAAACACTACATGCAAGCTACTAACAGCCATAGTCACACAACAGGTAACTGATATCCTTGAAACCCACCACCTCCTACCAGCCAATCATTTTGGAGGACACCCAGGACGATCAACAATGGACTCCGTCCACCTTCTGGAAGCGACAATCAAGGACACATAGAGATTGAAATGAGTAGCTTCAGTACTTTATCTAGACATTGAAGGTGCCTTCCTGAACACAGTAACCAGCTGCCTCATCCACAACATGAAATGTCAACATCTACCGCCGGAACTTGTCTCCTTCACGGAAAGAATGCTCACAGGACGCCGAACCCAGCTATGCTTCGATGACTTCACCTCAGACTGGTTCCCAGTGAACAATGGAATAGGACAAGGTGACCCATTATCCATGATATGCTACATTATATACAACTCCGATCTAGTTGAAGTAGCTCGACGCATAGGTAACTGAAGAGAAGAAATTGCATTAGCATTCGTAGACGACACAGCATTCATCGCTATCGCCGAAACCTTTGAAGAAACACACAATATACTCAAGGACATGCTCGAACGAGAAAATGGCGGATACCAATGGTTAAGGGAACATAACTCCAAATTCGAAACTACAAAGTTCGCACTCATGGACTTCACATGTAGCAAAATGAAGGAACAAAGACCCATCATCATCAACGGAACAACCATCCAACCCTCCCACCATACTCGTTTTCCAGGAATCATAGTCGACCAGGAGTTAACATGGAAGGAGCACGCAGCATATGCAATAGCGAAAGGTACCAAATATGTCTTACAGATACAATGTCTCTCGAAAACAGCCATGGGGATCCCGACCAAACTGATGCGACAACTATACCTAACGGTAGCAGTCCCAAAATTCGCGTATGGAGCCAATATATGGTTCAGACCAGTACACAAGAGAGGAACTAATGTAAACGTCACTCAATGAGGCTCCAAGGGAATAGCAAAAAGGTTCACATCAATACAACAGATAGCAGCAGTAAGCATAACAGGAGCCATGAGGACCTCCCCAACTGACGCACTTGAAGCACATGCGAACCTCCTTCCTATACCCTTGCCACTTCAAAAGATCTGTCACCACGCCACAGTCCACCTAGCCACCCTACCCCAATCCCACCCACTCCACAGAAAATCCAGTGGATAGCAAAACACAATGTCCAGACTCACCGATCATCATTGCATAATCTCATCCACACCTTCCAAGTATTCCCGAATGATGTAGAGAAAATAGAGCCATCAAACCACACGAGAATACAGGAAGAACCGATCTATAAGACAAAAATCGCAAAAAACAAAAAAGATGCAATACGAGAACATGAACGACTCAACGATGTGATCCGAATCTACATGGATGGTTCAGGATACAAAGGTGGGATCGGAGCAGCAGCAGTGCTGATACGAGAAGGACATGAACCACGCACATTACGATATCACTTGGGACCAAACGACAAACACATGGTATATGAAGCTGAAACCTTGGGAATGACCCTAGCCGCCAAACTCCTAGCAACAGAGCAAAACATAATCTTCCCAGCCTCGATTCTACTCGACAAACAAGGACAGTAGCGACTTCATCCCAGGACACTTCAGGAACATGATCAAATCAATCTCGAAACGACAGAATGACCAAAGGGACTTCGACCTCACCGTACACTGGGTACCAGGACACAAGAACATAATCGGCAATGAATTAGCAGACTGTGAAGCCAAGAAAGCCGCAGAAGACCCACAGAATAACAGCCCGACACGCAAGCTGCCCAAATACCTGCAAAACAAGCCACTCCTATGTAATGCCCCAGCACTAAGAGCTGCACAAAAGGTCAAGGTAAAGGAAATGTGGAAAGCCCTCTGGACAAAGTCCCCCTGATACACCTGTACCCATGAAATCGACCCATCTATGCCCTCTGCCAGATACCTCAAACTTGTCAATGGCCTCCCCAAGCGACACACTAGCATGTACATTCAGCTTCGAACACGACATATTCCCCTCAATCATCATCTGCATCATATCAATAAAGCTGACTCACCACACTGCCCAATATGCCCAGGAACAAACGAGACCATCCACCACTATTTATTCGACTGTCCTCAATATCGCAATGAACACCACATCTTTGCGAACACCACCTGATGAGACACATTGTCCATAACCCACATCCTAACCTCTGACAAAATCACACCACACCTCATCTGATACGTAAATAGCACAGGAAGATTTAAACCAACATTTGGCGAACTATAACATGAATAAACGAACATATCGAAGTAAATATGTAAAGGAAACACACCCAAAACGACACATACCCACAACCAATGGCACTACCATTATCATCATCATCATACTCTATCACAAAAAGACCAATACCGCACGCTGATGTCATTGACGGGACAAAAGAAGACACGCTACTAGAGGAATTATCAACAATGTGTGACCAACAATCCAGACCATCACCACGAAGTTATAAAATTATTCTCCCAAAACCTCTACTAACATTCTTCTTACCTGCAGCGTTCTTAATGTGCTCAATCACCTAGTGACAGAGTATGAGTCTGCAATATAGATGAAAGCACACAACCCACCCCATATAAGAAAGACAGTTGATGACAAGACAATGTCCGACATAGGGTCTATGACCCTAAAGGACCACACTCTGAAGCAAAAAAAAAAAAGGTCAACTCCAGTGGAGTGCACAATAACCAGATTAGACAATCCCAACTCTGTTTCATAAATGGTATTTCCCTCCCTATGTGCAAACACATCTTCCATAGCTTCAAGATCTAACTAGTGTGATGGGTTCAACTGCTGCAATGAATTGGGGTAAGGATGTCCCCCATGGCCAAGATACATTATATATCTGTGATCCTGTAGGATAGTAGATTGGTAGAACTTGCCATTCCAAAGTTAAAGGTTGTGGAAGGGGTTGTGCTGGTGGGCATTAACAGCATATGAGGGACACCAAGCATGCTCTCCTGAGCAGGACAGACAATGAATAAACCTGTCCTCTCCTTCACAATCCTCACATTTCCCATCATTGATCAACTGTTCCAACTCCAATAACACTGAAAGATATTCACTATGCCAAGGCAAGTATTTCCTAAGGAAATCATTTTGGGTCTGTAATGTTGGCTAGTTTTCAAGAACAATTATTTCAACAGAACTCACTTTTGTCTTTCATTGGATACCATTTAAGCCTCCTGTCCAAAAATCACCATATATCTCTCCATCATAATCGACCAGTGAATAATCTTCAATATTCTGGTGGTGTTTTTGTTTCAACAGTAAGGTTGGCTCAGCCTCACTGTCATAGTCTTCATAGATAGATGAAGTATCCGTTTCTATCCATGAAACCTTTTCCCTTCGAGTTTTAGATATGGTATATGTCACTGCAGGCATTGACTCATTTTCCTTCACCAAACATCCAAAAAACATTGAATTAGAAGATAGAAATTTCCTTGAATTGTGTAACAAAACATTGAAAAAAAACAATCAATGTATTGAAGATTTTCTGTATGCAAGACATAATATAAAAATGAGTCATTTTCCCTCAAAAAACAGTCTCTATTTTTCATTCATCATTCCTTAAATAACAATTTACAATCATGTTAAATTTTTTGCCTCTGTTTTTCCAATGTTCTGTGTATCAAAAATTTCAATTACTTCATCATGTTCACCATATGTTTGATCCAAGAACATTAAAAAATAATATATGAAGGAACATGATCAATTTTTGCATCATGTCCCACACACAGAAAATCATTGAAACATGAATTACTTTTTTTTAATGTTTTGACAGACAAAATGAAGGTACACTGGTCCAAGTTGCAAGTCCTCTATGGCTTGTATACACTTGCATTTTGTTGCACCTGCCCGCCACTCCCTGGTAGTAGCTATAGTTGAAAGTTGTGTTCAACAGTAAAAGTAGACCAAAGAGAATTTGATTACTCGATACATTAGTTTGGACTCTGGCAGAATTTTTCATAGAAAAATTCCGCAATTTTTGAGCTACCAAGGCCCACCTGCCCTCATGGCTCATCGTGGTCTCTCTCCACAGGTTTGAAACAATGTTTCGGGTCGCAAAACCCTTTGGGTTTTGAGCCCAAATAGCTACACATTCAGGTTACAATGTTTTGTACACAGGGGAATAATCTAGCTCTGCATGGAGGTCTGCCAAGGCCAAAGTGGCATGATGATTTCTTCCTAGACTGACCAGAAGATCAAAAAGGGATAGGGATCCATTAGCATCTCTGTGGCTAAAGGTAACATGATTAGTAATAATTTCAAGCCCTGAAAAGATTGAGGGCCAAGAGTCCACCAGAGCAGGGTTCTTTTTTGATCAAGGGACTTCTTTGATGACCTCAGAAAATGCAGAGATGCCAGCTTGAAAAAGATCTGGTGCTACAACTCTGGTAATGGTATTCCATAGAACTTCTGATATTGTCAAGGCAGCTAACCATTGTTGGACCTTCTCCGATTTGTAAGACTCTGAGGTCACCAATGGATCCACTAGTTGCTAAGAATAGAGTTAAGCCTAGATCCAATATATATAACAAGTGAAAATACAATACCTGCCATCTTTGCATGAAATATGCAGGAGCTACTGTAATTGTACCAATCCCAAATTCCCCTCTTTCAGCTGGAACCATATAGCCATCATCTCTCCAACTTTTTTTGATATCTGAATTAGGATCAACAGTTTTAAGGAGGGATTCTCTTAAGCCAGTAGTGATATGATTAAGATGCTCCTAATTAATTAATCAGCCCTAAGGGAAAATCCTCAATCAGAAACATACTATATGAGAAGCTGTCAAAATATCAGAGAGATAAACCACCAAAAATTTTCCTTGCCTATCTATAACAGTTGTTGGAACTGAAATTTTGCTGAGCACAGCCTCAGGGAAGAACTTCTTCAATCTCTCTGGTTCAGCAGTTGCTGACCCATCCCTATTGGGTTGTGATAAATTGACCTTGTCAGCATATTGGTCTACATCCCAATTAACATTGACTATAATTCTCCATTAAATTTCATGCATAACCCTAAATATTATCCCCCTTACTGGGGTTGACCATGGCATGTGCAATAGTCAGGGTGGCCTAGTCAATTTCATATTCGGAAATTGAGGTATGATCAAAGTTCAAAGTATCACCAGATGATGCCAAGCATTGATGTAGCTATACTGCAATTCTCATTCTTGATTCTCTCGGTCATTAATAGCTGGCTGCAATTACTACAGAACCATAGTTACCTAGCTTTATGCAGCAATTCTGTTTGAACTTGGCCATTTTTTAGGACCCCTAGTTCAGATGAGTTGCCCATTATCTCTCTGGTCCTCCTGTTAAGACTTGCCAAAACTTCAGCTGTCTGGCTTTTGACTTTGTCCATGAGTGAAAAAAAGTGAACCAAAGTTCTTGCACTCTGGACTCATGTTGATTGAATTTGTTGTGATATAATTAGAACACATGATGCAATAAGCCTGATACACCCTAAGTAAATTTAAAATTGGACCATGTATAGCTAGTCTCCTCTAGTAAAGTAAGTTTGATTATCTATTGTTTGAGCCTCACTTATTTCAGATGCACACCTTCTATGTCTATAAGTGAAAGAAAATGGATGGTTTCTGTAGTGAACACATCATTTTCATGAAGATCCATCTCCTTTCATTCATAGATATAGAAGGTGTGCATCTGAAATGAGTGAGGCTCAAACAATAGATAATTAAACTTACTCCACTATAGGAGACAGTAGACAATTAAACTTACTTTAATTGTGGTGTTGTCAGTGAGGCTGACTAGACTAGCTAGGCTGGCTCTACCTCACCGAGAACACCATCTATGAAAATGATTTGCTCACAACAGAAACAATTCACTTTCTTTCACTTATAGACATAGAAGGTGAGCATCTGAAATGAGTGAGGTTCAAACAATAGATAATCTAACTTACTCTACTAGAGAAGACTGGCTGTTAGATTGAGGTATTCTCAGTGAGACTGGCTTAACCTCACTGATGACACCATGGGTGCAGCTGCCCTGCCCCTTCATGAAAATGATGTGCTCAGAACAGAAACATTGTATTTCACCCTAACTATACAAAAATAATTTATTTTCATTCATGGACATAGAAAGTGCACCTCAACCTCACTATTATATAAGCTAATAAGGATGCCATAGGGGGGGGGCCTATGGCATGCTAATTAGCACTGGATCTCCTAATCCTCGCACCCCATCAGTACCACCTAGAATAAAGCCTTAATTCCCTTTGTGGATTTTCCAAGAACGGTAGCTTATGTGAGTATGTCATGAGGCATGGCCTCAGGAGCACTGGCTGACTATTACCACCTCCCTTGGCAAGGTCCGTGCTGCCGTTTATATTGTTCTCGCTGCATAATTAGCCTTGCTCGCCATCGTTGTCGTCAAACTCAACTAACTACTTTGTTTCTTGACCTTTTTTCTTCTTTTATTATTGATATACTCATTTATATACATGTGTTCACAGTGCTTAAATGCTCTCGCTCACTGTCTTTCATGTTGTGCTGGGTAAGTTTCAATTCTCATGTGACTTTGTTGATATCATGCCTCACCAGTATACTCATGCCATCTGCTGTGCACGCCTAGACCACCCCACTGCCATCGCTGGCAACAATGAGGGCCTTCCCTACCATCTACAATGCCTCCTGATCCCTGCTCTCTGTCTTCCATGTTGTACTAGGTAAGTTTCGACTCACATGTGACCTTGTCAACATTAACCGTTAATAATACCCAATCATACTTAGTGATACACTGCCGCATACCATCACCCACACACACAGCAAGCCTTGTTTTTTCCTCCTCAACTTCTGGTCATTATGTTGTGTGTCATACTACTAGTGAGTTTGTTTCATTGATTAGCATGTGATGATGTTGATGATCTGCTGAGACTTAGGAAAACTTTTCATTCAACTCCTTAGCAATACACTGCCGCATACTGTCACCCATCCCACAGCGAGCCTTGTTTTGTCCTCCCCAACATTTGGTCATTGTGTTGCGTGTTGTGCTACTAGTGAGTTCATTTATTAGCATGCGGATGCTGCTGATAATCTACCGAGACTTGGGAAAACTTTTCATTCAACTCCATGCCACTCCCACTATTGCCACCACTAGCGAGTATCTTGCTTTTTCTCCTCAAGGCCATCAGCATCTAGCAGGCCTTCAGTATGTTACCCAAACCACTCTAGTATTGGTACTTGTACGATACTTTACGGATATTCATATAGCAGCACAAAGTCACGATGTATTAGCAAAGTTGCAATGCACAAGTATTCTATCTATGTTCAATTTGAAGCAGTCCCTCCTGCCTGATCAGTGCGCTGTTTCGATCCTCTTTTGTGCCTTTATCAGAGCGTGTCTTGCGGGCTTTCTTAGCAACAGAGACCTTATCCCCTCCCATGCCTGAAATACCCGAAATGATGTGCATGATGCCACCATCTACTTCGTTGTGAGCTTGCTTTCTTTGCATAGGTGCAGATTCGGGTTTAGCATACACTGGCTGTGAGGTAGATGCAGGCAATGGATCCTCACCTAGACAATGCCATAGTTAGAATCAAATGATGCTGTGAGACCAGGATACAACACATAGTACCGTCATTTGCACCTTCCTCTGTATGTTCAAGGTCCTGATTGAATCTAGCCTCTTCCCATTCTTGCCACTCTGCTGCCGTTAACTTGCGAAATTTTGTTGCACCAGACATAAATGCATTATACACAATTTTAACCTCCACCATCAAGCCGATGTCCCCAGGACTTGCAAATTTTGTCAGTGGCCAGTTTTCAAGAACTACACTGTGTTGTGCAATAATGTTCTCATCAAAATTTACATAATACATCCTGGGGATGGGCACCTGCATTGCTTCACAAAGCTTATTAAGGGTAAGTGCAGATGTCCTGCTTTTAAGTTGAAGGAAAGACTTCTTGTAGTTAGAAATGACACCTGTAGAGCAATAAGTTATAAAAACACATGAGAATAAAACAATTTGTACTGGTAACACCAGAAGTACAGTAGCCTTCAAGGCGTGTCGCAAAGTTGGAGGGTGTCTCCTTGAGAGCAAGCTGAAAGAAGTCTCCAACATGATCATCTGAAAGGTAGACATAAGGACGATTATAATGGTCCAGGTCCCCTCGGACAGTAATGAGGGCAGTATGACATCCAGTCCTTGCAGAGAGATTTGCAAGCTGTGTATAATATAAGAGTGTGCCTAGAATAACTATTTATATGTACTGTTTGTGTTACAGAGTCTAACGTAGCACGGATGTCATAAAAGGCACTGATGGGGACATTGTGGCTCTTTAAAGATTTGTTGTTGCGATGTTCTTCTAAATCTTCCATAAGGTCCTTAGTTGCGTCAATTTTCTCTTGCGGCGACATGGCATTCCATTTCCCAGCAATTTCATGCCCAACCTCAGTAGCCTTGACATGTCGCTTGTTGGGTTCTCATCCTGTATGATAAATCAAATTTAAGCAACATCAAAAACAAAATAAATTACCTGCATTCATTGCCTTGACCTCAGAACGAAGGAATGCATTCCAACGTGTTGGTTTTCAACTCTTCTGCTTGGTGTGTGTCTGTTGTAAAATCGCCTCAAAATGATACTTAACTGTCCTGTCAGGAAACATTTCGTGCAACTTGACAGCTTCCTGCATGACCAAGTCCTGGGCATCTGCGAGGGCATCCTTAAATGCACTTTTGTGAGCTTTGTGTTTCTCAGTAAGTGCCTTCTTTTCAGCCTTAGTGCGGAGCCACACTTTGCATTTCATGCAGTGATGCCAGTGTCCATGAACTAGACTCGGTGACTTTGATGTAGCGCTGGTGTCAGCTGGGATCCAGCATCACAAAGAACAGAGAATCACAGTGGGAGGTAATGATGGGTGGTAAACTTGAAGCAGTGGATAGGCTCGAGCTGATAGTGCTAGTAGGAGACTTATGGTTGGAGAGAACAATGGGCAGTGGTGAAGCTGTAGGTAGGCCTGAGCTGACAGATTGAAAGACGGAATCAGAGGAAGCATGCAGGTGAAGCCGGTCCTAAAACACAGATGAAAGTTGCTCTGAAACTTGTGAATGATAAGAAAGAGTCAATGGTATGAAAAGGACGAACATACTATCTGCATGTTGAGTCGTAACATGATGCCTTCGAGGAACGGACAAGTGACATGTCTTTGCAGAGGACTCAAAGACGACCTGGTGTTGTACAGCAGTGTGTGTTGACTGAGATGAAAGGTTGTGCTTGATGTTGCAGATTGACTCGGACTTCCTCTTAAGTATCACGAAGCTGAGAGTATTTATTAGGGTGTTGAACTTCTGGAACTCGCACATTTGAGGGTTGTTGACCTGGGCGAGAGCCATTATCCTGTAACATTGATGGAATGAGTATTCTGCAACACAACAGTACTCGAGACATACCTTTGAATAAATATACCAACTTTCTGTCCATAAATGATGCCATAAAACTCATTTTGATCGGGAAAAAAGTTCACGACATCCTTGGATGATGTTAAGAACATGCTCAAGGGTCGTATCTGAAGGGCTTGGCTTCAGCTTGTGCGCTGCGCCCCTTACCCGAGTACGTGCCCCTAACTTCTGAGGGCTAACAGATGATGTCCGGAGTCCGGAGTCCAATGCGTGGGAATTCCGGTGGACATTCAGAAACAAGTGATAAGACTAATCTGGACAAAGTCCAAACTAGAAAGGAAACAGCAGAGGATTACCTAAGGTAGAGGCGGAGGTGGTAAGTCGATAGGAGTCAATCCTAAGACTGTCAGAGATGACGAGAAGAGACTCAAGTCGAACGGAGGAGAGAATGAGTAGAATCTAAGATAATATTCAAACTGAGGAAATACAGAGACTTTACAGGGTTTATATACTATGAAGGACATAACAGAGAATCAGTCAGTGCAGTGCGAGGCTATGCGAGGCTATGGACGGAGCATGTGGAACGCCTAACACTAGTCTATCAGAACTTAGTAAAATGAAGACAGAAATGGGTGGGGGACAAAAAATAAAGCACACTAACTGATAAGGGAAATACTAAAGGGAAAAGGCACAGAGGATAGAAGCTAACCGGATCCAGAAGTCCAGAAGTCTGGAAGTCTGGAGATGATTGTGTGATTGGTCTGGGTCCAGAACATGGGATATGACAGATGAAGCTAATGCATGGACGATAGAACTAGCCGAATTTTCCTCAATAAATTTAACAAGTGAATTCTGGAGTTTCATGACATGCTGTGCTTGGTCCTGCAAGAGACACTGGATAGCTAGTGGGAAGGGAGATGTATCAATTCTGGATGCAATTAATGGCCTTTTGAACATGTCCGAGTCAATGAGATGAGTGAGATAAAATTAGGAAAATCGAAACTCACCAGGAGTCTTTTATGCCAGGGGAACTACCACCAAGGACAGCTACGACCAACTTCAACAAAGACATAGTGAATGAGAATAGTAGTTGTGAGGATTGCTGATAAATCAATTGATAGATGTGTTGTGATCTGAGTGATTGGAGCCATACAAACAACTCATCACAATATTAGGTTGCAGTCATACTAGTAGTATGAGTGTCTCTTGTCATGTAACATGAACAATAATTAATATTAAGAGTCCTTGAGTACTTGCATGTTGGTTTCGTCATCCCAAGGTTTAACCTCCAAGGTCACAACAGACTATTTGGAGGCAGTGGTCATAAGCACCACAATTATGACTGCTGCCTCCAAATAGTCTGTTGTGACCTTGGAGGTTGAACCTTGGGATGATGTCATAAGCTAAACTTGAAAGCCTGCTCAGCAGCAGTGCTTGTGCTAGGCGAAGTTGCATGCTCTGCAGTATAAGACTTGATGTGAGAGTACCAACTGTATATCACCATCGGGTATCAAACAAATTTGCTATGGTAACTCGGATATGTAATTGAGTAGACCTCCTACTTCGCCAGCAATGGCATCATCTTCCTTGAGTCCTTCACAATCATTGTTCTCATCTGCTTCTGCACTCTCATGCTCCAAATTAACTAAAGGCTGCAAGTTGATAGAGGTTTGTATGTCATCTGAAGTGTTCTTGCTGACACCAGGGGTCGAGGAGCCTATAAATCTATCAAGTGAATATAAGTCTTGCAAATGAGCAAGTACATGGGCATTGATGTGCAGCTGGCATTGGCAGAACTCTTCAAGTGCTCCACACAAAGGATCACCTGCAATTTTGGCCTTGGATATGACCTGAGCGAAGTGCCTTTCTTTATCAACAATGGCAGTATGTAGCCGTTGACTTTCAACATTGCAATGGTGCATTTCTTCATGGGCGTGCTTGATGTGAAGGCTCTGCTTCATCACTTCACGTACTGCAGGTTCAGCCCAGTGTTTGGTGTGAATGTCCTGATGTGTCTCGCATAAAAGGATGAACTCTTCAAGGAAGTTATAGTGTGAGACTTTGGACCAGTCCAGTGTGGGTGCCGGTGGGTCGAGGGAAAGAGCAGCTGCATTGTAGGACTTGACAGCATTTTGAATTGCCTTGTAGCGAGCCTGCAGTGACTTGGCAATATGTGTGCGCATGTGATAACCTTCGGAACAGTTAGCAGGTCTCATATACAAAACACATTACTGGCCCGTTTGAGAAATATTCAGTTTATGGAGTTCGAAGAGACGAAGGACTACAAGTCTTTGAAGATTATCGAGTGCACGATGATATTCGCGCTGCGACATATACTTCAGGGTGGTGAGGTACTGCTGATCTGCCAGTTCCCATCGTCAAGCTATTCCCATCTTCAACTCAAGTGCAATGACATCTTGCAGGATCAAGTCATAACATTCATTAGTGTGTCGGCGCTGCATCTCTAGTTTTCGGGTCTTTGAGAGATTGGTAGAGTAGGAAGTGCCAGTGGTTGATGATGCGACAAACTCGTAATTTACTGGTGTAGCATTCAGGAACAATGCAGAAGCATTTTCAGCAGCAGCTCTGAACGTGTCATAAAATTATGGCTAGCGAAACTCAAATCTATCGCAAAACTTACCTTGCTTCCCTGAGTTTCTGAAGAAGCTCAACATATGCAACGGCATGAACACTCCACTCAACTTCATGGCCTGCTGTAGCAAGATAATGTGATTGCTCCAGAGACAAGGTCTTGATGTCATCATCAGAAATGCCAAGCAAAACCTTGGCTTCCCAGACAGCGACTCCCTGCTCATCAATGATCTGGCATGCTTGAACATAATTTCTGTAAAGCATATTACCAAGGTTGAGATACTTGTCCTCATCCCACTGCTTGAAGAATGAGTCTATGTGGACACAGCGGTTGAATGCTGAAGCATAGCGAGTGACGGCAGCAAGTTGATTGGATGAACTAAAGATGCATTCCATGGTAGCAAGATCTTTGATTCCCATGCCTTTGATGATGTTAGGGTGGTTTTGATCTGGCACGTGTAGCTGTGGGTATACTCATGGAATGCGTCAACACACATACGGCATTCAGCATCCTTGAACTTCTGTGCTAATGCGCTCGAGGCAATTGTTATGGCAAGCTTGCAGCCAACATCATATCCAATCAAAAGATGTGGTGCAAGGGTCTCAAGAGCTTGGCTCACAATAGCTAGAGGGTACTTGAAACTAAATTCATACATTATGAGTAATAAAACAAAATGGGGGTCATCACACATACAGTTCCCCACTACAAATCATGTCTGCAATCCAGAGTATGAGACCATGATGGCAAGCACTTGCAAATATCCCCATCTCTTCAAATATTCCCCAGGATTTATTCTTCGCATCTGCTGCAGCAGCTTTCCAGTTGTCAGTGCATGATGACATAAGTTGCGACATATTGGAAGCAGCAGGGTCCTCTACTGTAAGGTTGAGGTTCTCATCATCTGATGATTGTATGTGGGATGGAGATGCATAGACTTCAATATAGTCACTTTCGAGGTAGTAGTTGCTTTGAAACTTGCGTGTATCGCTGACTTCACAGTGTCCAAGCAGTGCCATGTGTGATAGCAAATTGTTGCCATCAAACACAATCATACAGCAGTAAATGAGTTCCGGTTCATCTTTCAGCTGGAAGTTTACGTTAGAATATATCCAATTATGCCAGATTACACACCTCATATGTGCATGGCGGACATGCGTTAAGCACACGCCAGTCTTTGGTATCACATCCGAGGGCCTTTGAAACTTGAATATCAATGTTGCGGTGGATTGTAAGATAAATGTCAAAAGTATCAGCAAGTGCAGTACAAAGTTCAATATCAGATACAATACTAATCAGAATTTCTATAAAACATACATGATATATATCACAAATCACCTTTGCGAATGCCTTGACACTGAGCGAAGGTTTACACAGGTGCAGATGCCTGTAAAGTTCAAGAGTTGACAGAGAAATGGTGATGGTTGGAGAATGGGGAGTAGCACCCAGATAACCATTTAAAACTAAGGCTTTGGCAGCAGATTCAACAGTTGGTGCACAGCAGATGTTGGCGGTGGTGACAAGTGTGTATATGTTGATGACATTAATCAAGAAATCGTAGGGACAGGGTTCACTTTCTTCAGGAAATGGTGAATATTTCCACTTAAGATATCCAGAGGTGAGTGTGTCGACCATTGGGGTCCAATTTGCATGAAGGCAGATGAGATGTTGGCGCCATCCACGCTTATCCTTGTATACATGCCACCTGGATTGGTTGTAAATTGTAAATGAGCGACACAATAAAAAATGATATCACTTACTGACTACCAATGAGGTCTCGCACAGTGAACATGAAGGTCTCATTGTCTTTGAGGTCATCAGGGACCGTTTCCCATTGAAAATCATCATCCACGGCACTCATAGTATCATCCACTCCAGCAGCCACGCTGTCCACAGGTTCATGTTGCATGTCAGCGAGTATTGTTTGAGATTCGGTACTGAGTCCTAAAGCCAGTGTCAGTCTGGCAAAAAGTGTGGTGATTGACTCTCTTACCTGTAATATTGGCCTTGTACCTTGCTCGTCTGCACTGTTGGTCCTCAATCTGCTGTGTCTGCGATAACACCTTGGATGTGAGCCTTGCAGTAGACCTGGTCAACCCAACAACAAGTTGCACAGCACGAGAATTCCTTGCAGGAGGCATTGTAGATGGTAGGCCCTCACTATTGCTGTTACAGTAACATGGCACGAGTCCCCCGCCAGCAGACAGCCCTCTGCCACCCGCACGGCTATAGACAATAGACGATACCGGAGCCTCACCAGCTCTGTAGACGACAGACGACGATAGATGATGATAGACGATAAGCGGCAACTGCCGGCTTAGATAAGCGGTCTGGACCGCACATGACATGACATGACGACATAGGTCTAGAAGACCTATTTATGTTATCAAGATAGAAGGCAAGCCTCGTGTTGCCTCATGTACTGATAGAAGGATACCACGTGGATCCTATCTACGATAGAAGCCCGCCTCATGGACGCTATCTCTGACTCATGTAGATAAGCAGATTAGAACCCAGCTTCGAGCTGAGCTTAGATACGATAGAGTAGCCTTATATAAGGTCGAAGATTACAAGTAGACGTTCCTTACTTTAATCTTACTAGGTACAACCCAGAAACTAGTCTAATCAACTAGGTTTACCCTTGAACTCCTTGTCCCGCTAAAGCTACCTGCTCGACATCGACTCGTACCTTCAGTGACGCCTCTCACTGTCTGTAAACCCTGCTATCATCTCAGCATAACCCCTCGTTAACCACCACGAGCTACGTTCGAGTACGCAACCTTTGCTTGTCTGTAAAGGCCGACGACTCTCAGCACTCGGTACCACTGTCGTGGTTGTCGCTGTTTAGATCATCCTAGTCGCACACGACCGTTTGTCGTAACAATTGCCAGCAATGGCAGCGGGGTGGCCTAGGTGTGTACAGCAGATGGTGTGAGTATACTGGTGAGGCATGATATCAACAAAGTCACATGAGAATTGAAACTTACCCAGCACAACATGAAAGACAGTGAGCGAGAGCATTTAAGCACTGTGAACACATGTATATAAATGAGTATATCAATAATAAAAGAAGAAAAAAGGTCAAGAAACAAAGTAGTTAGTTGAGTTTGACGACAACGATGGCGAGCAAGGCTAATTATGCAGCGAGAATGATATAAACGGCAGCATGGACCTTGCCGAGGGAGGCGGTAATAGTCAGTCAGTGCTCACGAGGCCATGCCTCATGACATACTCACATAAGCTACTGTTCTTGGAAAATCCACAAAGTGAATTAAGGCTTTATTCTAGGTGGTACTGATGGGGTGCGAGGATTAGGAGATCCGGTGCTAGTTAGCATGCCATAGGCCCCCCCCTACAGCATCCTTATTAGCTTATATAATAGTGAGGTTGAGGTGAGAAAATGGGCATCTAAAATGAGTGAGGCTCAAAAGGTAGACAATCAAACTTACTTTAATTGAGGTGTGGTCAGTGAGGCTAAATTTTCAATACTAGGGAAGCTGCATATCATAGCAGGTGCATGTCACCTTGAATCACTCTCACTCTCACGTAACTTAATTTTTGGGCAAAAAGTTATGAGTCACATAACCAGAATATGCCCATCAAAGGGTAATACATTTATGCTAAGTCCTACACCAAGGAAAGTATACAGTGCAAGTCAAAAAAATCAAGATAAAAAAAACTAAGGTACATGATGCAAGACAGGGATGGAGGGGCCCTCTTCATCCTAGCCTTGCACCCTACAGTAAATGAAGAAAAGTAAAAAAGTAAACTAATAATCAGCCAACTATAGTGATAGTCAGTATGATATTGAATATTAAAGTGACACTTACCATATTAAACAAAACAAAAAAAAGATGGCAGGTGCATCAAGTGCAGATCACCAAAACTATGGTGAAAATCAGTATCATCTTGAATATTGGAACAACACCTACCTATACAAAACCGCTACCAGACAAAGTGTGAGAGCAAGCTAGAAAAAGACACCATTAGTACAGAATAGACTTGAAAAGACAAGAAAAACAAGCTGGAAAAGTCAGTGTGAGAGCAAGCTAGAAAAAAAACACCATTAGTACAGAATAGACTTGAAAAGAAAACAAAAACAAGCCAGAAAAGTCAATGCAGCATACAGAACTAGAGAGTAAGTTAGTATAGACAGACATATGAAGATGCCAGTCCCTGGGGACATGGACAGCCAAGAATGTATCTAAAAAACTAAAGACAAGTCAGCCGCTTGGCGGAATGAAAGGACTGACCTTTGAGGCGCCCTAGCTAATCAACAACTGAATAAACAAACAGTTAGTGATGTGAAGCACTGTAAAAAGACTGACCTCAGGTGCACTATCAAAAAAGTTTGATAGTGTGCCAGTTATTAACCACAACAAGTATACAAATAATTAGTATTGGAAAGCGGTTGTAAAAAGTACTTACTTGATGACTTGATATAACTGCAGCACTGCCTTTGACTGCTTGCAGCTGCAGTCTGCAAGTAGCCAAAGGTCAGATGCACAGAAGTGGTGGGGTAAAGTAAGATGGGTGGCGATGGTATACATGGTTGAAGTTGAAACAAACAAACCATGGGAGAAATGTAAATGGTTGATGTATGGTTGGTTGATTTGTTCTTGTTTGCCAGATGTCACGTGCACATTTGTGGTTGGTTTTTGGTCCACAAATGTGTTTCTTTCGTGTCAACACTTGTCTATTGTGAATGCTGTAGGACTTGGAGTCCTTGTGGCCTCATAGAGGTCTATTTTCCAATGCATGTTGAAATGCTAATCATTACCCAAATCATTCCCTATCATATCTGATTCAATATGGACCAAACCCGAAAACATCAGACATTGGACATTGGACTATTGGACATTGCATCGGGTTTCACATTGGCCTATTGGATATCGCACACACTCATCCTACCTATGTCCAGTCTCATTGCGCTAGCCCCACTTACTTGTTTTCACATCCCTAACATTGTTGACCGCATTATTACATGTATTCCCATAGTCTGCAGTACATCATGTCTTATTACATAGGACATCAGACCCGAAATATTGCCCTACTACTTTCGCCTATAGGGTTCCGTATTTCTACGTATCTACATAAATATTGGACTCCCCATAGCATCATCATCATCCAAGTAGAGGAGAGTTGTTCTCCGATGCTTAGGGGTCAAACCTGATATTTCGTAGTTCTTAGTTGACATTGCGAATATCATCGTTCCTTCACTGTCCGCACCCGTCATCGTTATTATTGCGCATACCACTCGCTTTCCTGATGCTCACTATTAGTTTCCAATACACCGAATCCAAACCCAATAACCCAAAACCCAAAAACATTGGACCCAACACTTTTGCATCAGACATCATAATTATAGCTTCAGACATTGTTTCCCATGCTTGGATTATTGACCCCACATCACTCACTGACCCCCCAAACTATTCCCAGACCACAGACCCCTGGGTCAAACACACTTGTCTCACCAAGTATAGCAGACTAGGCAGTGCAAGACCACAACATGAAGATATCAGTTTGGAGCCATCTTTGTATAGCCCCACTCTGTGTTGTATACCTGCAATGTGTCTTCTTTGTCACTTGTAAGTTTATTTTGTTTTTGTGTGACTCTGTGACATACTAACTACTATTTCAGGCCAACCTTTCCTCAACACGCATGTTTTGTGGATGTGTCTCTATTGTGAACACGTCTCTTTTGTCACTTGTGAGTTTTTCTTTTGTTTGTGACTCTGTGACATACAAATTACTATGTCAGGCCAACCTTTCCTCAACGCGTCTCCTTCATCACTTGTGAGTTTTTCTTGTTTTTGTGACTTTGTGACATACTAACTATTATTTCAGGTCAACCTTTCATCAACACATGTGTTTTGTGGATGCATGTTTATTGTGAACGTGTGTCTTTTGCTACTGGTGAGTTTCTTTTGTTGTTGTGTGGCGCAGTGGCACACTAACTACAATTTCAGCTTAACCTTTCATCAATGCGCATTTTGTGGACATGAGTCTCTTGTGAACATGTCACTTTGGTTTCTGGTGAGTTTTTGTTTCTGTTGTGTGGTGCAGTAGCATACTAACTACAATTTCAGCTTAACCTTTCATTAACGTGCATTTTGTGGATGTGAATCTCTTGTAAATGTGTCTCTTTTGTTCCTGGTGAGTTTTTGTTTTTGTTGTGTGGTGCAGTAGCATACTAACTACAATTTCAGTTTAACCTTTTGTCAATGCACATTTTGTGGACGTGCATCTCTTGTGAACACGTCTCTTTTGTTACTAGTGAGTTTTTGTTGTTGTGTGGCGCTGTGGCATACTGACTACAATTTCAGGTTCTCTATCATAACACACACCAAAAACACTGCAAAGAAGTGTACTGGTGGCTCAGTGCCGTGCATACACCTCAAGATACTCAGGACTGCTGCTAAGAGCCTTTCTAGAGGACAGCTGGATGGAAGCCAAAGTTTGGAGATGTCCAAACTGGTTCATCACAATGAGGTGAGTCTTTTGTTTCTTGCTGTATGTGTGCTAATGTACCTTCTTTCCCCCAACAGTTCTGTATCCTCTGCCAGGATGGCTCTGCATCATTTAAAGAGAATACTCTCTTTATGTGCAACCACTGCCCCAAAGTGATGTGCCACCTATGCATGCGACTCCCCTGGGCACTGAAGACATGATCCTTGGCGAGGACATTTCTTTTAGATGCATATGTTGCCACATTGCGATGGAACAGTAGGGCACACCCTACTATGTAAGTGTTTTGTTTTCATTATCTGTTCATTCACAACTAATACTATAACAGGGCTTCTATCACACTAATGGTGTCCCGATCCTTGAGTCTTTTCTACAGGTCCACACTTCCCTTGAGCTCTCATCACTCGCTGAACTTTTGGCTGCACCGGTCATATTCATACATCTCATCCTTGTCGACTTCGACACTATGGCCAGCCCTCTCTCCTTGGCTCATTCATTCCTTCAGCCCTACTTTACCAGTGGCAGCATTGAATATCACGAAATTGCCTACAACATTGTCTCTGATGTGTCCGGTTACTGCAAAACTGTCCGTCAAATTATCAAGGACCTCAAAAACATGTTTGTGTGGGAACATGCAGTGGTTGGTATATCAACTCACACTGACAATGATTCAGGTGACCCATTTGCCGGGTACAGTTTGGATGGTGAGAAGCACTATGCTGGCACTCCAACTGAAGATGTAAGTTTTTAAAAAAAAAAAATCCTGCAGCTGATTACTAACTACTGACTTGAAGTTCTTGGATGGTATCTTTAGTCTATGGCAATCTCTCCTGGACCATGCCAACGAAACCTACCT
This sequence comes from Suillus discolor, assembly GCF_016758755.1. Taxonomy (NCBI): domain Eukaryota; kingdom Fungi; phylum Basidiomycota; class Agaricomycetes; order Boletales; family Suillaceae; genus Suillus; species Suillus discolor. Next base: position 760,824 of record NW_024541255.1, read on the forward strand.
CTGGCTCTTGTGCTGTGGTGCAATTGTCAACAACAGCGATTCATTTGCAGGATTGCAATGCACAGTACTTCAGTAAGTTCATTTACATTACATTTATTATCTTATCTGACATTCTAACAGTCACAAGCTCTCTGCCACAGTTGCATTCAACGCTGCACATTTTCGACCATCTTTTGTGTCCCATTTGCTCCTGGCATTCACTGAATAAGTCCTTGTGGAATGTTGCCCCATTGTCCTTGGATTTGGTGACATGCTGGCTCAAGCTTACAAACTTGGTTGCCACACTAATGTCTTTTTACTGACACCACTTGAGGGTAGTCTGAAGGTCTCCAAGTTTGTATGGGCTGATGTGAACTTCCAGCCTTGGAGTGGCTTCCTGTCAATCCAATACCCAAGCTGTTGGTGGACTAATTCTTGGAGGTCAGTCTTTGTTAGAGGTTGCAAGGATAAGGTCTATGTCTTTGAGTGCAAGAATGACACCTACATCCAGTCTTTCAGCTTCAGACCTCCTGAAGGTGCCACCATGTTGACGCTAGGTAGGAAGCTAGAGTGTTCATGGATGCATGTACCTTTGAAGTCATTGTTGACTTGATTATGTACATTTCTTACTTTGGTTACTCAAATTTTGTCACTTCATATATATCTTAGCTTTAGACAATAATGTTTGGTTGTTTGTGAATGAAACTTTGGTAGATGCACTTTGTGGATTTTAAATATAGTGAAAATTGTCAACATAGATGTCACATGACTATATTTGTAATGTTGAGTTTTTCAACAATGAAGTCTTGTCCAACAGTACATTCTGCAAACTTGTACTGGCCTGCATCCCTGTTATTGTTATTTGTCAGATATAATGACCAGCTGGACTCTTGTTTTTAACAATGTGTTGAATGAACACAAGGATTCCTTTGTAGCAGCCAAAGGAAATTCTATCATCAGGGCTCACATCCTCAAGACAATCAAAGATGCTATAGGCAGCAGTGAAGCAGCCAAAGACCCTTGTATCATGCTTCCTGAGAAAAATCTGCAAAAGGTGAGCTTTTATAATTGTGTTCTATACTAATCTAATCAATACAGGCTGTTCGTGCCTATTATTTGGACTTTCTGAAAGATGATGAGGATCGTAAGGCAGAGGAAGAGATTATTGAGGGAGAACTAAGGACAGATCTGCTTCAGATGCTGTGACTGTAGAGATGGTGAGACAGAGGGAAGATGATAAGCCTGAGGATGCTAGGAAGTACAAGATAGAATTCTCTAGTTTTGATGTTGTCCAAAATTATTCAAGGATGAATTTGCAGAATATGACAAGCAACACAGAGATACCTCCAACTCAAAGTCTATGGGTCAGAGGACAAGATTGGCCTACATGTGGCACCAAGCCATGTCCCCTGAGGTCAAGAGAGAGCTCGAGCGAGTTGCAGGAAAATGGAACCAGGAAGGACCTCCTGCAGACACCAAGGACAGGTATTTTTTTCCTAACATTCTATTGGTATACATGCTACATAACTCAATAATACATCAACAGATACCATACTCGTAACTAGAAAAAAATGATGGAGAACTTATGGACATGGTCTGGAGAACTATGGGATTGCATGTTGTCATCCTTGCAGCCTATGACCGAGGTGAGGGAAAGGCTCCTGGAACTACTGTGTAAGTGTTTTTGATGCTTCATATTGTTAATAATGACAGACTTGTTTCTAAAGCTGAGAGACTTTACCTCGAAAAACCAAAAAACCTTTCACTCAGGTGACCAAAGACTATCGGAAATAGGCAGAACATGCTCAAGATTGTCTTGCCAACTGGCTTCTTGAAGGAGAATATGGTAAATGTATTTTTTAATTTTTTAATTTAATATGATAGCTAAAAGTCTATCAGCCGATGGAGAGGATGATGATGAAAATGATCTCTCAGATCTAACTGTTGAGGTCAATGATGATGATTATCCTTGCCTACCCACAGGCTTTGGATCTCTCAAGCTCAAGCACAGGCAACAGCTTATTCAGACTGTCTTTCGAAAGGCCTACAGTGAGTTGATTTGTCTTATGTGATTTTATCATTTACTCACTTGCTCTAGCTGTTATCACCAACAATCCTCGGGCTCCAGTGCCCTGGGGTGAGATTTCTAATAATCCCAATTACTACCTTGATTCAGGATGCATCCCTGAGAATGTTGTTATTAGGGATCCTTCCTACCTGCAAAAGGACATGATCACTGTGATATACTCCCACTGGAAAGATTGTACTAGTCATGACATGCTGATTGTACGTTTTGTTGGATATAGGCAAGCTGATTTCTATGATGCTCACACTGAGAAGGGAGCTGCAAAGGGTAAGTCAAGAAAGAAGCCTGCCTATGTTGAAGTCTCTTCAGATAAGGAAGGACTCTTGAATAAGGTCGCTGATGATAAAAGCTCTTCAGATGAAGATGAAGTCGAGGTGGAGACTCCGACCATTGCTAATTCCAGCCCCAAATTCCATCTTGCTAGGGACATGGTCCCTTACCTCAAGTCTCTCTCTACTGTCCCTTCATATTCATGTCTTCTTACTGTGGTTCAAAAGCTTCCGGTATGTCAGATTTCTTAACCTTGTGATTTTACATTGATTTCATCTTTTCTAAAGCAAAGAATAGATTCAAAGTCAAGGAAACAGCAACTTCCTGTCTGGGCTTCTTGGACATGGTCTCAGGCATATCTGCCTCAAGACATCTATGAGAATATGAAAATCACTTCAGCCACATTGGAGCATTTGAGTAACTACTAGTTCAATTCTCATGGATGGGGCATAGTTGTGAGCCTGGAAATCGGACCCCTACTTCATGAGTGTCATCATGCTCAGGAGTATGAAGCCAATGAAGCTGGAGATGATGTATCTGACTACTTGGGTAACTCTATCTTGGGCATCCAGATGGGCGACCAGATTGAGGAAAAGGTCATAGGGATAGGGGCAGAAGTTGAAGTTATGCTGAAAGATGAGAACCTAGAGTTGTTCATTGTGAGGCAAGACATTGAGAAGAGGCATTTGGAGGGGAACAAAAAGTTGAAGGAGAAAAGGAGAGTTGAGGATGAGAAGAGGGTCGAGGAAGAAACAAGATTGGCTAAGAAAGCAAGCAAGGTGGACACCAGGGTGAGAAAATCCCATGCCAAAGGGAAGGGTAAGTGGCCTGCTATAAATGTGGAGGAACTATCTAAGAAAAAGGTGAAAGTTTTTTTTCCTGATCCACCTTATCATTTTGCCAGAGACAAAGCACCTCCAAAGAAGTACAATGTCTAAAATATTTGATATATCATTCTATACATCTTGTATTATAATAGCTTAGAGTTTATTAAATGTTTTATATATCTGTACTTGAGATTTAAAGAAATATTCAAGATAACACTGGCCATACATGTTTGAATATAGGTCACTACTCATGCAGCCGGCCCATTTGCACAGACTGCACAACCAGGCCGGCCTTCATTGGTATGGGTCACTATAGGTATAGCCAGCCCCCTTTACACATTATAGAAGTGGGCCAGCCTATAGGACTATAGGTCATAACCTATGCAGCCAGCCCATTTGCACAAAACATAACACTAGGACAGCTGGTATTGATATAGGTTACTATAGGTGTGGCCAGTCCCCTTTATACATTGTAGAAGTGGGCCAGCCTATAGAACTATAGGTCATAACCTATGCAGCTGGCCCATTTGCATAGAATGCAATACTAGGCTGGCCGGTATTGACCTTTGGGACAGCTATTCCTCTTCATATATACCAGGGGCAGACTGACAGAATCTTAGGTTATTCAAAATTCACTGTACACTATCAATGGCTATAACTAGATATAGAATATGTATGACCTGGCCTTCATAGTGTACAGTGATTTTTGAATAGCCCAAGATTGATGCCCTAGCCATTGTATATATTTTGCAATATTCACAGATTCACCATCACAGTGATATGCAGAGTGAGGATGGCTCATTACCTCTACATGTATGTGTTACAGTTTTGTGGGTCACAACTGTACTACTAGTGTATTGCACAGATTTTGTAGGTTTTATATCATTTTTTTCATTAGCCTTTATCATTAGTATTCAAGTTGGATCAAAGGTAATAACCTCATCCCAATCCTTTGATCCAACTTAAATACTAATAATATTTGGATAGTTTAGTGGGTGACTAGATTGAGGTCTTCATCTTAAGAGCCTTCAAACCATACTGATCCAAAATTGTTTACATCACACTGTATTTTAGACATTATCATTATTATGTACTGGAGGATGGAGGTCTTCAAGTGCCTTCAAAACCATACTAATTCAAGAGCTATCATTAGCCCCTACAGTGTTTGGCCTATCTGTTATTTATACTAGAGTCACTGGCCTGCACATATTTTACATAGTCAGCCGATCCTGGGTATACGTACACTGGCCAGTGTCCAGTAGACCAGGTTTTACAGTACCATATGACTGAAAGATGTGTGAATCCTCAGCAATGGCCCAATGAGCCTAGTATCTGACCCTCACCACCATAAAGCCTTTTTCCTCTATTAACCACACTTCATCTTCCAGGTTGGTTGGGTGTAGATGCTCATCTTTGAAATTTCCATCCATCATGAGGGAATGGGAGTATAGCCACTTTGAGGTAGTGTTGTATTCATTGGACAAAGTGACATTGATTCCTGGCTGCAAACATGCTAGGCAGAACAAAGCCAGCTCACCATCATTCAGGTCTCTCTGCTTGTGGCTGAATCTGTTCCACTTTAATAGCTTTAGCTGGTGCCACTGTCTGGCAACTCTCAATAACTCCCCATACTGGTCCTACTGAAATATTTTTGAGTCAGCAATAACCCTAATGGAACAGAATTTACTGGCACTAAATGAGGGAACATGTTGGATGTGATTTGCCTGAGTTTGCTGTAATAGTTCATACCCATTCTGCACTCCAGGTTGCCCCGAATAAAATTGTCTAGCAATGCAAAAGTGAACACAGTCTTTGGGTGAGTAAAAGATGCTGGAAATAGGCCCATTTCGAATAACTGCTTGTCCATCATAAATACATTGGGGTATTAGCAAAAACAGATTGACATAACATAATCCCCGAAGTGTCGACTACTGTCATCTGACATCTGCCTGACGTCAGTATGTTCACTTCCAGTGGTCCTTTGTGGATAGTTGGATCTCTGGACCCAGTAAATACATCCTCCATATCATCAATCTCTTCCAGCACTTCTATATAAAATTCCCAGAAAATCTTATCTCCTTTGGTGTCTCCTACCTCACTCATTCCCAGAGTTCCGAAGGCCAAGGATGCAGCTGATCTTACCTCATCATCAGTGTCTTCCCATTCCCAACAGTGGTGGGGGCATTGTTGTCCTCTGTGGCCAATGTGAATCTTCACCCCTAACTTGGTAAGAGTCGTCTCCTCAAAGAAATCTCTGTTCCATTGACTTATCTGGTGGAAAGGAAGCAAGGAATGCTGAGTCTGGCAGCACCTCATGCAGAATATGGGCTCAGCTAGACAGTCATGGCACTTTTGTGTTCCATCTCCATCACACAAGCAGCACATCCTGTTCGGAGGTGGTGCCTCACATTCTAGTAGGATCTTCAGATAATCATGTGTCCTCAAAGTCCACTGCCGAAGATACTCGTTTGGAGTCTAGTATTTTCAAGTGGGATGAGCCTGATATCAATGAAATTTGGTAAACTTTGACTTGCCAAGGTTTTTCTTTTTTCTTTCTTGAGCCCTTTGGAAATCAGATGGGATTGATGCTTCCTTAGTCATCATATCCTCCATGAAAGTCTTCAGAGAACCTATGCATCAATCCATCCGAAGATTGTTTGGTGGGTAACTTAGTGAATGATGACTGCACTGATTTGCTTGGCTTCATATACTCCACTGGTACCCACTGACCATTGATGCCACGAGTTATTCCTTTCCTACTCCATTTCACCACATGTACAGTTCCAGGAGGTGTAACTTCCTTTGCCTTTGATTTGCCCATGTTGAGGTCTGTTAAAGTGATGTGATGGTTGATATTTGATCTGGGATTTTCATAAATGCCTGTTATGAACTTTCCTCAATTGGCTCCTGTTTGACTTGTTATGCTACATTGGCTCAGACATTGTAAGGATGTTAATACAACAGTAGGATGGATCCTATATGTATCAAGTCAATCAAATGTATTGTAAGGTAAGGCTTGGGATGTTTGCTAAATGTCCTTGCACCAGGCAATGCTAGTCTAGTTTGTCCAGGCCCGGTTTCATGTAATTGTGTGTCCCATGGATATTAATAATCTAAACTGTAAACAACCTTGCTCAAATTAAACTTTTCTTTGAACCTTCTCTCACACTTCTATCTTGTTCATATTCACACATTTCAGTCATAACAGGGAGCAACTTAGAGTCAGATGAAGAGCCTCTGAAGCAAGTGCCATTAAATGAAGAAGAGGTTGCTGTTCTGGAGTCATATTTGGAGCAATGGGACTTGGCTTCAAGTCAAGAGAGAAATGTGATCTGGAAGGATGCCACAACAGAAGCTCGGCTGAAGGCGCCCAAGATGGATAAAAATCTCTTGAGGTCCCGAAAGATGGTGAGCTTGTCATGCCATGAATTGTAGATAATTGTTGACATTATTAATATCCAGGTCTACCGAAAATGGCTGCAGAATCATAGAGAAAAAAAGAAGGATACTACAAGCTTCTATCAATCTCGGGAGGAAGTGGATGTACCGTATGGTGGTGGGAGCTCTCCCGAAGAAGGAGCTTCTGAAGAAGATTCAGAATGACACTAGAGTAAATCCCAGTGAACCAGAGATGATGAAACATTACTCAAGGTATCTGATGGACATGGTAAATTCTCTCACCGAGAAGGAGATAGAAGATGCTACCGTTATGGCCAGGCAATGGAATATGCAGGGAGTCCCTCTGGATGTCCAAGCAGATACTGCAAGGTGGAATAGTGAGGACTTGCTCCAGTATGTAGCAAGCAAAATGTTTAAGAAAGCCGGAATGTGGCTGTTCATCCTGTCAGCTTGGAAGGATGAGGAGGGGAAATTGATGGTTTCAAGGTAAGTCAGATATATCGGTTTAGTAGAGAGAATCATGGGTCATGCAAATCCATAGTCATAATCACAATGAGGAGATCAGCCACAGGGAAATTTTCGAGAGGATCCATGATTGGAAGGAGATCATGCCGGAGTAGAAGTCATATGTATCCAAACAGTTTTGTGAGCATCAGCAGACATTCTTGGAAGAAGGCCAAGCTCACCGGCATTAGGTGAGGAAGACAAGGAAATCGAATCTGATGGCGTCATTCAAAAGGGCAGGAAGGACAAGATTTATATATTACAAATAGGGGATGACAAATTTCTGGTCCTTCCAGACTTCTCTGAAATGGATTCTGAGACCTGGAAAGCAGTTGTCTGAGCTTTCTTGAATTGGCATTATTGTCAGTGGAACACATCTGAGCCTTATGTCTATCTAACTTGCATCTGCAGAGGATTGCAGCAATGACCCAAAGGAACCAGTGCCCTGGAAGGAAGTGATATCAAGACAGGATGAGTGAATCCCTCCTCCATACCTACCGGAGGGGAGGAAACTCCAGGAACAATCCCGGATGACTTGACATGAAGCTACTAAGCTCTTGGAGTTCTGGTATGACCGACAGGAAAATGGCTGGGACACCATATTTGAATTCCACAGGTGGTGGAGCAAAGCCAAAAAGGAAGTCAGACCTCTGGTGAGATGGCACAGCAAGCGGGAAGTTGTCGCCAAAATGGCCCAACTGCCAACAAAGGGCAAGCAAGTGAAAAGTGGGGCTCAGATGAAATCTCGGAAAAAGTCAATGGTGCAGGCGACTGCTCAGTCAGATAGTTCTGAAGATGCAGATGCTCAAATTCAGGGGCATATAATCAAGACTGACAAATGGCAGGTAGGAAAGACTTGTCTAAGCAAGAAAGTCAGAATGTCAATGGACGTTGCTGAATCAGATCATGCCAGCGAGTCATCTTCCGATGAAATCGAGATGACAGCCCTGGTGAATATGCATGGAAGGACATCAGGCAAGGGAGGCTCACTCCTACCACCACCACAGAATATACAGAAGAAGACCCACTGCACTGCATGGACAAGGAACATGAAGATCGGGTCCAGACAGAGAAACCATGGCCTCATCAAAAAATGGTCATCCAGAACAACACAAGGCCCACGCTGGTCAAACAACCAGATCATGGACATCCAACCAGAAGGTCCCAGATGGATGAGCGCTCTGCTGTGCCTGATGCAACCAGAATGACAGAGCCATCAGCTTTCCAATACCCACAACCTCATGTCGACAATCCCAGGAGAGTGGGACTGGTGTAGGTATACTACACAGAGTGGGGCTATACAAAGATGGCTCCAAACTGATATCTTTATGTTGTGGTCTTGCACTGCCTAGTCTGCTATGCTTGGTGAGACAAGTGTGTTTGACCCAGGGGTCTGCAGTCTGGGAATAGTTTGGGGGGTCAGTGAGTGATGTGGGGTCAATAATCCAAGCGTGGGAAACAATGTCCGAAGCTATAATTATGATGTCTGATGCAAAAGTGTTGGGTCCGATGTTTTCAGGTTTTCGGGTTTGGGTTTAGTGTATCAGAAACTAATAGTAATGTGATAGTGAGCATTGGGGAAGCGAGTGGTATGCGCAATAATTCTGATGATGGATACAGACAGTGAAGGAATGATGATATTCGCAATGTCAACTAAGAACTATGAAATATTGGGTTTGACCCCTAAGCATTGGAGATGATTCTCCTCTACTTGGATGATGATGATGCTATGGGGAGTCCAATATTTATGTAGATACGTAGAAATACGGAACCCTATAGGCGAAAGTAGTAGGGCAATATTTCGGGTCTGATGTCCTATGTAATAAGACATGATGTACTGCAGACTATGGGAATACATGTAATAATGTGGCCAACAATGTTAGGGATGTGAAAACAAGTAACTACGCACCTAGTGGGGCTAGCACAATGAGACTGGACATAGGAAGGATGAGTGCATGCAATATCCAATAGTCCAATGTCCAATGTCCGATGTTTTTGGGTTTGGTGCGTATTGAGTCGGATATGATAGGGAATGATTTGGGTAATGATTAGCATTTCAACATGCATTGGAAAATAGACCTCTACAAGGCCACAAGGACTCCAAGTCCTACACCGGCATCCCATCCCGCTGGTAGACTAAAGATGGCATTGGGTGGATGTTTAAATTCGGTCAAGACACCTGCCATGAAGAAGAATGTGCTGGAGGACAGTGGTTGTGTTGAACCGAGGGGAAAAAAATGACCTGCAGTGGATGAATTGCAGGACTCTCCAGCCAAATGTACAAGGAGCCAAACGGTCAATGTGCCTCCGAAACGATTGAAGAAACCGAACTCCAGATATGTAACCAACTTTGTTGGGTGTTGAAGTTCAGGAATCCAGTGCATGTTTTTATGGTCCATATTTCATATTTTGTATAATAGTATATAATGACTATGAGAACCAACTACATGATGGATTTTACTATGCATTTTCTAAGAACTTGATGACTCAGTCAACTGATTTGAATGCATGGCATTGAAGTTGAATGAGCTAGTGCAGCCTGCAAATATCCCTCTCAGCATTGGTCACCTGTTTTTGGGCATCCACATAACCTCTGAGAACGTCCCTATTCTCTAACAGAATCTCAGCTGGTGCGTGAGATGCTGTCAAGCCATTTGTGGTGTTCTCTATCATAGCATGCATGTGCTCGTCAGCTTGGAAGCATCAGTGTTGTCCAGAAATAATTCAGAGAATACACTCACTCAAGGTGTTACCAAATGTCTTCAGTCGGCAATTCACCCTAAGAATAGTTTGGGTGCCTTCATAATCATCTTCTATGATTTCTGCAAATAATTAACCTTAGCTTGTGTTCTATAGAGATACAATCCAACACATACTGATGGCTGAGCTTTCCTTGGAATCTTGGTTGATGTCCATATCTCCATGTACCGGATTTCTGAACCCTGATGATATGCCTTAAAGATATCAATAGGATGTCTTGCCATAATCTGGAGACATACCTTCATTGACATTTCTGTCATCATTGGGTTGGTCATCCGACAGCTCAATAACCTCTTGCTGTCCATATCCCCATCCGAGATTATAAACAGGTCTGTCATCACCACAAAGATCGATGATGTTGTCCGGTCTGGTCGTTGGTTTGTCAGTTTGTCAACCATCTTCATTCTTGCAATCGAAGGGCTCTTCGTGGATCTGGGCCCATCCAAGATCGTATACCAGACTGTCATCATCGCCCGCAATACTTGATGTCTCTTGTACATCACCGGGAGAAGATTCAATGGCAAGGCCCATACCCCACCCAAGATCGTACATTGGTCCATCATCTCCACCATCCAACACCTCCATGCGGCCATCAATCCGATATCTGGATGAAATGTCAGAAACACCCCACCCTAAATTGTACACCAGTCCCTCTTCCGGATCGATCAACTCCGACATGTTCTCTGCTGCGATGTTGGATGTTTTAGTGGCACCCCATCTGAGATCATATGAAGGCCCTGTGCGGTATTTAGTATGTCATTGACATATTAACTTGGAACAAACTTACCAGTAGAGAAATCATCCACTGACGTGGAGACAGCAGTTGCAGATTTGGCCAGAATATCTGCCCACCCAAGATTGTATGATGGGCCATCTTCAACGAGCTCGTCCACATCATCTTGCATGATGGAGTCTGTTTGTTGGGACTCTAGAGATGTTGGCACATCCAATTTTGCCTAGTTGTTGTGAAACATAGCTGTGGATGTTGCAAAGTCAATTATATGCCGGATGGAATACTGGGAGTACTTACCAGATAGCTCTTGGATGCTGTTGTCCACTCCGGCAAAGCACCTGTCAAAGTGATCAGAGGTGGAGTGTCCAATGAACATGTCCAGGTCGCTGATCCACTTCTCTGGACTCATGTTGTATTCTGTAATATATTTAGTACTTGACAACTGAAGAAGCTTGACCGAAAAGAGAGAACTTGCTTCGAAATTTCCCATTGCCGAAGCAGCGGCTTACCATTTGGGGCGTTCACTGGTCTATGGGAACAAAACCACCCAACCATTCTTTCAAGGCAGTTTGATATTCGTCTTCGGAATATGACTTACCAGTGTTAGCAGCGCTGCGCTCCTGGCCACTTACCAAAGGAGATGAAAAATGAACCTTTCGGTTGGACATTTTACGGGTGCTTGTCATATACCAGATTCTACACCTCACTTCCACTATGATATCTTGTCCAAATCCTCATATATCCGGACATCCATATGATCCCCACCCAATCCAGTTCACACATCCAATCCACACCCAACCCTCATCCAAACCTCATCCATATCCTATCTGAACCCCTGGCTTTCTGACCTTCGGATCTTGTCCGTGGTCATATCCAAAACTATTCCTGTGCACCTGCACATTACCCCATTTAGGATATACCTGTGTTTCTGGCTCTCGGTTATCTCTGCTTCCGTCTTGATAATGTATTCCGTATGAGTTTCATCTCCGAGTTCATTATACCTATGTTCCATTGTACTTACTAATGTGTTTCCATGTGCTACATACATAGCCTTGGACTATGCTTACTGATCTTCCGTTATGCTACCTACAGTATATAAACTTGTAGTACAACTCCTGCAGACCTCAGTCTGATCATTACTTTTGCTTTTGTTTCTGTTTATCCTGTTACTTATTATCTTGTATCTTCCTTACCTCCTGTCTATATAACTCTGTTTCCGTTCTTGCACTTGGGCTTTGGCCCTTGTAAGCCTTTGGCTCTGGGCTATGGGATCATTCCCTAGTCCGGAGCCTTGATCCTTCGTCCTCTAATCATTTTCAGACTTTGTTCTGTTTCACCTCTGACTCTACGTATGGTAGTCTTATCCTGTTTGTTTCTATTCCAGATCTTGTCTGGAGTAGTCTACACTATCCTTACATAACCTCCAGACCTACTCTACTATAGTAGTTCACACTACCCCTTAGATCTACAGAGCTCTGCTCCTCCATCTGTCCATCTGTCCATCTGCTTGTCTACTTGTCCACTCATCCACTTATCCACTTGTCTGCTCATCTGATCCTCCACTACTCCGCTCCTCCTACCTTCAGACCTCTGTTCCTTTGGATCTATCCTGTCATGTCCTTTCCCTCCAGAGCTTTGCTCTTATCCTGCCCTGGACTTTGTTTAGTGGTCAGCTCCTCCATCCATTCTACTTGGAACTTGTTCCAGTAGTCTTACCATTATTCCCCTCACTCTGAAAGTAGTTCCAGTGTGCTTTCCCACACTCATCCGGAAGTCCATCGGTGCTCTATTGAGCAGTCCAGCCCAAGAGTTCATCTGGAGTTTCTCTCTGGACTTCACTGGAACTCCCCTTCAGACTTCATCCGAAATTAAAGGGCACATACTTGGGTAAGGGGCACAGCGCACGAGCTGAGGCCAAAGCCCTTTCGGATCTGTCAACCCTCCAAGCACGTCTTTAACAGTGCTCAGGAAAGATGAATATGTTTTGTTGTTGGGTTGAGGGATACTGGATTAAATAGTGAACACTGAATGGTCCACTCACGAGTCTTGTGGTGCAACAGATGTGGTCGATGACATGTGGACCTTCTCCACAATAGCGGTTGTTATGCACCGTGGTAACACCCGAATATTTAGTGTAATGTGATTAATTGTGGGTCAAGGCACAATAGACATGTGGCACTGGAAAATGCCATAGCTGCACTGTGACCACAATTGCTTGTCTCTATATATACATTACAACTTGGGCTCTGACTTTTCTTCCTGAATTTGCACACCCATACTTAATTTCCACATTAACTTCAACTTTGTACATTCATCTACTGTTTTTTACTCAATGTCTTTATCTGAACATGCTCACAAAGCTTTGAATCTTGTTGGTGACAAGATTCAATGGATCATCAAGAAATACGAGAAGCTCCCAATGGGAGACTCGGGTGCAAGGACTTTGGCACATGAGATTGCTGTTACTTTGGTAAGTGCTTCCTTTAAATGATAGTTAGTTTCACTAACAGGAACGATCTGTTTGACAGTCAAGTGCCTTTGCCCAGCACAGGCATGCCACAATCTCAGTGCTACCCATGCTCTTGTCCTGCGCTGCAGAACTCTGGGATAAGAGCGCACCAAATGGAAAACTCAAGGGTTTGCCGGACTGGTCTACAATATTGGATGACAACACTTGCATCTGCAGCCACCTGCTTTTTGGTAAGACAATCAGATACAGGCGTCCAGACCCTCCAGTGTCACCTCCTCTGGTCACTGCACCTCTTCCTACCCCTCCTACACCTGCCATTGCACCAGCAGCCCTGGCCAGCAACTCGACTCATGCAGCAGTGGCATCAACCCTTTTTCCCATTCCTGCTCCTCCACCTCCGGAACCGACTGCCAAATGGTTCAACTTGGTTGTTCCGGGAAATAAACACAAGGCACTGACATCTGAGCTGGAAGATGATGTTGAAGAGCCTATGCCAAGACTGGCCAAATGGCCAATGTCCAAATCCTGGCATGAGGTTTGGCAAGCTGCTCCTTGGGAGCACAGTTGACCCCGGAAGAGGGTAAAGTTGAAAAGGATCATCAGCGATGATGAGGATGATGAAGTGCTTCCAATGGAAGTAATATTTATGAAGGTATGTTCTCTCATGTCTCCGAGTATTCCAGCCATATTGATGGCTCCTTTAAGAACAAAAATCAAACAGTGAACAACGCCAGCCCTATGGTTGTGCCACCAGTAGCCGCAAAGGTGTGTTGAATTTTACACATGTCAATTTGATGCTAACCAATTTTCTAGCCTGGAGTTGGAACTTCGAAGATGACCATATCTTCGGAGCACCTCTTCAGTGACAAATGTGAGTGATGCATCAAGTATGATGTCACCTGCATTGTTGTCGCTGTGAAGAAGGCAGGTGAAGTCTGGAAGTGCTGCCGCACTTGTGACGAGAAGAAGACAAAGTGCATCCAGCTGGATTCTGATGTGGCCGAACTTCTGCACGGGCATATCACATTGAAGAAAGTGAAGGCTGCCACTGCCTCTGAAAAAGACATCAAGACTTGCTGTGGACTGGAAAGCAAATGGTTCATTGTTCCAAACCCAATTCAAAACTTGGTCAAAGGGCCCACCTGGTGAGCATGCAATACATGCAACCTTGCGTGCACGTCAAGCATCCCCTGTTCCACGCATGGCCTCAAACACCGAGGATTCTGCCAATGAAGATGCAGAGGGTGACAATGACCCACAATCTGGTATGTCATTTGCTGTTCCTAAATTGGTAGATGCTAATTCATTGTACCGCAAATAGATGTGCTGAAGGCAACTGCAGCACCCATAGATGTTGTGCCAGAGGTTGTTGCACCAGCAGCCCCCATCAACAATGATGTCAACATGTCTTTGGCTCCTGGCAATGATGCACTAATGGGCATCACAGTACCCGATGCTCTGCAGGTTCCACACCCCACCCTATTTGATGCTATCTGGACAATTGAGGCCCTCGGGACCAGGTTTGAAGGCATGGTCACATGCTCAAATGATCGCACAGAGGCCTTGCATGAGGATATGGTGGGTTGGATGAGCACCTTGGATGAGGAGTGGAACAGGCGGTTTGCCACCATGGAAGCCAAAATCTGGGATGTCAAATTGAAGAATTCAGGCAACATGGCATCCATTGGACACATGGCCAATGCCATGAGCATGTTTCATCAGACCAGAATGCCAAGCTCTTTCGACCCTCCCACTGGCCCATTGATGCAAGGTTACCTGTTCGGCCAAATCCCCAGCTCTTGGTTCCCAAACGCTCCAGAGCTTGCAGTGTAGCACTTGAGCTTGTGCTAGGCTCGTATTCAGCTATTTTCCCTTGCATGTCAAACACCCATTGCACACAAATCACTTCCAATGTTATCCGACACTTACCCGCTCAATCCAATGTTTATCCACTAAACCCAACACTAATCTGACAAAACCCACTAACCTGAAACCTGAAACCTGAAAAACATTGGACCTAATGTTTTGACATCAGACTCATAATTATACCTTCGGACTTTGTTTCCAAAAACAGCAAGCCCCTCGGGTCGAACGCACTTGTCTCGCAAGTATAGCAGACTAGGCTGTGCAAGACCAACACTATTATATTGCTAAACACTTACTTCATGTAGTGTCCAGCAATTGTTGTATCTCTACAACTGGAGCCCACTGCGAGGGGTTTCTTTGGTTTAGTTTGATTTTTGTTATCTAGGTCATTCCACTGTTTCCAACACTCCAAAACCCAAAACCCGAAGCCCCTATTTTCGGATCTGACACATCCAACATTTTTGTATTTTGACTATGACATTTCCTGCACCATGGACACAACCCGAAACACGCACAGTATGCCAATAGCCAGTTCCTGATTAGCCCCACATTTTTCAGGCAACCTGTATGAAGTCCTAGACTTCTTGAAGACAGTAGATCAGCTCGGACAACATGCTGATTTACCCAAAAATTTTCGGATCAAGCATGCCTTGAAGTATATGGACTACGACGAAAGAGAACTATGGCAAACTTGCGAAGAATGCACTGGTAACAGCTATGAATATTTTGCTAACACAATTTTGGACTTGTACCCAGAACTAGGCCGATGATATGTCTGACCTGAAAGTCCAAACCCAATGTCCGACCTGATGCACAGTACCCCAGAACCTGAAGCATCCGAAATTCATGAGAAGATCTCTGAATCTGCAACCATCTCTGAAACCCGCACCAAATCTGAAGAACATGAAGTATCCGAAGCAGTATACTCCGTTGCAGTTTCCGACACCCCAATTTTTGGATCCGACACACCTGAAATTTCGGACATGATCTTTGGACATGCCAATTCAACTTCGGAAAATCTGGAAACCTTTGTTGAGACAATTGAAACTAATGTACTGACACCCGAAACACAGAGTATAGAGCTAAAGCCCCTAGGACATGAAATACCCTAAAATTTCAGATCAGATCATTCAGAAATAAGAGATGTTGATATTGGAGCATCGGATTACAAACTCGGACAGGTAGTATGTCAATCAGACACCACTGACAATTTTGTTCTTGCAGCATTTGCCACCTTAGCATTCACAGGTTATGTTTATTTTTGTAGGATCGTATCGCACCAGTCAGGAAAAGAAACACCTCAGTCACCATCCAAAACCCCTGGAAGACCTCCCCGAAGCACTCCAAAGATATCCGACAACTTTCCGAAAATTTATGCTACAGTTTCGCTAACCCAATGTTTTTCATACCAGGTCCAAAAATTCCGTCACAAGTATCCCATCAATCACTCCTACCAGTATCGCCAACCCTCGCACTCCCAGATCGCATTTGACCTGTATGAAAGCCGACGAAGATCATATATCAGGAAGAAACTGTAGTCCAAAACCTGAAAATTCGGACATATACATATGGTATTTTGCACATACAATATCACTTGTTTTACCCCAGGATTAGGCCGGAGATTCCTCGCACGTACCCCCCTCATATACCTGTCAAAGGACAAGAATTTTGGACAGACATTTTCGGACATTGTGCAGACTCAGCCAATTATTTAGCATTTCACCTTCGCACCGCAGCCTCGCACCTGCGCCATTATCTATGTAGAAATTTGGACAATCGGAAAACCGGACAAGAAGAAAAAAGAAAGTTGCTCAAAGAAACCAAGTCAGACGGTACTCTGCACTTGATGTCCGAAAATTTGTGTTTTGCTTGCACTTACAATTATTTTTTTCTTGTTTTTTGTTAGCACCCTAGTGGGGGACATATAGTACGAACCCGAGACTCGGACATAGGGAAATTGGACATTCGGACATTGGACATTCAGAAAACATCAGACCCGACCCTTGGAATTTTCGGACATTGCATTTGGACACTTGGACATTGAGTTGTTCACCCCAGACATACTTGCACAGATGAAGAGCAGTGATAGATGATGCAGAGAAGTCGAAAAGATGACAGAACATGAGCAGACACATATTGGTGCATTTTCGGACTTGCACTCAGAGAGTTCCCATGCTAACATCGGCCACATCGGCCGCTTGGATACATTCCCGCACTTCGCATACCCTCACATCACTTCCCCTATGCTTGAGATACCTCACATTCCATCAGATTCATCATCCACAGCACTTGCATTGCGAAACACCAAAACAATCATGCATCCCTGCTGTTTTACCCAATTTTCCTGTGCATTGGCCGAAGATTTTGGACATTCAGAAACACATTTGTTCGAACAAGAACATCATTCCCTCCAAAATGTCCCCTATCTAATCCAACACATTCTTATGATTTCCAATGAATTTTCATGCACCCGACATTTCAGGTCATTTATGAAGTTTATGACTGAGGACAGTCAGTATTCAAAGCCCCTAGGAGATGTAGCACTCGAGCTCGTGCTAGGCTCATATTCAGCTATTTTCCCATGCATGTCAAACACCCATTGCACACGAATCACTTCCAATGTTATCCAACACTTACCTGCTTAATCCAATGTTTATCTGCTAAACCTGATGCTAATCCAATGAAACCCGATGCTAGTCCAATGAACCCAATGTTTCAGCTGCATCGGACCCGATATTCTCCCGTGCACTTATCCTCCCTATGTCCTGTCCTGTCGTATCTATCCCCACTAGGTGCGCAGTTACTTGTTTTCATATTGCTAACATTGTAGAACACTTTATTACATGTCCGCAGTACATCGTGTTTTATTACATAGGACATCGGACCCGAAAATCAGCGCTACTACTTTCGCCTATAGCACTCTGAGTTTCTACATAGACACTATATATTTAGCATACCTCCTACCTATTTTACTGATCTTTCTACCTCTGAGTAGGAGGTCATCCAATATTAGTAGTTCTTAGCTGAATTGCACAATATCATCCATTCTTTATATGAAACACTCTGAAACATCTGACATTCGCTATCCCCGACATTCACTATATTCCCAATGCAAACCCGACACAAACCCGATGAAACCCGCTAACCCCAAACCCAAAAAACATCGGACCTGACATTTTTGACATCGGACTGGTAATTATACCTTTGGACTTTGTTTCCCACACTTCGGACTATCTTTCTTTTCGTATAACTGATTATTCTAATACCAAACAGCAAGCCCCTCGGGTCGAACACACTTGTCTCACAAGTATAGCAGACTAGGCTGTGCAAGACCAACACTATTATATTGCTAAACACTTACTTCGTGTAGTGTCCAGCAATTGTTGTATCTCTACAGCGGATCAGTGTTTCGGCAGTGGGAAAGGAATTTACCACTGCTTGGGACCTTTCACAAGGCCCATGGCCTACTCCAGAGACCTGGTCTGTCTCACCACTTCGGGCATCCAGCGAGCCACCACAGCTCAGTCATACTGTTTCATAGTTTACCTTGGGCGAATCTCTTTGGTGCCCATCAATAGTTAGAATAGTTATGGATGCTTCATACAATGTACTTATAGTTGCTTGAGCTTCCCATGTAGATATTACCATGTACATTTGGATTTCAATGTCCCACAGAGGGTTCAGATTCAATATCCACCATCCCACTGAGAGAATGGTGCCATAAGTCAGCATCTTCCCCCATATTTGAATGATCCACTTCCGATGACCTTAATGTTGGACCATTTGCATTGGCCATGTTACCCACCAGACAATAGCATGTATACAGTTTTCTCGGCCATTGTCACTTCCTGAAATTTATTCCATGCAATATACCAGACTGACCTGTGTTTGTTTGAGATACCATTCGCATATTGATTGAAGCTCACCTGGATACACCAATACATATATACTGGGCTTTCAAGGTTGATAATATTTGGATATCTGCCCATATATACCAAGATGTCGCTTTCATACAATCCGGCAGATCTATACCCACAGAAAACCTTTTACAAATCCAGTCCGGCCCGTCAGCATATACTGACATATTTGTCAAACAGATCTGTGGCTTCCTCTATACCATTTAGATGCCCATTATGGCCTATCCACATCTACCAGTATACAATTTTGAACACTCATTCTGACTCATCCGTACATCCTGAGATGTTATTCTCATTCATTCTGGCCTGCCCATGTATACTGAAAGGCCATTTGTATCCCCATTCCAGCCCATCTATAAATACCCACATGTTACTCCTGTCCTCATTTTGGCCTATCCACATTTATTGATATATAATTTCGACAGTCATTCCAGCCCATCCATATATACTGACATTCCAATCTTGTATGCATTCCAGCCCATCTGTCAGCATTGTATAGCCATATTCATGTGGGCCCATTGATTATACCAGGCACAACCTGCATTTGGGCCTGGCTTGGATGACCCATCTTACACGGAAGAATCTCAACTTCGGGTGTCCATGTAATAGGGAAAGTATTTACTGAATTATGTAACATTGCAGATAATGATCAAGCCAGCTTAAGCTTAGGTTAATATTTCTCAGATCGCTTATCTCAATCTTCTTCCTGACCATCCATCATCTTCATCATCTTACAGAGCATTGTGCAATTATTCTTGAAGCCCTTCAAAACCTGCAATCAAATACTATTGTAGGTTGTCTTATCATTGTCATTGTCATTGTCAATATCTGACTTGGGAACTTTTCAAGGTCATCTCTGGCATCACACCTGCAGAGTATGCAGCAGTATTAGTGTTTACATCTGAAGAGAGAGATTTTGAAGTTCAGGCAAAGTGTGTGCTGTCATCAACTATCCCTTGCTACTTATGGTACTCATAACATGTTTACAGATTCGCCTATTTTAAGGACACACAAGAACTTCAAATCATGCCTCCCCTCCCTGTCCATGAACAACCAGCTGCCCACCTTTCCAAGGCCATCAACAAATTCATGGATGCTCTTCCATACAACAAACTCTTAGTACATGTGACCATACACCTCAACCACCACATCCAAAACAAGGTCACAACAAATATTCCAGATTTACACCTCATTGTCATGATACAACTGCCAGAGGATGACAGTTCAGATGACATGGAGATTTCGAAGCCTGTCTCTAAATGGATTGAAGAATGTGGACTTTTGTCAGACTATGACTTCATGGTGCAGAAGTTGAGAATCATGTGTGATGGCCATCACAACATTGATCTTGCTCTGATCATGTCCTTCAAAGAGCAGGTTAGATGGCAACAGCCCAAGGAGACGAGTATTGCCGCTCAAACCCTTTGTACGAGTCCATATTAGAATACGAAGAATTCATCCCTGCATGCATCAAGAAGAATCTCAAGTTTGGTCCAGTCACCCTCCACTCACATGTATGGATCGACGTTAGCTAGCAGCAGGAATCCAGACACATTTGCAGGGGGGGTACATTTACACAATTACTATCTGAGTCTTCTATATTCTGATCCCAGCTTGCTCCCTGCAGACTCTTTACCCAACAGTAGAGATGTCTGATGTCAAACACATGCTGAGGGATGGTGCCAACATGTTGAAGGATTACATCATTTCACTGATGGAAGGGATGAGTTTAGAGAAGTCTGCAATCCAGCTTGTGCATAAATACAATCCCTCTTTCGAGCCCATTTGGGGGGCTGCTGTCAATCAAATATCTTCCGCCATATATCTTACAGCATACTGCTGTTACTTGGATTGGTGCATCTCACAGACTGCCCAATCCTTGAGCACTGGTGATCAGAATACCACCACCTCCATCTCATCTGATCCTACTACATTGGCCTCCTTGTCTGATCCTACAGGCGCTTCGGTCGTGCATCGGCGCATGCATCCTCGGTTCTGTTGTTTGTCCTCCGTCCATCCATTCCATGTCCATTTGGTTCGTCGGTGCATATTCCTATCTTATTCTCATGTATTCTGACATATCTCTGGCACTTGCACACACATTCTGTATGTTTCATCATGAACCCTTATTACATGTTATCACATACTCGCTTTGCTTGACAGCTCGCTTTAGCGCTTGACAGCACTTAAATGCTACTTAGAATATATATTCTCCTGCCTCTCTGTATAATGATATCTTCTTCTTCCTGCACATCATTGGACTCTAAGTCAGAATCTCCGTCATATCCGCTGACCGACATTAAGCACCTGAACGCACACGAGCACTGGTCTTCATATTCTCACATAATAAACATTGTCTTATCTGTCTCCCAACTTACTTAGAGTCGCTGCGCTCCACCACCTGCACGTGCACCTCACGTTCACTCAGCGCACGTTACTGCACTTGTCGCTCAGTAGCGCTTTCGCTTCTTGTGCTTCACTTGTCATCGTGTGCCTCATCAGGCTTATCCGACAGCCCGGTTCAGTGTTTCCCTCCACTATTATACATAGAGGAACCTTCTCAGTAGCAATCCCCTTGGGCCAACATTAGTTCGCGCACAGAGGACCCTCTGAGTATATCTCATACCACCCACTTTCCATCATTCTACATTCCTCACTTACAACTGGAGCCCACCATGAGGGGATCATCTGAGAAAGCTGGTAGGGTACTCAGGCCTACCAAAGACCGTGTCGCAAGAAATGAAGCCTTAGAAGAATTTAGAAGAGCGGTCGCCTCTTCATGCTTATCAACCATTCAGGTAATTTTGACTCTGGTTAAGCGCAACCGTCCTTGGAACTTTTCGGAGCCCACGCACCCAGATCTATCTCTATTTTCACCGAATCCATTCATGCCCGCATCGCCAGTCACGCCTTCACCCAAGGAATCAGTACACGGTGAATCCTCGGACAACTTTGAATCACATGACAACCCCCACAACTTACCACCAGGCGCATTTGTAGAAACACCAAGAAATCAATCAGATCCTAATTTTATTCATCTCTCTCCGCTTACCCCACTAGCCGTTTCAGCGCAACCATCAAAGAAGAACCCTTATCGCGATCACACACACCCTTATTGACCAAAGCACCAGCCATCAAGAAGGAGGAAATGGAGCCCCTTATCATGCCAAACTCAATCCAGAACCGCACAGCTATATATATTCCCCCAGTCCTTCAAACCACACCTATCACCAAAAACCCCCAGCATGCAAAAATGTTAATGACTATTAGAATGCCAACCTGCAGCTCGGACAAAGCACCCAAGTTTGATGGCACAGCAGAGAACCTCCTCGCTTTCATCGAGGATTATGAAGCATGTGTTGATGATGCAGGTCGGCTTGCAGGCGACCACATCAAAGGCATTGCCCTCTATTTTCCGGCCGATGAGCGCAAGCTTTGGTCCAGAATTCCCAAAGCCAAAAAAAGCGACTATGATGTTTTTATTAAAGCAATTAAGGTAATGTACCCAGTATGCGAAGGTGAAATGCGCTACACAGTAGCCAACCTGCAGGTGATAATGCAAAGGCAGGTGAAATCTCTGATGCCATCTTGGAAAGAATTCAGTGACTACCACCACATTTTTAACAAGGTCACGTATGTGCTCTTAAAGAAGGATCACATCGGGAAGTCTGAAAGGGACTGACTATTCTTAGAAGGTTTTCCAAGCGATGTGCAAGGACATATACTGATGTGGTTGATGATCAAATTTCCGGACCACCACCATTTAGACCCTTACCCCTTCACAGATGTTCTAGCAGCGGGTGAATTCTTGATTCTGTGATCAGGGGTGAAAGCCTCCAGAACAATCAGTGCACCAGTACTAATGCTGTACCCAAGCGCAGTCACGCCCTCGGTACCAATGCTGCAGCCAGCTGTGCCAGGAACTGTTGTTAAGCAGGAGTATCAGGCGCGCCGGTCTGGCAACTCCCTCCCAAATGGGTGCATGTTCTGCAGAAAGAACAATCATTTCTTGAGTCACTGCCAAGAGAAAAACGCATATATCAGCGCTGGCAAGTGTAAGGTACATGAGACCTCTATGAAGCTTGTGTTGACAAGTGGAGATTGGATTCCCATCCGCGCAAGTGACAGCACCCTGAAGGAGCGTCTTGATAGGTATCACACTAACAAACAGATGAACAAAGCGCTTCCTAGCGCAAGCGTAACTGCAGCGCTATATGTTCGTGTATCATCCAAAGTTGATGTAGTGTTGGACATAGATCCATCTGCATTCATCCACACCATTGTGGATCCCAAGTCTGATATAGACAAGGAGGAAGTAGACGTGCTACGCATGGCGCAAGCACTTGCACTTGCAACTGCTAGATGCGACACTAAGCAAGGCACAGTGAAAGGCAAAGGTAAGGGAAAGAACATCCAGTTTGATGGCGTAGAACTCGTCAGCAAATATTGCGCGAAGCCAGTGCCCGCATCTAGGCAAGCCACTGAAGCGGAGGAGATTGTCTCTCCTGCCATCCAAGCTTCATTGAACAAGGGCAAGGCACCAGAAGCTGTAAAGGCAATAACCACGCCTATGACAACTGCATCGCAAATGAAGGATGTGCGAAAAGCAACTGCTGCTCCCGCAACTTCATCTTCATCCTCACCTGGTTTAACACATACTGACCTCGCAGATTCGACACCCTCATCAACGACACCACCAACGGCAAAGATGGCATCATATCAGTATTCACATAGACTAGAAGACAAAGACACCGACAAATGCATCCTTGAGCGCCTCCTGGATACCAGCATCAGCATCTCGACAAGGGAATTATTTGCGATATTGCCCGACATCCACAAACAATTCTGTGACCTCACCACCACCAAGCGCATCATGGTTGGCACCGTATCGGTCAATGAGCTAACAGGACACCCAGTTTCAGATGAGTGGATGTGCAACTACGACACTAAACACTTGCAAAGCAACGATGGTCAAGTAGTCACGGACCATTTTGCACCATTGTGCTGCATTTGCGTGACCATGATCGGAGGGCGGGTAGTCACCTGCATCCTAGATCAAGGCGCCAATGTGGTTGTAATGCCGGCCACAGTATGGAAGTCGCTTGGCGTTGGTCTGCGGTCAAACCATCGCTCAAACATGGAATCAGTTAACACAAACAAGGTCGTGATGCTGGGTGTTATCGAGAATGTACCGCTCAATTTCAGAGGAGGACCACTGTACTTCCAAGTACAAGTCATACCTTGCACAAGTTTCGAGATCCTTCTCGGTCGCCTGTTCTTCAAGCTAACAACCTGTCGCGTGTTTGATCTCCCCGACAGGGAACAGGATATTTTGGTTATGGATCCTAACACACACAAGGAGCTACACATTCCAACGCTGCCTTGGGTAAAGCGCCACGAGCACTGCACGAGCAGTGTTCCATGCCAGGAACATCTGTCAAAGGTTAAAGAAGAAAAGGGTTTTTAATTTTCGATGATCTGCATTATCCACAGGGAGACAGTACCCCACATATCCCCCAACACCGGTATTTTCCTCTGTCTTGTCTCAATCATTCTCGCATGCTTCCTGAAGCGCCGCAAAGCGTGCATGCTTCAAGTGCCCAATTATCACTCTTAAGGAGCATCCCCACATCATTTTCTGAATTCACGCAAAGTTCTGTTTCTTTTTTTTTGTCTCACATTGCATCGCAACCATCAGCACATTACGTGCATTTATCGTCAACCCATTCTGTTATTGATCAGGGGTCCATAAAGACCTTTAATTCCTATTATTATTATGATTGCGCACTTCACATGCTGGTTTATAAGCCAGTCGTGAAGAAAGTGCATACAGTGCCTACCACTATGCCACCAGAGTATAGGATAGTGCGCCAGTTACCCGAAAACCCACTCGCCGGCTTACCAGACTTACCAACTCACCCCCCAGAATTTGAACCAGGTACCTGCTTCACACGCAAACGTGCTGAAAAGTTAGATCTAGATCCAGCCAATTGGCTATGGCCTGAAGAGCTCAAGCTAGTACACTGGCTCGTTAGGGTTCACAAACTCGTGTTCGCTTGGGGCGCCTCAGAATGGGGCTGCCTCAATAAAACATATTTCCCGCCGTATAAGATTCCAATGGTACTGCACACCCCATGGTCACAGCACAACATCCCAATCCCACCTGCAATCACTGGCAAAGTTGTTCGCATTATCAAGGAAAAGATTTCATCCAGCATATATGAGCCATTGACAGCCGCTTATTGTTCGCGCTGGTTTTGTGTCATCAAGAAGGACGGCCATTCATTGCGCTTAGTTCACAACCTACAACTGCTCAATGAAGTTACTATTCGCCATGCGTCGGTTCTGCCCTTCCCTGACTTTCTAGCAAAAATGTTCGCCAGGTACACGGTATATGCTATGTTGAATTTGTATGCCGGTTATGATCAGCATGCACTTGATGTTGATTCACGCAACATGACTACATTCGGAATGCCCCTAGGGTCGCATCATTCAATGACGCTTCTGCAAGGGCACACTAATGCGTACAGGTTTATCAAGGCGATACCGCATTCATATTGCAGCATGAAATCCCTGAATTCATGTCGCCATTCATAGATGACATGCCGATTAAATCAGTAAAAACCTGATACCAGAACGTGGATGGCTCTTATGAGACCATACCCAACAATCCGGGTATTAGGCGCTTTATATGGGAACATTGCATCGTCATCAATCACATCTTGCAGCGCTTAGAGAACATAGGCGCAACAGTATCTGCGACCAAGTTTGTGTGAGCTGCACCATCTGCGACCATTGTCAGTCACAAGTGTACCTTCAAAGGGCACATGCCCGACAAATCTAAGGTACAAAAGATCAGGGATTGGCCCAAGCTGAAAAACCAGTCGCATGTGCACGGGTTCCTAGGCACATGCAGCGTCCTGTGCATTTTTATTCATAATTTCTCGCACATCGCGTGCCTGCTGATCAACTTGACCAAGAAAGATGTTCCATTCGAGTTCAGCAAAGAGCAGCGTCAAGCGATGCAAATGCTCAAGGACTCCATACTAGATTTGCCCACGCTTCGGCGGATAGACTATGAAAGCGGCCACAAAGTCATCTTAGCAGTAGACACATCATGTGTTGCGATCGGGTATATCCTGCTACAAGTTGGCGAAGATGGCAAGTGCTACCCAAACCGCTTCAGATCAATCGCACTCAATGAAGTGGAGAGCCGCTATTCACAAGCGAAGCTAAAACTCTATGGCTTGTATCGCATGCTGCACGCAGTGCACGTATATATATTCGGTGTCATCAACTTGACGGTTGAAGTTGATGCGAAATATATCAAAGGTATGATCAATAATCCCAATTTGCAACCCAACGTGACCATCAATCAGTGGATCACAGGTATTCTTCTATTCCAATTTAATCTCATTCACGTACCTGCCACAAAACATGCAGGCATTGATGGTCTCTCAAGGAGACCACATGCAGATGAGGATCCAGAGGAAGCCAATGATGACGAGGATTGGATTAACCACGCGTACTCATTCAGAGTTGCGATCCTAAACAAGAGGACACTCCAAGTAGAGTCAGCCAGCACCAAATATGATCTTTCTGCATACTTAGTGCCGTTTACGCAGCTGCCGAGGCGCTTACCAGTCTTATGCACTTCTCTTGACGTTACAGAACCAATACCAGATGATCCGCAAGTCCCGCGCTCCGAGAAAGCGCAAGCACTAGACGAGTGTATGACCATGATAGAGCAATTCCTTCTCAACTGCAAAAGACCTGCTGACGTTACAGATTATACATTTACCGTGTTCATCAATCATGTGGCACACTTCTTCGTACTCAAAGGCAACCTTTGGCGCCACAAAGCGAATGGTAAACACCAGCTCGTGGTGAAGCTGCATAAGCAATATCAGATGCTAAAACAAGCACACGATGACCTAGGTCATAAGGGCATATATGCTGTTTGCTCACGGCTGCTGTTGCACTTTTGGTAGCTGCACATCGACGACAATATCAAATGGTATACGCGCACTTGTCATGAATGCCAAATCAGGCAGACGCTAAAGCTCCAAGTACCGCTGATGGTACTGACACCCGGAGGTTTGTTTCGCAGAGTACACATCGACATGATGAAGATGCCCAAAGCAGGCGGATATGAGTATCTAGTGCAAGCACGTTGCGCGCTCATGTTGTATCCCGAATGGTGCATGTTGCGCAAGGAGAATACCAAGCCACTCATGGCCTTCATATATGAAGAGCTCCTATGCAGATGGGGTCCTATCACCGAGATCATTACTGACAACACGCCCACTTATAGACTCACTGCGGACATGCTCATGGAAAGATACAATATCCATCCAATCTGCATATCACCTTATAATTCTCAAGTGAATGGTATAGTTGAGCGCCAACACCATGATGTCTGGGAGGCCATCATTAAAACTTGCGATGGAGATGATACTCATTGGTATCAAGTTGTTCATTCCGTATTCTGGGCTGAGCACATCACCGTGCACAAGTCGACAGGTTTATCACCCTATTTTATGGTGCATGGTGTCAAGCCTATCTTTCCTTTTGACCTTGCAGAAGCTACGTTCTTAGCGCCGATGCCTGCACACACACCGTTTACAACAGCAGAACTTATCGCATGGCGTGCACGGCAGTTGCAAAAGCGCATAGAGGATCTCACCGCTATCAGGGACAAGATAATAAAAGCGCGTTACACATCTATCCGCGATTTCGAGATGTGCTTTCGCACGATGATCTGCAATTACAACCACGAGCCTGGCACCTTGGTGCTGGTGCACAACTCAAAGGTTGAATATGAGTTAAGCAAAAAGACAAAGCCATGATACTTGGGACCTATGATTGTAGTGCGCTGCATGAAAGGAGGCTCATATCTGCTGGCCGAGTTGGACAGCGCTATCTCTAAACTGCACTATGCAGCCTTCTTGATGAGACTCTTGATCATTTAGCTGATGAAGATGTCGAAGAACCCGATGAAGATGAACCAGAGCACACACCCGACGCATAGCATGCATCCACTTCCCGCATATCACCCGACATTCTAACTGTATATTCCTGCTTCCCGCATCACACACCAAAAACAAAAACAATATATAACAACAAAACAATCACAAAAACATACCATCAATTTCTATTCTCTCCGTTTTACCTTGGGTTTCGGCCGGTGACCTCAGTTTCTCTCTTATCATGTCTCATAACACGCACATTGCATTGAACATACATCCAACAGACTCTATTCTATACCATTGATCAGGCGATAATAAACTGTCAAATACATACTAAGATAAGTTAGCTAGAAGCACACGCACTACCACCCCATAGACTTTCCATTTCTAACACACGCAGCTGTGCTGCACCCATTTTTACTCATAGACTATACGCTGACAGCATCTAATATCAAGCAACACACAGGGAAATGTGAAGGAATAGATGCGAAAAAATGCCTGAAGAAGACAAGACAAGTGCGCTGCTTGTGCAATCGCCGTATTTCCTTATGACTCTATATTACTTACATGCGCTTACTCATGACTTTCTCTTACTTAATCAGGCCGGCGAATCGATTTGGACAGTGGAATTGGACACAGACATGGACATCAGACTGGACATGAAAGCACTATCACATTAAGTGCACCAGGTGCCAGAGAAACTGGAGACACTATAGTACAAGACACTCTTTGGCGCTAACAAGCGATTCTAATCTAAAAACTATCCTAAAAACTATCTACTCCTCTAGGATTTCACTGAGCTCCTTTTCCCAATTGCCCCAATTGCACATCAAAATGTAAAGCCAGTTGCTCATATGGAGCAACTCAGACTCCTGCATTCAGGAGTGCTGACGCCTATCGGTCAGCGCGACCTGATACTTGTCATTCTGAGCACAAAGCTCAGCATTCTCAGCACGAAGTCGAGTGGACTCAGCACATGCCTCCTCCAACTCAGTATCAGCATCCAGGCGAGGACACTTTGGTGCAGGTACAGCACCAGAGGCGAGTGGACGCTTTGGTCGCTGCATGACAATTTCCTTTGAAGTAGTGGTGATGGGTTCATCAACCGTAGTCTCACCCACGACCTCCACCTCAGATTCTCCAGCATCCGGTGCAGTCGTTTGCGTGGAGGGAGGTGCCTTGCACTTTGGCGCAGCCGGCGCACATCCCTTGTTCTTAGTCACGACTAAATCAACCAGCATTAGTAAATGAACATGAGAGGAAAGTACCAAGCGCAAGCCCTGCTCCTCCAAGAGCTCAGGCTTGGAGGGAGGCGATGTTTCCATGCAGACGTGCATAGTGTGGAGCACGGTGGCCCACACACGATAGAAGAACAGATAATCACGAAGCTGCAATAGAGTATTGAATTGAAGAAGAGAAGCGCGACACGTGGCCAGCTTTTATGCTGGAAATGAACCACATTATGTCAGCACAATTCTGCCCGCTCACCACAATTCATGTGACCACAGTGGACCTGCTCCACATCCGATTTGGCGTGTTCTGCCCACAATCACATGACTTTTCTCATCAAAAATTCACTAAGTCCATCCACCCCTATGTATGCTGACTGGGGACAGTCAGAAGCTAAGTTCCTATGAGATGTAGAGACTGACATCTCTGTGGCCTCATAGAGGGCTAATTCTCCAGCACCCTAATCACCTCCCAAACACAGCGCAACCCATATCTCATTTCCATGCACTTAGTGCTTCATCAGCCGCTCGTGCACACAGGCGCTTCGGTCGCGCATCGGCGCATGCATCCTTGGTTCCATCATTCGTCCTCTGTCCATCCATTCCATGTCCGTTCAGTCCATTGGTGTGTATTCCTATCTTATTCTCATGTATTCTGACATATCTCTGGCGCTTGCGCACACATTCCATATGTTTCATCACAAACCCTTATTACATGTTATCACATACTCACTTCTCTTTCCAGCTCGCTTTAGCGCTTGACTGTCATATCCCGCGTTCTGGACCCGGACCTATCACACACATCATTTCCAGACTTCCAGATCTGGCTGACTTCTATCTATCGTCCAGATCCGACCGACGTCTATCTTCCGTGCCTTATCCCTTTGTACATTCCTTCTCCAATTAGACTATACTCATTTTCCATACCTCGTTTCATTTCCGCCTTTATTTTCCTATGTTCTCATCTCCGTCTTCATTTACTGTTTTCCGATAGACTAGTGTTTGACTTTTCTATACACTCCATCCACAGCCTCGCATAGCCTCAGACTGCGCTGACTGATTCTCCATTAAGTCCTCAGTAGTATATAAACCCTGTAGAATCTTTGTACTTCCTCAGTTCAAATATTATCTTAGACTCTGCTCATTCCCTCCTCCATCCAACTTGAGTTTCTCCTCTCGTCGTCCTCCACTAGTCTTAGGATCGACTCCTATAGACTTCTCACCTCCGCCTCTACCTCTGGTAGTCCTCCGCTGTTTCCTTTCTAGTTCGGACATCATCCGGATTAGTCTTATCCCTCGTTCCCGAACGTCCGCCGGAATTCCCGCGCATCGGACATTGGACTCCGGACTTGTCCGACAACCTTCGGACATTGTCCAACAGCCCTCAGAAGTTAGGGGCACGTACTCAGGTAAGGGGCGCAGTGCATGAGCTGAAGCCAAGCCCTTCGGATCCGACCCTTGAGCACGTTCTTAACATTGACAGCACTTGAATGCTACTTAGAATATATATACTCCTGCCTCTCTGTATAATGATATCTTCTTCTTCCGACACATTGTTGGACTCTAAGTCAAAATCTCCGTCATATCCGCCAACTGACATTAAGCACCCAAATGCACATGAGCGCTGGTCTTCGTATTCTCACATAATAAACATTGTCTTATCCATCTCCCGACTCACTTAGAGTCGCTGCGCTCCACCACCTGCACACGCGCCTCGCATTCACTCAGTGCACATTACTGCACTTGTCACTCAGTAGTGCTTTGTAGCACTTTTGCTTCTCATGCTTCGCTCGTCGTTGTGTGCCTCACCAGGCTTATCCGACAGCCTGGTGTGGGTACAACAATTCTGATGGTGATTCAGAACAATGTGTTGGGTCTTGCAGAACCTAGCTGCTATTTGACCCTAAAGGGTTTCTAGACCAGGCTCAAGGCTCAGAGGAGAGGAAATATGATAGAAAACTGCTGAAGACTCAGACTCATACTGGTAACTGGTGAAAAGGTCACTTGCTTATGTAAGCTACAAAAGTGCCAACATAACACTAAGGTAAGAACAGTCTCTACAAGCCTAGCCAGGAATCAGTCCCTCCACCGGTTCAGTGTTTCCCTTCACTATTATACATAGAGGAACCTTCTCAGTAGCAATCCCCTTGGGCCGACATTAGTTCATGCACAGAGGACCCTCTGAGTATATCTCATACCACCCACTTTCCATCATTCTACATTCCTCACCTACACCAGCTTGCTGTAGTATGCTATGTAGTACTACCTCGATCATGTAACACTGTACCATCTGTAATACACTACAAGATGCTGTAAGTTGCTATAAATATATCACTACACATTGCTACAGGTACCTGTGCTACTGTGAGATGCTGTAAGATACTGTTAGTGGCTGAGGCAGCTGTGATAAATTTAGGGTTTTGCTGATGTATCTCTGATATCACTTCCTGACCCTTATTTTGATAAAGCAGTTACAAGCTCCACCTAAACAGTCTCCCTAGTTTGCTTATATACCACTCAGATACTGCTTGTATTTCTTACTTAAATCTACTAGGTTTTACCTGGAATACCCTTTAGCAAGGCCTCCAACCTTGCTATCTAAGAAACCACTGTTCTAAGGAAGCTGCTGCCACTTGCCTTAGCCAGAACAGCTTTTGCAAGCTCAAAACCACTATGTCCTACCCTGCATTATTAGTCTCCCTCTGGCCTGGCTTATCTTAGGAGATAGATGCACAATACAACCCAATTGTCCACAAAATCAGTGAAATCATAATTTAGTACTTTTTTATGTGGTCCTTACTTATTGTACTTGAATTAAACTTTTTTGCACACTTGAACCACTTTCTGATAAGTAGAAAAAGCAACCTTTACATTGCTCTGGGACATGCAGAGGTAAGTCATATGAGTTCTGTGCACCCACAACCAAACAAGTACCCCAAAAAATGCTGGGCCTCTAAGCAACCACTAACGATTCGACAATAAATGATTTGGAATGAAGGGCAGAGAAGTGTGTGTTCGGTGTCATTTGAATGTGTGTGCTGATGGATCAACAGCAGTTACTTTCTGATGCTATTTGCTAGCCTCTCCCTTCTAAGTTGCTGCAAGAAGGACATCCTGCCACTGTTTCAAGTTATTGAAGCTTAGTAAGTCTGTCCACACTATTTTTGTCAAAACTTACATTGTCCTGGGCTTGCAGGTCCGTCTTGGCGCATTCCACATGTCCCATGCTAAGTTGAGCAATTTGTTGCTTCATGGGACATGCATTTTTTGGCTGGAGCCTCCCTTTGCTGTGTGTCCCAGGCAAAAGTTGATTTTTTTGCATTCATGGGACATGCAGCTCTCACTTATGATGGTATGTTGTAGGACTTGGAGTCCTTGTGGCCTCGTAGAGGTCTATTTTTCAATGCATGTTGAAATGCTAATCATTATCCAAATCATTCCCTATCATATCCAACTCAATACGCACCAAACCCAAAAACATCGGACATCGGACATTGGACTATCAGATATCGCGTGCACTCGTCCTACCTATGTCCAGTCTCATTGCGCTAGCCCCACTAGGTGCATAGTTACTTGTTTTCACATCCCTAACATTGTTGACCACATTATTACATGTATTCCCATAGTCCGCAGTACATCATGTCTTGTTACATAGGACATCAGACCTGAAATATTGCCCTACTACTTTTGCCTATAAAGTTCCGTATTTCTACGTATCTACATAAATATTGGACTCCCCATAGCATCATCATCATCTGAGTAGAGGAGAATTGTCTCTGATGCTTAGGGTCAAACCCAATATTTCGTAGTTCTTAGTTGACATTGCAAATATCATTGTTCCTTCACTGTCTGTATCTGTCATCGTTATTATTGCGCACACCGCTTGCTTTCCTGATGCTCACTATTAGTTTTTGATACACCGAACCCGAACCCAAAAACCCAAAAACATTGGACCTGATGCTTTTGCATCAGACATCGTAATTATAGCTTCAGACATTGTTTCCCACGCTCGGATTATTGACCTCACATCACTCACTGACCCCAAAAACTATTCCCAGACCGCAGACCTCTGGGTCGAATGTACTTGTCCCGCAAGTATAGCAGATAGGCAGTGTAAGACCACAACATAAAGATATCAGTTTGGAGCCATCTTTGTATAGCCCCACTCTGTGTTGTATACCTACAACGTCTTTCCTCATCATTTTAAAATAAGTGTTTCATAAGCTTACAACAGCTCCTTACTGGAAAATGACGCTCTGCCTATTGTTTCCTGCCCTCTGCCAACCAACAATGGTCATAACCTCTCAGATGCCTGCTACCAAAACACTTCATCCTCCTGTGGAACAGAATGCAATGTGCACCCTGTGCACCCTCATCCACCCTGGCCCAAGCAAGCCTGGGAGCTGTAAAGCTTATCGACAAGTCACACACTGTGTTTCATTCCTCAAGAGGTTCTATATCCTTTCAATTCTATCTGTGGTCTTGCTGATCAGTCCTTCTCTATAGCATATCACCCTCCATTCTTCCATCTGCCCTCTCGAAAGTCCATTCTTCCCATCTGGTCATCTATCTCCCTCTCACTCTTTCCATCCAGTCATCCATCTCCCTCTCAAGAGCCCATTCTTTCCATCTGGTTGTCCATCTCCCTCTCGAGAGCCCATTCCTCCCATCTGGTTATCTGTCTCCCTCTTGAGAGCCTATTCTTCCCATCTGGTTGTCCATCTCCCTCTCCTGATTATTCTAGTCATCTGCCATCAACCTGCTATGCTCATTACTTGTCTTTGGTACCCTCTGCTCTCTCTGCTTACCAGCCCTTATATTGTTGACTTTGGACTTTTTTCACTCTCCATAGGCTCTATTCTTTGCAGTTGTTACTCACCATATCTTTTTTGTTTCAGAGGTCGCTTATGTAATGTATTTGTTTCTGTCTCATGTTATCAATCTGCAATATGATCAGCTTCCACCACCATGTCTGAGACCACTGTGCAGCCTGTACCACCCTTGCAAAATGTCAATGAGGAAGCTGTGATTGAACAACAGGTCTTTCCTCACACTGCAAGCATGCTGGTATAGTTCTGAGCTGATTCAAATATAGGTTTCAGATGAGATGCTCCACCTCGAGCTGGAGGAAGCTTCTGAAGTTGAAGCCAAGCTTGACATTCTTTTGAATGAGGGCCTCAATGATTTTCCAGATAATGATGAGTCCAAGATAGCTCAATATGCTTCTAACATTGTACAAAACAGCATTACTGATCAAACCTGTACAAAGCATGTTAGGTGACATACTAATCTGTGCTTTGCTTCGAGTAATTCTGACTGCTGGGCTAGGATCATTAAGGCATATATTATATTTCATATGAAACAGACACCAAACTGGGATCCCAAAGTGGTGACAAGGAACACACCATATGATGTGTGAATGTTCATCACTCAAAAATATAGACCAAAGGCTGATGGCTATGAAGGACACAAGGTCAGTGGCCCCTGTCTCTGTCTCCTTAACTACCAGTGGTGATGAGCTCATCTACATATTTGTTGCAGTTCTCCACTGCAATTTCAACTCGAGTAGCCCTTACACTGTGGTATCACTCTGTCTGACCATCAGAGAGTATGGTGGAGTGGCGAGTCCATAAGACAGGGCAGTGGTGAGGATCTCCCTTTTCTTGCTGTCCACTGTCTGACTTCCTGATCAGTTCTGGCCTTCCAACAAGATTTCATGCTGTGTCTAAGTTCATAATTGGTCTTGAAAAGACCAAGGCAAGGCAGGGCGAGGTCTCCCAGTCAGCACAGGCGCTTTTGCTGGATGATATGTACTGCCTCCATGACTATTGCATGATGCACCATAGTCTGAACAATGCTGATCGACAATGTGGGATTGTCCAATATGTATGTCTGGTGTTCTGGTCATGTTTCTTCCACTGACACACTAGCCAGATGGTCTTTCTCTTTGCATGGCTCCTTGTGTTTCGAGTTGAGGAAGCATTGAGCCTGACATTTGAGATCATTGATGCTCTCCCTAATGAAAGTATGATTTTTTTTTTCATAACATGAGTAAGGGATACTGACAACCTCCTTCAGGAGCATACTTTGATGTTGACCTTGGCATACATAAAAATGCACAGACTGATGTCTCTCAGCGGATGCATCTCTGTGCAAATGACAAAGATTCAAAGATATGCCCCAAGCGGGCCTTGATCAGACTTGTAGCTCTGTATGGAGAAAACCATGACTGCACTGGACTCTTGTTCCTGGTGATTAACATGAATGGTACAGTGACCACTCAACCACTGGTAAGCTCCTTCCACTTGCCAAATGATAGGTGGCTGAGGACTCCCTTACTAGTCTTCCACTACCATTAGCTGAGCACTTGCAAAAGACCTACAGGGCCTTAGATATAAGTCCTAGGCATTATATAGGACACACCCATTCCGCCAAGGGGGGTGTCAACACCACCTTTGAGATCAAGGCTGGTCCCCTGGTATGGTAGCTGCATGGGGTGGCTGATCACAGGTTGAAGCAGTCACCATGTTCAGATATTTCTCTACTTCCACAATGACAATCATGAACACATGATTGATTTTGACCGCAATGATGGAAAGCGGGTACACCAAGGATCAATGGGTCTGCTAGTGAAGTAGGCAACAAATGTGATTATAGTGTATGTGTAAATAATTCAATGTCCTCAGTATATCTCCTTTTCAATTGCCCTCCATATCTCCCACCAATTCATGCCCGACCACTTTGCTTCCCACTTTTGACTACAGAACCTACCCTCATCACTGTACTTATCACTTACCATGAGCTCAGCAAGGTTCTTATCCCTCCGACTGATGGCTTCATCAACTTTCTGCAAGGGCTGCAGGTGCTCGACAGGTGCATTGTGCTTAGCCTTCCATTTCAACAACTTGCCATTTACCTCTGATGTTATTTGGATTCTAAAAAACCCAAAAAAGCAATCCTTGTTACCACAGAACTCATCCTGAAGCTGCAAGTACAGCCGCTCTTGATGACAGACAGTACACTTGATGGACTGCCAAAGTGAGATGGCTGCATGTCCTGTGCATGGCCCATATAGCTGCTGAATGCGAGCAACATCTCCAGCTTCAACCTGTGCAATGACATCATGCAGTGAAGTTGCACAATTGAGCACTACAATGTCAGCTTTGCAGGCTGCCAACAGCACTGCTTCATCAGACTGAGCAGGTGCAGCTACAGTTGGTGGAGTGCTGGTGGCAATGACTTGCACCAAACTGGTTTGGTGCATGGATGACTAATCCTCTCCCATGAGCCTGATGCCCTATAAATCATTATGAAACAATCTTCCTTTACTTTATGGTTTAGACTGCAGATAAGATTTTCATTTCATTTCTCAGATGGACTCGGATAGGCTAAATATTTTTTAATTTTGCGATAAATTCTGCTTAGTCAGCAACAATGATGACTCAGACTGAATCCCACACATGTCAGGTAACTGTGAAAAATAGTTCTTGCATGAGTTGCCTTGTGGGAACTTCCTTAAAAACCCTAAATACACAGCTCACGTCATTTCTACGGTTAATAAAGTAACATCATAACAAGACACCAACAAATCATGAATATTTCTCTTACATAACATAATCAGTTTGTTATTTAATATTAGTCACATGATACTAAGTCATATGACTCTAACAGTCAGGTGACCTATGACCCTAAACCAAATCGTGACAAAGCAACCTCTTGAGATGACTAAAGCCTGATGACATAAATTATAATGCACATGACCAACAGTAAATAGTTATTGGTACAATCTGACTAAGCCTATCTCCCTTAGAATGTGGGAAATAGTAGCACAGCCACCATAGTTTATCTATATAAGACCCCACTTTTTGCCAATAAAAATATGCAAAAAGGGAACATTTAAGCCCCACAAAATGAAATTGAGTGTGAAGTGTGATCAGTACCAACAACAGTGACAAGAGCTGTTAAGCAACTAACTGAGAGGTTATTGTGAGCAACATCCAGCATCGCCTTTAGCTCATCATCAACAACTGTGAAATATCTTGAGCTCACTGTGCTCAACAGTGAGCAAACTTTTTCTTTGATTTTCTACTGGTGAACCTCTAGCTTCTTTCTTTTCTTTTCTTTCTTCTCTTTTCTTTCTTTTTCTTTTTCTGTTTCTTTTTGTCTTTTTTTTTTTTTCATTTGTCTTTTTTTTTTCAGTTCATTCACGTCTTAGTGTCATTGTTCTGAATTTGTTCCAGGATCTTTGTGTTGTCTTTACATCCATCTAAGCACAGGCTTAGTGGGAAGACTTCAGAAGTTGATAGTGACACTTGACCTCACTCATCTGAGTAGTGATACTGAGCCAGGGTTTTCTTTGTCTGCTAGACTTTAGTTGTTGAATAGGGGACTTGGTACTGAAATCCAAGGACATCTGTTCCTGATTCTGTTTAATACTCATCATGAGTTCCTTGGCAGCAGGTTCAATAGTGAACTAAGAGTTCTACTGAGCATTGATTAGTCTTGACCTTTGATTCTACCTGTTTGTGCTGAGGGGGTGATTGTTATAATTTTGCACAATTTTCTGTAGTAAATTTATTACGAGAAGCATTGTTACTGAAGGAAGGGTTTCTATTATCATTCTATTTTTTTTATCAGTACCATACTGTTGGGCTGACTTTTCTTTGTTCTCTAATCACTGCCATACCATTGGAGTGATTCATTTTCTTTTGTCATCACCATACTGTTGGGCTGACTATATTCCGTTTATTTTCTATTGCATCCATACTGTTGGATTGACTGGTATTTTTATTGACCTCACAAAAGTACTTTTGTCTGAACATAGCTTGGGGAAGTGTAAACAGCCACCCATGAACAACCACGTTATCAGTCATTGGTATTTGTCTGAATCGCTGATTGTAGAGGTATTTGATTTTGTAGGTGTTTATCTATAGATCATCTATCTAAGAAGACAGTGACAGGTGACATGGGCAATGGTGGCTGTGATGAGAGTGTCAATGTTAAGAATGTGCTCAAGGGTCGTATCTGAAGGGCTTGGCTTCAGCTCGTGTGCTGCACCCCTTACCTGAGTACGTGCCCCTAACTTCTGAGGGCTAACGGACGATGTCCGGAGTCTGGAGTCCAATGTGCGGGAATTCTGGCAGACGTTCGGAAACAAGTGATGAGACTAATCCGGACGAAGTCCGAACTAGAAAGGAAACAGCGGAGGACTACCTAAGGTAGAGGCGGAGGTGGTAAGTCAATAGGAGTCAATCCTAAGACTGTCGGAGATGACGAGAAGAGACTCAAGTCGAATGGAGGAGGGAATGAGCAGAGTCTAAGATAATATTCGAACTGAGGAAATACAGAGACTTTACAGGGTATATATACTATGAAGGACATAATGGAGAATCAGTCAGTGCAGTGCGAGGCTATGCGAGGCTATGGACGGAGCATGTGGAACACCTAACACTAGTCTATTGGAACTTAGTAAAATGAAGACGGAAATGAATAAGGGACGGAAAATAAAGCACACTAACTGATAAGGGAAATACTAAAGGGAAAAGGCACAGAGGATAGAAGCTAACCGGATCCGGAAGTCCAGAAGTCCAGAGATGATTGCGTGATTGGTCCAGGTCCGGAACACAGGATATGACAGTCGATAGCAGTGGTGTGGCAGCAGGAGAAGCCTCTGTCGATATGCATGAGGCTGCTTGATGGGGTGGCAGGCTCGAGAGAGATGGTGATGGGTTGAGTGCAGGAAGCAGTAGCTGTGGTGGTGTATCAGAGCTGCAAGAGATTCCCTGCAATGTTGAACCATCAAAAGTCAGAGATGATGAATGAAACACAAAATTAGACAATTGACTTACAAGGTGGATGATGGAACTTGCACATGCTTGCATGACAGCATGAAATCGAAGCAGCATGATGAAGGCATCATGGTTCCCTGATCACGCAAGGTGTGACAGTGCATACACACTGTCATTTGTGACAGCAGGCAGCAGAGGAGATTCAGGAAGGGGATTTGGCAGTGCAAAGCTAAGCTGGGTGGGAATGGAGGTGATTGCAAGTTTGAGGAGCTGCACATCGAGTGGATTTGGTATATTTAGATAGGTAGATATGTCAGTTTTCAGAGCAAGGAACACAGAAAACTCACCAGCAGACATCGAGCAGAGCAGGTGTTACAACGCAAGGTCATGTGCGACTTGGATAGTTCTAACAGCGACAACCATGACAGTGATACTGAGTGCTGAGAGTCGTCAGCCTCTACAGAAGAGCAGAGGTTGCATACTCAAACGTAGCTTGCTAGGTAAGCAAGGGATTATGCAGAGATAATAGTAATACAGACAGAGAGAGGCGTCTCTGAAGGTGTGAGTCAATGTTGAGCAAGTAGCTTTAGCAGGACAAGGAGTTCAAGGGAAAACCAAGTAAGATTAAAATAAGGAACATCTACTTTTAATCTTCGACCTTATATAAGGCTACTCTATCATATCTAAGCTCAGCTTGAAGCTGGGTTCTAATCTGCTTATCTATGAGTCAGAGATACCGTCCATGAGGTAGGGCTTCTATCTATGATAAGGTCCATGTGATGGCCTTCTATCAGTACATGAGGCAACACAAAGCTTGCCTTCTATCTTGATAACAACAATAGGTCTTCTAGACCTAGCATATGTCATAGTGGTCCGGACCACTTACCTAAGCTGGCATATGCCGCTTCTCTTCTATCATTTGTGGTCTAGAGGCCCAAGTATTGTCTATCATCTATAACTGTGTATGGTGGCAGAGGGGACTCGTGTAACATGTTGTAATAGCAGGAATGGTTGGTTTGAGGCCACACACCCCATCCACTCATTCCAGAGCTTGTGCAGATAGGCAAACTGCCACTTCTGGACGTCGTGTCCATGGGTGTTGGGTCCTGCAGGTTTTTTGGGGGTAGCTGCAAGGTCAAGGTCATAGAACTTGGTGAGCTTCATTCTGAGGATGTTCACGGTGCCAGTCTTCGTCAAGGCCTTCTTCCCCACAGCTCTATTGGCCTCCTCAATCCAGGACTTCAGCTGAACACCCTTGGCAGCATTCAGTGCTTGTATGGTGATGTCAGACGGTGGGACTGCAGCGCTTGGCATCAGTATGCAAGTGTGAAGATGGCTGGTGCACAAATGGCATCAGTAGAATCAAAAATGGCTAAAAAAAAGTAGTAATGAGTCGGATTAGCATGGGTATACCCTAGAGTATCTGAGGTGATACCCCTACCCTTATCCACCAATATACCCCCACCCACTATGTGGGTGTGGGTTTTTTGAAAGGTACCAGAGATAGATACCCCTACCCACACCCATGGTAGGTATACCCCAGGGTAACACTTTTTACAATCACATATATCACCATTGAAAGGCAAATGTACAACTTCAAAATATTATACTTATCCATCACTCCTATGGTAATCAATTTGGGGATATATTTCCAGGGGTACCTACCAATTGTCCAGGGGTACAGGGGTCTTCAGATCCAAACCCCTACCCCTACCCTCAAGTACCCTTACCCCTGCTGATCCCTAACTACTAGCAGCACTTTCATTATTCTTTTGTTTGTTTGACGAGCCTTCCCACTTCTTGTCTAGTGCAGCTTTAGCTTTGTCTGTTAGTTTTGTAATACACTTGGCAGCACCTGAGAAAAATGTGGGATGCATGCTGTGATGATCATAAGAGCACTGTGTTTAGGTTTAGAGTTTAAGGTTCATGTCTAATGTGTGTTACTAAATTTCAAAATAAGACATGTTTGCTTACATACCCACCACTGGAGTATGGGTAGAGGTATGAGTACCCAAAGTACAGACCCCCACCCATACCCCAGAGGTACCCACACCCACGACCCACATGGGTTGAGGATACCCATGCTAATCCCTAGTGATGACACACCTAAAAAAACCATCCAATGTGTTGAAAGTTGAAATGGATCTGTTGAACATGTCCATCAATGTTTGTGTTGGTGCTGTGGGTGCAAGCATTTCAGCATGCAAAAGAGAACTCAGACTGACTCAAGCTCAGAGACAAACAAACAAACAAACAAACAAGTACTATTTGTTATGATTAAAATATGCCCCCATTTATTCTCCCATTACTAGATAATGGTCTATGACTATCTCTGCTACTGAGTGTTGGATCACCTTCCAGTACCTTACTCATATGATCACTAAAGCTTCCTATTGTGCTAGCAACCACTATCATGCATAACCCTTATCTTGATAAAGACTCTTATCTCTTATCTTTGCTCCTATCTTGATATGCACTTTATGCCTACCTTTCTTGGCCTGGTCTGTGCGCTCCATACAGACTATTTAAGCACAGTAGTTACCACCTGTATTCCTTACTTTAATCTACTGGGTTTTACCTGGAAACCAGTCCTTCAGTAAGGTCTCCAACCTTACTGTCTTGAACCACTATTCTAAGGCAGTCAGTGACACTGTCCTTAGCCAGAAACCTTGACCCTATATTCATAGGCAGACTCTGCTTTACACTTCGACTTGACCCCCAGTCAAAATCGACAATTGGCTGTACCTGCGTGAATATTAGCCCAGCGTGACACCACCTGAAATCGTGGCAAATCCAGAGTGTAATATGATGTAAGCAGCTGTTGTAACGCTGTAAAGACCACAACAACATTCTGTTACATGTAAAACAAACTGTAAAGCATGTAACGCAGTGTTTCGACGAAGCGCTACAATAGATGCGAAGTCATGTATGCAATATAGCATGCATCATTGGCTTTGCATCTAGAGTATCTTGTCCTCTCCTTGATCCGTATCTCCCATTGTATTGTATCGTGCCATTGCCAATCTGTGCCTATAAAACACGAACACGCTCTCATGCCGACAAGAAATTACTCGCAAAATGCCCCATTCCAAGAAAGACTACTACTGCGACTGTGTCGATCACAAGTACCTTCTCACTTGTGTCAGTAAATCAACATGGCTCTGTCACAGGTCAAAGCAGAATAATCCAAAGGCTGTGGCAGCTCGTGCAGCTCATTCTCTCAATGACCAAGTCTCTTCTGATGAAGGAGAAGGAGAGATAGACCAAGGAGACGCTTGTGATGACCTCGAGTCATCCCAAGCCAATGATGAGGGCATTAGTCATGTAAGTGCCATTCCCCTGAGTGCTCTTCCCAGCCGTGTAGCTGTCATGCACTATGATGAAGACATGAGCCACTTTGTGGGTCCCTCCCCCCGTCCATGTGTCTGGTATTGTACCTTTTTCACCCTAGACTGACCAAATATTTGTCGACAGGATGTTGCAGAGTTGCCTCTACCCTTACCACAACCATTGAGTCCCCAACATCTACACAGGCCAACTGTGGAAGAAATCCCTGATGAGGATGACACTGTTCATCATCAAGATGAACCTCCTGCATTTCCACACGTTGATGTCCCACCTCCCCTTGACGCAGATGAGGAGACCCTCGCAAACGACATCTACTCAAATGTCACCCTCAATGACTTGCGTATTTCCTTAGCCTTTATTTTCGGACTCGCAAATGCTTCCCTGGATGACTCTGAATCTGGGCTTGATGCTGCAACTGTGGAACACATT
The DNA here is from genome assembly GCF_016758755.1 of Suillus discolor. Lineage (NCBI taxonomy): Eukaryota > Fungi > Basidiomycota > Agaricomycetes > Boletales > Suillaceae > Suillus > Suillus discolor. The sequence goes on from NW_024541255.1 coordinate 803,398, forward strand.
CGAAATCCGCCCCAACCTCAACTTTCTCTTGATGATGACCCTGATCTCAAGGCTGCTGTTAAACTCTATCTTAAATTGTTGCATGCGGGGAAGGACTACGAAGCAGTGCGCGAGGTTCTGATGGAATCCAAAGATGTCGATGATTTCCCGACACTCTACCAAGCCAAATGAGCTGTCAAACAGCTGAGTGGCGTCTCTGGTATCATGCACGATATGTGCTTCAATTCATGTGTTGGTTTCACAGGTCAATTTGTGCACCTCAAGTCCTGTCCAATATGCGGCTCTTTGCGCTATGACCAGGTCATTCTTGCACAAAGTAAGGGCAAGAAGAAAGTCACACGCAAGCAGTTTCCAACTATTCCCATCGGCCCACAACTCCAGGCTATGTTTCGTGATCCTCAGAGTGCTGTTGAGATGCGGTGTAGAGACTCATGCCTCTCATTGTGCAATATGGCAGTTTTCACTGGGGAGTACATGGCACGAACTTGTAGCATCACTCTGTGTGCTACCCGCAGCTATCTCTATATGAGGCGCAGCTTTCCCGCGCAACGCGCGCCATGCGCGCGTACCTTTCCCGCGCTTCACGATGTATATGCGCGCGCGCTTTCCCGCGCTTGAGCGCCCTATAGCGCCAGCCATCCGGAAGCATCCATCCACTGTCCACCAAGTTCCCTAGTGCGTATATTTCCATTTCTCACATTTGCTTATCGTTCCATCTTTATTTTTATCATGGACCCTTACTTACATATATCTTTACATACCTTACTCGGTAGCGCTTCGGCTCCGCATGACAGCGCTTAGGCGCCATACTTAAGCGCCAGCAGTACATACTATGACTGACTCACTTACTCTCCCACCAGAACAACAGAGGACTTACTGGTTACTACCCACTATTCACCTAGCAGAACATAGTAGAAATCTATTTGTTTACACCTCGCATCTCTCTTCTCTTGTCTTACATCATATCATCACTTAAGCAAACTCACTCTTACTCTCTCTCATATCTGTATACACGCGCACGCTTTCCCGCGCTTCGCGCCATACACGCGCGCATTCCCGCGCCTTGCGCGCACCTGCGCTTTCCCGCGCTTCGCATTGGCCAACCAGTAGCGCTTTCAGCGCATACCTCTAGATCCTTGCTGCACTCGCTTCCCCTTTAGGGTCGAACGCACTTGTCGTCTCAAGTATAGCAGACTAGGCAACACGTGACCTTACAACAATTATAGATACAGTCAGGAGCATTGTTCGTGCCTCGCTGTATCGTTGAACCTTCAGCGGTACCACACAGCTCAAACCGAGAAAATTTTCGAGGAGTTGGAACAAAATGAGGGCAAGGTCCACGTGTATGAAGATTTTCTTGATGGAACCAACTACATTAATGTGGTGCAGGAGGGCAAAATCAAGGACACAGATGTTGTTCTTATGATGTCGATTGACGGTGCTCAGCTTTATCAATGCAAGGAATCGGACTGTTGGATCGCAATTTGGGTTATATTTGACTGCTCTCCTGATTCACGTTACAAAAAGAAACATGTCCTTCCAGGTGTCGTTATTCCTGGACCCAAGAAACCTCAAAATCTCGATTCCTTCTTATTCCCTGGCTTCCACCACTTGGCCGCAATTCAAAAGGAAGGCCTCAAGATATTGGACGCTTCTCGTAACATCAATTATCTATCATTTCCATTCCTTGCACTCGGTACGGCCGATGGACCTGGACTTGCTTATCTCAATGGTTTCATCGGACACCATGGAAAAAATGGTTGCCGTCTATACTGTGGACTCAGAGGACGACACAAGCCGGGCTGCTCACACTACTATCCTGTGCTTCTGAAACCGCACGATTACAATGTCGCTGGCTGCAGTCATCCTGATGTCAATGTCAATGACATTCAGGGTGCTTCTGCGGAGATGTATTGGAACAATCTGATCTATGTCCTGCAATCATTCAACGAAATGGAGTACAAACAACGTCGACTTGAGACCGGCATCTCAAAACCATCTATATTTCTTGGCTTTCCTCCTGGACAAACCCTTGGAATTCTGAAGTGTTTTGGTTCTGACATTATGCATCTTCTTTCGCTCAACCTCCCTGATCTGTTGCTCAAACTCTGGCATGGGACAATAGAATGTGAGCCACCAGACACAAAGGCATCGTGGTACTGGGCCTCTTTGATGGGTAACACCTGGAAAACCCTTGGAAAAGACGTCGCAGATGCACGTCCCTACCTTCCTGGCTCGTTTGACCATGTCCCATGCAACATTGCTGAGAAGATTAATAGTGGGTATAAGGCATGGGAGTTCTGGCTCTTCCTCTACAGACTTGGACCAGCTGTGTTGTATAAGCACTTGCCAGACGAGATATGGGAACATTTTTGCAGGCTTGTTCATGCCGTCCGTATCATCTTCCAGCATTCAATCTCACACAATGAGCTCCGCCTAGCGAACACACTATTCCTTGACTGGTCGAAAGAGTTTGAGCTGCTCTATTATCAGCATCTCCCTACTCGCATTCACTTTGTACGGCAAAGTGTTCATGCTATTGACCATTATGGAAATGAAGTTGAAACGAAGGGCCCTCTTATTTGTGCTTCTCAATGGACAATGGAACGCACTATTGGAAATCTTGTTGAAGAAATTCAGCAACCTTCTAACCCATATGCGAACCTTGGTCAGCGTGCAATCCGCCGTGCACAGATCAACGCTCTGAAATCCATCATACCCTCACTTGACACCAGTGACACAAAATGTCTTCCCCGCTTTGCAAAAGACCTTGGAAGTGGATATGCATTATTGAAGTGCCAAGATCAGACAAGTCATGCAACTACTGTTCATGAAGGATGGGCTATTCAAGACTACATTGAATGCACCTGCTCCAATTCACCCATCCTTCAACAGTTCCCTAATGATGGCACTATTCGTGTTTGTCGATGGGCTCGTCTACAGCTCCCAAATGGACAGATTGCCCATTCTCTTTGGAAAGAAACACGTTTCAATGCCAGACAGTCATGTAACGTAAAGGTAGGATCATCTCCAGTTTCATGAATCCCATGTAACCACATTATATTTAGATCATGCTTGATGGCAAACCTAGAGTTGGCGAAGTGCAATATTATTTTGAGTGTCGGATTGACTGCATGAAGCCCATTGAAGCTCTCGCAGTTATTAAACTATTCTCTCTCCCTCACCAAGAGCTCCTTCGACGGTCTCATACGACTTTTGCATCCTGCCAATATCTTGGGGATGCTGGCACCATTGCTGTGAATGTCAACTCAATCCATTCTGTTGTTGCAATGGTCCCACATAAACTCGACGACAAGGACCGGTTCTATATGGTTGAGAAACCTGGCGGAGATGTGACTTGCCTTGGTGGGTACTTAGAAGAGCACAAGCAAATAGACGAGCAGTAATGATACACCCTATCATAAAGTACAGTACAGGGATGAGAGCATGCAAATAGATGAACAATAATGATACAACCTATCGTAAAGTACAGCACAGAGACAACAGAAAATGCATGATTAAACTGACATATTCTCTTTCTCGCAATCTTCGTTCTGGTGCTTATAGCGTGACACAGCCTCAGCATGAGCTCTACGTGCAGAAGAGAGCCTATATCCTACATTAGTGGAGTACTTGCCGGGCTTTAGTCGAAGCTTCTCATCTAGCATGTCTTCATTGATACGACAATTGAGAATTTGAACAGGACATGGAGTGGTAATGACAGGGTTTGTATTGTTCAAGTCGAGCTTCACTTGCCTAAAGTTGAAGCATACACATCAAAACCATAGTGGAAAAACAACCAACTTACTTGAGCGGACGTTCCTCAACCATGGTAGCATCGGGGTCCATGCGGAGGTGCTTGGTTGCAATAGTAGAATCCTGTGGTTTGATGCGAATTACGAGTTTCTGTCATGGAGGCTGGTTAGTGTGCGTTCTGTTGAACTTGCTGAAAATGACAAGACATACAAAAGGACCTGGATTCTGGGGGTTTACATTGATAACGTATGTCGGCCATGCTGGGTGGAGCTCTTCGACATCCATAACGATTACATTCTGGAGAACAGAGACATTGTGGTTGTTGTCAATAGCATTGGTAGACATGGTGGTAGCTGCGAGAAAGGGGTGCCCAACATACGATAATTTTGTCTGGGTGAGCTGACTAAGCACCCCAGATTTGTATGCTGTCATCGTGTCTTTAACTTCGTCCCCCTTGTCGTCCTGTCACTATGTCTGATATCATGCTAGATTGTTCTACTGGTGAACTGCTTATAGACTCCATACTACTACCTCATGAAACTTTGTCTTCCAACCTGCCTATGCTACAAGGATTTGATTTATACTCCAATATTTCCAATACATCCGGCAATCTGAAGTCACCCACCACTGGATCTGCTGAACTTGAATCGAAATCGCCATTCCAGACACCCACAAATGATATACAATGACCTTTTGATGCAAGTAGGACTTGGGATCATTCAAATACAGTGACATCTTCTGGTGTTACTATGATCCATGCCACATTGACTGATTTTATTAGGATGTCTCTTCAACGGTCTCTAGTGGAGATTCCCTGCTTGATGTGTTCTCCCCCTTGTCTTCTAAAAGTAGCATAAGCCCAGAGGTAAATATCACACTTCAATTGGTGCGCATATAGTCAGCATATAACCATAAAAACAGGCTTGAACAGTTTCTATCAACGACTTTAATATACTGCAGACTCGAATGCGATCTCTTATGGAAGACAAACAGTCTCTCGAGGCACGTATAGTCACATTAACAAAAAAATCACGCAAGTTAGAAGACAAGGTTACTTCTCTCGAAGGCAAACTACGATCTGCTAGCGACTCATATCAGCAACTCCTTGAGCGTCTTGATGCAGGCTCATCAAATCTACATGATAGTACCTTGCATGACCCAGTTGTTGCTCTTGTCATGAGCATAGATCCATCCCCTCTGCTCGATGAACAGATGATTGACAAGCCGCAGAAGTTATTCTATCGAAAGGCAGACTGGACCAATGAGAAGAAGAGGACTCGCGGTGTCCTCGACGCACTCGATGTGGACGATATCTCAGGCCCAGGGCCATGTCACTACTTGATTCAAAAGGACCGCAGTGTTGCATCAGGAGAGGATCAAGAGACAATGCGCAATGAAGCACGCGCAGCTTGGACAACTATGAAAATTTATGGACACTGTGGGACAACATGGACGAAGACCGACACATTTGGTCAGACTTTTTTTTATCGTCACATGCGTGCACATTTCTCCGAGTTCCGGTACTGTGTGCATGACTGGAAGGCACGTCAATTTGCAACAACCTATTTCCCTGCTTGGAGTGGAAAGCCCGAAGAGGATCCTGGTATCAAAACAGAATCTGTAAAGGTCGAATCTGCTCTGGACATCAAGATGGAACACTTCAGTAGCACAGCCCCATTACAGAGGTTGAGCTCTGCCAAATCCAAATGCCCACCTTCCCTTACGATTTTCACCTTGGGTAGTCAACCTAAGAAGAAATGAGTCGACAATGATGATCCTTGCTCAGCTATTCAACGAGTTCCATCTCTCCCATCATCATCAACAGCTGTTGTCAGACCTCTCGTGGCAGCTGGAACATTGTTTGTCAACAAGGGAAAGAATTGTGCCGTCCAAGTAAGGTTCATTGTCATTGTCACGTCACTTACTAAATTTTTGATAGATCATCAGCCCACTGGCGCATACTGCAGATCAATACAGCACATCGACTAATCTCAATGCAGATATTGTCTCCCTCGGACAGACTGCAGATCAACACATGTCGGCTGATCTTGATGCAGATATCATCCCCCTCGAACAGCCAAATTCACTTACGATAGTCGAACAAGAGGACAACTATGAAGGCATCGTCGACACTCATATTCACAGCATTTTCGAATCCAACACATCTCCGACCGACTCGAAAATGATTTGTTCTGTGCCTGAGCTTGCACCCACATCGCCGCCACCTTCTGCTTCAATCCACAGTCTTCTTGAGAACCTTGCGTCGTCGTTGAAAACACCTGTTACTGGACCGATCACCCCTGCTTTTGCTAATGTGACACTTGCAGATATTCCCATAATACATCCGGTCGGACTCGGAATGCAACCACCTGCTGCCAGTATGCCACCGTTGATGGGCATTCCAAAGAAGAAAAAAGAATCAAACCTGAACGCTGTGCTGCGTCCCACCAAATCAAATACCGCTAGGTGTGTGCATGATATATTATAATGGCTCATAATCTAAATACTATCTGCTGCCATAGAAACCTATGTGCCATCGCATACAAAGAACAAAACAAAGGGAGAGCTGTTACTGTCGGTGAATTTGCTGCATACTGGGACAATATGTCCGAAGAGATGCGAAAGGTTCGCATATATGTTCATGTTAGCACTGAGTCGCATCCTCACTTGCCTTGTGGCAGCCATTTGTTGATCAAGTTGAACAAATTAAACGGGTATACCTTTGTATGCTACTGTTGACCTGGCACTGACACTAACTATATTCTCATATAGGCTAAAGCAAGCGCTATCGAGTGCGCTACTGGTAGCATGGTCAATAACAGTCACCCCCAGGAATAATCGCCATCATTTTTCTCGTTGCTGTTGTTTCTTTTATCACTGTCATTATTGCTGTCTTCAGTCCTGCTGTCGTTTTGTTGCTCTGCTCGTTGTTTTTTCATACTAGATGTGCATGTACATTATGATCCGACCCACGCTGAATTGCACGCATAGCTTGTCTCGCTCGATTTCACTTGATTTGTGCTACAACCAAAAAAACTAGGTAAATATTGGCTAAGCTAGTATAGTCGCATAGCGTGACTAGCCTCGTTTTCCCTAGAAGCTCGAAGGCCCAAAAAAGCGGTTGATCTGCCAAGTTCTGACAATATTTTGTGACACCGATACTTACCAAGCTTTGCGTGGGTACACCCAATATCCACTTTTCACTGGGCTTGACCATTCAGTCATTGTAAAGAAGAACGACCCCAGTCATAACACTATTGCAATATGAAGACAATGAAACAATGAAACAACAACAACAACAACAACAACAACAACAACAACAACAACAACAACAACAACAACAACAACAAACTACAATGGATGAGCCAAGAACGACCCCTCCAAACTTTGTCCACATTCGTCGTATTGACTTCTCCTACACGAGCATGGGGTCTTTGCGTCACATGCCCTACCATCACATCCCAGGACACACGCTGACAAATCCTCGCTGCCATACCCTCATGTCCCAAGACAGGAAAGCAACCTTTAAGTTAATTCAAGAATCTCATTTGCAAGCATTAAGTAAGATAAGGCTAAATAAGGATTTGGTGAAATTACTGATGCAAAATATGTCCCTAATACATCCCTAAATGAGGTTGCAATCACCTTGCAAGTGTCAATTGAGCCCCTCCAATAGGTCATCATGCAAAAAGGTATTTATGGCATCCAGACAGCATTATCAGTTACATATCTTCCACTATCTCCTGCATGAATCTCTTCTGAATAGTAGCATAGTGCTGCATCTCTACTGCACTAACACTAGGGGCTAATTCATTCAGAGCACGGATGAAGTCCATCTGAGTGACCAAAATGTGTAAGTCACCTGATCCGGCTATTTCAGTGAGATAGTACTGAGGTGTCAGTTGATGCTGCCGAAATTCTGACTGTTTGTTGAGTTGTGCTGTTCAGTGTATCGTTAGAATGTCATACATATCATGAGTCCCGACAGACCTATTTTGCCATCCAGCTCAGCAACCTTCCTGTTTAGTGCATTTAACATTGCATCAGAGCATAAAGCATAGAAGTCGGCTCCCGTGTAGTGGAACGGGCACTCTTTAGCAATGTCTGCGAGACTAAGATCACGATCGAGCTTGAATTTTCTTGTGAGCGCACGAAGGATATCAAGTTGAGCTTCGTGCGTCTCGCTGACCCCGAGATATAACATTCGGTCAAACCTAAGGAAAGAACGTAAGGCTAGTTTCATAAGACAACGTGACGTCAAACCTTCCGGGGCGTAAAAGAGCTGGGTCTAATAGGTCGGGGCGATTGGTAGCTCCGATGACGAAGACGTCGCCTCCACTTCCAGCAGACATACCATCCAGTTCTGCAAGAAGTTGACTTACGATACGGTCCATAACACCACCCGAGTCCCCTTGATTGCCTCGCTTTGGCGCCACAGAGTCGAGTTCATCGAAGAAAATGACGCATGGTTTTGCATCACGCGCACGTTGAAATATTCGTCGAACATTTGCCTCAGACTCTCCAATATACATGTTCAGAAGTTCGGGTCCTTTCACCGAAAAGAAGTTCAACGAGCATGAAGTTGCTACTGCTTTTGCGAGCAGCGTTTTTCCCGTGCCCGGAGGTCCATACAACAAGATTCCTGTGTGGCGCCTAATTTAGCAGCTGGGTAACTAGACTAGCAAATGAGTGCACCTGAACGCTTCTTTAATCCCTCGATGAATAACTCAGGGTGCTCCAATGGAAGTTGGATAGTGTCCAATATTTCGTTCTTTACTCTTGACAGTCCACCAATGTCCTCCCACATGACAGCAGGGATCTTCGGAGCCCCAATGTTTTGAGAGAAAGTTGTCCTCGCCTTCAAAAGTGACAATTCCACCTGATTTGCTCGAATAGCTATCGTACTTAGGGACCGTGTCCGGCAAGTAATTTTATCACTGCAAACATCGTGATCAGCGAGATTATTAACTCGAAAAGCTCTGACCGCACAGTGACTCTCTGACAGCAATAACCTCCGCTTGTGTCAAAAAATCGGCTATATCAATGGCAACTAGTGCAGCAGTCTGCGTGGCAAAAGAAGCCACTGAAATATCAGAAGCCAGTTTGATATCAATTATGCGATGATATATTATGCTCAATCGTTCTGCCTCAGTCGGAGCCTGTAAGAGGTGCAACGAAGGTTATACAGAGTGTCTGTGTGAGCAATCAATAGCGATCGCACCTTTAGCACGAATTCGTTTGTAAAGCGCGAGAGGAGGATGGCAGGGGCCTTGGATGTGTCACTCGCTGTTGCGATAACGAAAATCTGGCTGCCCGTAGATTGCATATGGGTTTCCACATCCGCTAGACAATCGTTCAGCGCATGTGATATTGTTGCACCTATGGTATTGGTTAAGAAGATGATGTCATACTAATATCTGCACACCTTTTCCCGGTTCCGAAGCTGCAGTAGACTGAGACAGCGCGTCTAGGTGCCGAATCACGATCGCGCATGGCGCGCATGAAATTGCCATTTCAATTCGAGCTCTTAAGCTGCCTTCTGTATTGGTCTCGTTTTCCGAAACTATCGCAAAACAGTTGATCTATAGATGGGATGAATGAATCTAGTGAAGTATGAGTCCAGCGATTGACCATACTTCCACAATATGTATTCCAAGGCGTCGGGCTACAGAAGAGGCCATTGTAAACTTCCCAGATCCTCGAGCTCCTGAAATAAGCAGAAGTGGCCAGACACCAAATTCCGCAGCTCCTTTGAATCGAGGCGCGTCCGACAAACGAATCATTGCATCCATTGTGAAGGGTGATTCCCCTGATCTGGCACTAGCGTTCTCTACTCGCCTGTCAATGACACGTCACTCAACCCTACAAAAGCTAAAGTCCTCACGAAAGGCATTGCAGTTGTGTATGTCTGGTATACCTTTATGTTGTATTCCGAGTTGCACAATCTGAGTGTGCTGGGATTCGATGAAACAGCCGTAGTCGCCTCGAGAAAACTGCGGATGGCTGCAATACTCATCAACAGCACTGGTAGGGTCGTAGTCGACTTTGTCCACGACGAAGGACACCACTGCATTACCGCTCGGCAGCCTGTATCAGAATGAGGTAGGCTTCGAATATTTTGTGTAGACCTTAGCTCACCGATGGATCGGGAGCTTGCTATTGTCAAGCTTGTCAGTAAGTTCTGCGTCGTCGACATCAATAGACACATTAATGAGATCTCCTGGTTTGACCAAGCGTTTACAGGAACTGAAGTAGGATTGTATTTCTTGAAGAAAAAGAGTCTCGAACTTGCGTCCGGTGGAAAACGGAGATGCGATGCGAGAGAGAGTAAGTGCACGAGCCACTGGTATTGCTGGTTGACGGTTACCAAAAGGGCTCGGACGAATCCACACCAGACTAGAAGAGTCTGCATGGATGTTGGAAATCAGCGACGGCGAGGCCTTCACAACACCACTAGAAATCCCTTCAGATTGGAATAAGATCACATATCAAAAACATACGAAGGGACCGATTTGTAATCATGCGCAAACACCTGCACCAATCTTGCCTGGGATGACTTGAGATCACTCACGATAGCCTGAGATAGAAAGTTTAGCTTCGCGCAAAATAAGACAGATGATGTACCCAGTCTCCATCGAGGATGCCAACCCGACGAAAATCAGATGTTCGCAGGTACAGAGCGACATCATGGTTAAAGATATCTGCAGTCGCTCGCAAAATTGGCTGAAGACGGAAATAGGCATTCGTTGCGACGGCTGCAACATTCAGTTACGTTAGCAGGACATTCAAACTGACACACACACACACTCGCCCTCATAGGGGCCCTTATGTTGAGCCACGGTTGCTGGAAGTGCAGCAGTGATGAGAAAAGACTCGCTGATCTCCAGTGGCTCCGAAGCTATCTCAACATCGGATGGGTATTCGCCGACAACCGATGTGCATCCAGTTTCTGCTCCTTCGTCGAAACAAGCCACCACAAACTGTGTGACATTGCGCTCCACAATCCCTTGAGAGTATGGATAAGTGACATCAATTTTGTAGCGACATGAGCGGAGCGCTGAGGACAACGTTTCAGAAACGTCGCCATTTGAGAGAAATAACGTTCCGGGAAGGTGTAATTCTTCACCAGTTCGAATGATCGGCGATGACTGGAAAAGCCATTCCTCAAAGGCAAAACTGTGGGACAATGCAAAACTGTATGCATCGGCAGTTTGGGCTGTCAAAACCACTTCGGAGAGAGCGACATCTTCTGCACGAGACACTCGCAGTTTCCGCCGGCCATTGAATGATCCAAAAATATGAGGATATAGGTTTGGCCAGTGAGGTGGAACTGTGATGCACTCGACCTTGTGACAATGAATAGGTGGAACAAAACATGACCGGTTTAATGGACGCACATCAGGATCCTCGTTGGCCCAACAGGTCAAGCATTCCAAGTCTTGGAATGTTAATAAGGGTGCGATTGAGTCGCCCGAAGATATTAGGACAAGAATACGTGAATCCTGCGGTGCAGATAAATATGCCCACAATCGGGAGCTCAGGAGCACAGTATCGCTATCAGCCTTGTTTGGAGGATCTTCGAGAGTGAACTCGCCTTCTACGCTGGGCAAGTGACGAAAGAATAAGCTCATTGAATCCCAAAGCTTGTCGAAGGAAGTTGGCTTTGCCGGCCAGTGTTCTACAGGCTGGATGTGATGTGCATATGCCAAGCATACAACTATACAGCTGTAACTATCCGCTTACATAATCACGTTGTTTTTATTCCTCGCACACCATGAGTCGAGGAGCAAGAGGTTTTAGCAGAGGAGGAGGTACGCGTATAATTCTTATTGAGCGACCAATTTGGCTCATTCTTCTAGGACGTGGTGGGGGACGTGGAGGTTTCCAGCAACGCGATTTTGGTCCTCCAGCTACAGTCGTCGGTAAGATATTGATATTTATTATCTTTGCAATTTCGCGTCACCGTTTTCATGGTTTGCAGAAATGGGGACATTCATGCATGCTGTAGAGGATGAGATGTTCTGCTCCTCTCTCATATCAGACAAGGTTCCCTACTTTAACGCTCCCATTTACCTCCAAAACAAATCTGTGATCGGCAAGGTTGACGAGATCCTTGGCCCTATCAATGAAGTTTATTTCTCAGTCAAAATGGGAGAAGGTATGATTGCAAGTAGCTTCAAGCAAGGAGATAAAGTATATATCGGAGGCGATAAATTGCTACCCATCGAGCGATTCCTCCCAAAACCAAAAGTTGCAGGTATGTTATATTCTATGGGTCTTTCCACTTCTGCGCCTGAGCCTTATTCTCTAGGTGTAACAAGTACGTTTTCTCCTCTCTTATATATGCCTCCGATTCACTGGAGATCATCTTCAGAACGCGGGCGCGGTACCGCAAGGGGCAGTGGGCCGCGGGGACGGGGTGCCCCCGGGGGACGAGGACGGGGAGGACGAGGGACAAGTAGGGGTGGGGTAAGAGGTGGCTTCGGTGGCGACCGGGGCGGTTTTAGAGGAGGTTTCAGAGGAGGAAGTAGTCGTGGTAGCAGTGGAGGTTTTGCACCTCGAGGTGGAAGAGGCGGATTCAGGGGATCGTGATAATAGTGCTCTGTATTGTGTTAGTCCCAGTGTGCGTCACGTCGTATGTGTGTAGATATCAAGGTTTCAGTGCCTTGACCTCGGTCGAAACAGCAGAAAATCTGTTTGCCCGTTCATACTGCATGGAAGTGGACTACAGAGACCATGAAGTACGTTGAATTATGCACTGGAAGAACCCTACCTGAGAAAGCTGAGCCGACATAGTAACAGCATTCACGAAAGTCTCTTCTATCGCAGGATCAAGTTGGCTGCCTATTGGCCGGTTAGATGTGTTCCCCCATCCAACGTCTGCACGTACCATCTAGATCTGAGAGATATGATTCCTGATTTGCATCGATATTCATGTCAACGTCACGATGCTGAGTGTAAACCCCCTGAATCATGGCTTCGACTTCGGTGGGACGCGTCCGACGGCGACCTCCAATTTCCCTATCCCACTTCAGTCGCTGATCGGAAAGCGACCAAATATGTCGATCAAGAGCCTCATCAAAAGGCTCCATCCCTACCATTCGTAAGTAAAATTAATTCCTTGTCGAACATGTAGCCCTCACCTTCGTCGTCATCGTATGGTTCTTCGGTGGTGCGTCCGTTGATACGAAGATTTGGTCTAGTTATCGCAAAAAGTGTGTCAAGAAACTAACAAATTTCAGAATATCGTGTTTGAATGTAATATGCTTTACTCACTTGATTTATGTGAGGCAGAAATGATTCCCTGTCTTGGCTGACACCCTGAGATTCAAGTTCCAAGTCCAATCTATCCAGGAAAGCAGTCGATATATTTCGCTGAAGACGTCGCCAGTCCTGTTCAGTCTCCACTGATATTTTAGGTAGATCTTCTCGAGCATCCATCTGCAAGGGAGGAAAGGTGAGGATTAATTGTAATAACAAGAAATGCAACGCGTTATTGGTGGTTGTTTGAACAATTGCGTGCCGCAAAGCCTTCGGATTCAAACAACTATCTACCGATCGTTATACTTAGACCACACTTCCCACCCACCGTCATGTCCACTTTGACGTTCTGGAAGCCAGGAACTGCTGGACCTGGAAGCACACATGACAGGGAAACAGAGGAGGAAGGAAATGTCGTTCAATCTGCACCTTCGCATGGCTTCCTTTCTATACAAGCGCAGCGTGAACGATTGCCCATTTGGCAACACCGTATGTTCACTCACTGTCGTTGTGTTCTAAGCACTATCCAACTCTGTTTTTCAGGACAAAAACTTTTGCATTGCATAGAAAGATATGGTGTCACAATCGTTGTCGGACAAACGGGTTCAGGAAAAACAACTCGTGAGCAATCATCAAATTTCATCAATGATCCCAGTTCCATCTCACTACAGGCTGAGAACTACCACAGTATCTCCTAGAATCTGGATGGGCATCAGAAGGTAATATTATTGCCTGCACCCAACCACGACGCGTCGCCGCAACGTCTGTCGCTATCAGAGTCGCAACGGAAGTTGGTACCCTCCTTGGAGATGAGGTACGCCGCCAAGCTGGTGTGCCTCTGCATCGCTCACGAATATTCTCATAGGTTGGATATACTATTCGCTTTGAAGATGTCAGCGACAAGGAGCGAACCCGGATATGCTACATGACTGACGGCATGCTCTTTCGAGAGACACTGATAGATCCTCTCCTTTCGCGCTACAGCGTCATTATGGTTAGTCCTGCATCACTCTTGTCAGCATATGCTCAGTGGGTTTCCAGATTGACGAGGCGCATGAGCGAAGTCTTTACACAGATCTACTGCTTGGTATCTTGAAGAAGTTGGTCAAACTTGCTTTAATCTTTCCCCTTGACCACTAAGATGGCGCAATTTGCAGAATTAGGCGCAAGCGCCCATCACTTCGGCTGATAGTGTCATCAGCTACTTTGGATGCTAAAGCATTCTTAGAATACTTCACTTCGGGGACACATCCAGACGACGCCACTATTGTCAGTCTGGAAGGGCGTATGTTTCCTGTTGAAGTTGCTTACCTTCAAGAGTCCGCTCCGGACTATGTGAGGAAAGCAGTGGAAGTTGCATGGAGCATTAACCTGCAGGTGCGTCCCCTGTCCCTTCTTGCCCTTTACCACAACACCTCCTATTACGCAGCACGGCGCTGGTGACATTTTGATATTCCTGACGGGACGCGAAGAAATAGAAAGATGCTTAGAGGAACTTACAGAACTTCTTCCTACGTGCGCGTTCTATTTCCTTGTGTATTTCCCCGTGCTCATGAAAACTCTTATGCTTTCTAGACTTCCGCGAGGAGCTACACAGATAATCCCTCTTGCATTGCACGCTGGCTTAAGTACGGAAGAACAGCTTAGGATATTCAATGTTGCAGAACGAGGGACGCGAAAGGTTATCGCTGCCACAAACATCGCGGAAGTAAGTCGCGCCATTTGTAGTAACTTGGCGTCTTATGATCCAATTAGGCCAGCGTCACCATCGATGGGGTGAAGTTTGTTGTCGACAGTGGGTTCGTAAAGGTGAGCTTCATTACCGTCTTGATCGCGTTCTCATAGGCCCCAGATACGGACATATAATCCAACTACTTTCCTTGCCTCGCTGTCTACAGTTCCTGTTTCCAAAGCATCTGCTATACAGAGGACTGGCCGCGCTGGACGGACATCGCCAGGAATTTGCTATCGGTTATATCCTGAATCCGCTTTCGCCTCCCTTCCTACAAGCACGCCGCCTGAGATCACTCGCACTGATATGACCACTCCGATTCTGCAATTGAAGTCTCTAGGTATAGATGACCTTATGAAGTTTGAATGGGTCTCTGCGCCTCCAGCAGAGAGTATTCTCCGTGCGCTTGAGGGGCTCTTTTCTGCAGGAATGATTGGGGACAATGGCCTCCTTACTCCGATCGGCGAACGAGTTGCAGAATGCCCCATCGAAGTCAATATAGCTAGAATGGTGCGCTCTCCTACCAGTATCAACTTTTGTTGCACGGCTTGATGTACAGGCAGCTTTTCACTTCGAAGGACTTTAACTGCGGTGAAGAAATTCTTACAATTGCTTCTATGATTTCAATACAAGTGAGTGCCTCATGGGACTGGCGTAACTATCATATTCACCTGTTTACACCATAGGATGCATTTGTCATACCCGATGGTGCTCCCGGAGCAATTGCAGAACTGGAGAGACGAAAATTCACAACCGAGGAAGGGGTATGATCCATCCTGATTCGCCTCAATTCAGCAGACTGACAATATTGGTCCAGGACCATCTGACCCTTTTAAATGGTATTTGCTCGTTACACCTAAAAGTTGATTGCTTATGTTCGGTAGCATATAATGCTTTCACTAAATACGGTCGATCTTCATCGTGGTGTAAAGCTCATGCTCTCAACTTCCGCGCCATGTCCAGAGCGGTATCAATTCGGTCCCAGTTGAAGAAATACATGATTCGCTTCAACTTGCCACTCCAGAGCTGCGAAGGTGATGCTAAGCGACTTCGGCAATGTTTGGTCAGTGGGTATTGGCGCAACGGTGCCCGATGGGTTGCAGATGGAACGTACCGGTCGGTGAAGGGAAACAAAGTAAGCAATGCTAAATGTATGATATTCACCTTTGTTCACTCAAGCAGACTCTATATGTTCACCCAACATCTGTGCTCTTCACTCGGAAGCCGCGGACCGGATGGGTGGTCTTCCACGAAGTGGAAGAAACCAAGAGGACACAGTATGTCTACCTACTTGTGTGATGGGCCGTAAACTTCATCTTTTGTTAGGATAAGAATACTTTCAGAAATCGAACCAGACTGGTGAGTCGAGTTTCTTCTCTGTGACTCTGTACTCGCTCAACTGGTGAAGGCTACTCGATTACGGTCATAAATACCAACATAGGCATGCTGCGGGTTAATTGGTACTTAGTTGTAGTGGTCAGTCAACGTTGTCGTTCTGCTGTTGACATTCGGCAATTTTCGCCTGGAATACCTTGATGTTGTACCTGTATCGTGAGGTAGCATTGAGGGTGCCAAGAGGCCTGGAGCTGTAAATACTTATCGATAGAAATATACACATCCGTAAAGCTTGCCGAGCTTCCCCGAGTTGAAAGTCCGAAACGCCAATGGAAAGTTAAACGCTAATATTTATTACTGAAATCCTTGTCAATCATGGGCGCTGGCCAGTCCAAAGCGGACACAGAAGAAAAGGTCTTTTACAACGAGACGCCCATACAGGTTTGGTCTTCTTCCTATCCTAAAGGCTAGTCTTCTGAAGTTGTGTGCAAACATCAAGTTCTCGCAGGATGTTGTGAACCACCTTTCAGATCGCTCAATGTCACCCGACACCTCGCCAGAACGGCAATCCACACTTGATGCCCACGTACGTGCTCGCATACAGGCAGAGCTGCAGCATCTACGAGCGGAAGAGGAAAGTGTGCAGAGGGAAATTGAACTCGCTCTTGAAAGGGAGAACATTGACCGGGAGAAGTCCTCAGCAGGCGGAGAGGTTGCCGAGGGCGATGTCAAGAACAGCATGACGTTGATGGGGGATCTTGAAGAGATTCGTACCAAGGTGGACAGATTTCAGACCAGGAGACAGCTCAGCGATTATCCTGCGGTCAAGGAAAGCGGCGAAGCAGTGGTGTTATGCTATAGGTGAGCCTATGTCAATTTTTTATTCCGTCCTGAGATCACTCATTTGTCGCTCCCATAGACAAAATCCTACCGCACCATTGGACTGCTGGCGAGAAGTGAGGGAGTTTAACGCTAGTGTAGCTCAAGCGGAATTGGTAGGCAAACTGATCCTGACATTCGGTTCTCGACTCACTGTCCTGCATGTACCTGCCAGCAACATCTCGCTTCTCTTAGGTAGGTACCGTCAAGAGCCAAGACTCACCACACTTCCATCATGGTCCATGACGTGTTTCATAGACTAGTAGTGTGTAAATCCTATTTTATGGCTAGTAGTATTGATTCCATAGTCCAATCATTCACCCTCTAGAACATCTAGTCCAATGGCTTCCCTGCACCAAGCTTTTCATAGTACATCACGATTCTTCGCCCCCATATGCTACTCCAATTGAATCAGTTGTTTGTGCCCCCTGCTGCAGGCCCAATGACCCAGCACTGATATTTGAGACTCGATGTAATTGGGCAATGTTTGCATCGATATGCGCAGAAGGCCGCAGGCTTGAGCTAGGAACTACCAACTCTGTCTGCTCTTCACCGATGGTGTAGGGGTCGGAGCTATGACCAAGTCTTGAAAGGTGTCTAGTGCCACCTAAAGCTGCTGTTATGACAGCTGCGGGCACGCGCACTTGTTGCTCCTCATAAGTCTGGGTAGAATACATTGAAGCAGTGCTGATGCTTGATTTATGAGACAACCTGTTCGAAGCCCAGGCAAATGATGACCTGCTTCCACGCGCGAGGCTCTCTTTGAATTGGCCTGAAGGCCGTCTCAGAGCGCGAGCTGGATTCCGTGGAGGTTTTATTGGGGGTGGTGGCAAGGGTGCAGCCATGCGTAAGGAATGCTGAATGGGAGTTGGGGAAGGTGATATAGCGCCCATTGTCTTTGGTGATGAATCTGCAAGACTCTTCTTCGCGTCTGAGCACCCAGTACTGTCCGAATTGCTCGAGGGGCCACCTGCCTCGCTTGGTTTGTTTGGAGTGGTTCGGTCATGTCTCCTGAGAACATTTTGCTATTGAGCACGATGAATGACAAAGATATCATAAAGTCGAGAATTACATAGACCATACCCTTCGCGAGCGGCGCTTTTTGTCGGAATGTCTGACGATCGATGACCACCATTTCCATCCAACTGCCACTGCCACCGCAAGCGCAATCCCCGCGGCAGTACCGCCGACGATTGCTGGGATGGAGATTCTTGTAGCGTGTTCGGTGTTTGTGCTAGGCGTTGCTGTGCTAGAATTCGTTGAAATTGTTACCTCGCCAATAAGGCGAATAGCCACGTTAACATTGCCAGTGAGTGGGGGCATGACGAAGGGAACCGAGGATTACTATCGACTGAGCATACCGTCCTTGTATATGTCGTAGACAAGGTACCACAAAGGGTTAATCCACGTAAGGTGACGTTCGCGAAGAATAGACGCAAGAACGTGTTAGGCACGAGGCGTATCCATAAGCAGTCGTAACTCCACATATTCATGATTGTCATACGACAAATCATCCGCGTCAACTTTGACCTACGCAGTAAGAATGCTGATACACTCTTTGCTCTGTGCCATGTAATGTAGCGCGATCCTGAGTCGAAGACTCTGGTGAAATGGCAGGGCATGGAAAAACGCTCACGACGACACTTTCAACAAAATAGTATACCGGACTTTGCAGCCAGTCTAATCTAGTATCCGCAAGGTCGTGTTTTGCGCGCACATCAAACGCTCACTCAGCTGGAGTACTGAGTAGTTGTACCTGGGGAGATAGGACTTGGGAATGACCTGAATATATTTTTAGTGCGTGGCCAGAACCCGTCAGAACACATACCCATGCCTGTACGGTTCGGTCGCGGCTGCGCTGAAGGCTCACGAAAAACAAGTTATTTATGTAATCTAGAGTCGAAATCAATCAATTTATTTCGGAAAAGCGGTGAGACGCAAGCCCCCCCAACCCCGCAATAAGTATCGGACTCAACGGGAAGAAGGACTAGTATGAAAATAACTTCGCGAGTCGGAGTTTAAATTCAGCCGCTGTACAGTCGTGTTGGAGTTGCGTTGGTCGTTATTTTGAGAGTCACCTTGCTCGTTTGGTGCTAGTGTATATTCAATTAAATAGACGTGCACGTTGTCTCGGCCTGATATCCCTAAGACCTAAATGTCATTCAAAATCACGACACAGTACTACCGCAAGGTGACTACATGGTGTAACGTTTAATTTCGGTCAACCAAAAATATCCAATAGTCCGGAGGGAGCGTACCTGTACCTAAGCTCGGCAACCTGCGTTCATTGAACTATTTGTTCCCTCCCTTTTCGGATGTTGGGATAAGGCGATACACGAGGATAACGCCTAGATACCCGTGAGTACAGCAGATTCAACCGTCAAATATCACAGTATAAATCATCTATAAGGACAGTTCGTTATGTGCTTGAACATAGTAGATTACTCTACTAGACTAATTATCGTGGTCCAAGTCTTCAATTAATTATGAGGTTTGTTCTGTATTTTGTTGTTTGGTATAATAATCGGATATTTTTATGATTGCCGCGTTCGGCAATTCGACTTCTTTCTGCCGCCCGGCTTTATTTGCAACAGATCCCACTGCGACTGTGCCCTTCCCCATCTCTCTCCGCCTCATCGATATCGCAGCGTATTACTACTTCCAATTGTTCATCCTCCTACCTCTATTCGTTGTCCTCCCCCTCTATTGTCTGTGGAAGTGTCTCCTCGTCCTCCTCACTATTATTTTAACACCTCTACACCTTAATTTCAGTCTAAATTAACCGGCCTTCCCCGGTCGATAAAGAGACGCCGAGTCACCGTTGACGTTGATAACCGTATCGACTTCAAGTGGGAATGCAAGGCACTTCAGAGTTTGTGGACGAGCAGTCAAGGGCAGCGTAAGACATTCTATGACGGCAATCTGGTCAATCAAGAATGTTTAACAAGCCTCACTCCAGCTCAAAAGCGCCTATCGTGCGCAATCCAAGAGCATGCACCGTTTGTCGGGCAGCGAAGGTGAGTGGTCGACAGATCAAGAGAAAGAATTCATATCTGAATCCCTGATAGATGAAATGCGTCGGGGCAGAGGACGGTCTCAAGTCTTGTCAAAGGTGTACAAGAACAGGTGTGGAGTAAGTAATGAATGGTTCCGATAGTCTGCCAAGACGTTAACCCTTTTTCTATAAGATGTGTCTTTGAGAAGCATCGCAGGGGGCGAAAACCTGGATCAAAGTCAGATTATTTCTCTTGCGTTGCCTATCGCCTCTCACAATGTCCCAAGGCTATCCGAAGCGTCTAAAATGCTCCGACGCTTAGAGAAAGGATTGAACACAGCGAAACTCAAGCAAAGTGATTCATCATTGTCGACAGTATTCCCCGCCGACCCTCGTACTCCTCAAGCAGATAACACTCAGTTTAGCGGACTCCAATCCTCTGACGCTTATGGTTCCGCTGGTAATTTATTCGTGCTACAAGAGTACAAACTGTGACTCAAAACATCTTATCATAGACGGATATGCAGCTTCAAGCGTCAGTTCACGTACTGTTGATCCAGAGGAGGAAGAGGACGGGGAAAGGAGTGACGAGAAATTCCCTGCCAAATTAATCAGAAGGGAAAACTCCTTTTTCAGGACTATCCTCAACCCAGAACACAAGTCGCCAATGCTTCACGTGCCTCGAAATCCTTACCTCCCCCAGTCATTGCGCCCGGCGCCTCTCCCGATCGGCTATAACGATCCAATCACAGCCGGCTTAATCAACGAAAACAAAGCAAAGATCCTCTTTGATGCAATCTTCCTTCGACTGAATCCATTTATAAATCTTTTCGATCCAGCTCTGCATTCCGTTGCCTATGTGCGGTCTAAATGCCCTTTGTTATTTACGACCTTGATAATGGCTGGCTGCAAATTCTTCGAACCAAGCTTATACAAGGAATGCCTGAGGCTTGCTAACGATCTTGCGGTCCGGGCATTCGCAGAAGGTTGGAAACGAGTAGAAGTGATCCAAGCATTTTCGTGTCTCACTTATTGGAGAGAACAAGAGGACAACGTGAGCGTGTTTTGGACTCGTCTCAACTTACTTAAGCTTAATTTCATCGAAGCGGACATGGATGTACATTGGATATGTGAGTGCCAGGGTTCATCAATCTCGAATTATTGTCTGATTTTGTTCAGGCGTGTCGGATGGCTGTGGAACTTGGCCTCAACCGATATCATGCAAAACCTCCTGCTCATGAAACCGAGTTCCAGCTTCGTGAAAGGCGAAACCGAGAGAGGACATACCTCGTCCTCTTTGTACATGACCGGAGTCTTAGCATGCAGACAGGTCGGCATTGGATGCTCCCTGAAGTAAATCTTTTCTATTTTCCCAGGATATGACGGTTCACACACGCTGCAGGATGACTTCATAAGGCACTCCGACACCTGGCATGAGCAGGGTGGGACCCCCATTCGATGCGAAGATGTCATCGTTTCTGCTTTCGCACAACTCCGTCGTATAGCGGTGAGACTTTTCTCTCAACACCTGCGTGACAGAATCCAATGGTATTAGACCGAGGCTACAGACATGTTCCACACCAATCGGAGTCTTTCGGACGGTGGAAACAGTCAAGTCAATATCGATATGGTGCTGAAAAACTGCAACGCGAAGCTTGCACTGTGGACCAGTACCTGGGACCATGAGATGAGAAAAGGTGACGAACACGACATCTCATATCCTGATGCATGACCTCATATCTTGTTAATAGCTAACGGAGAGTCTTTCCACTTTTCCTTTACCAATCTCTTTTGCCTCTATTCGAGCCTTTTCTTGAATAGTTTTGGTGTTCAATCCAGTGTCCCACCTGTAAGTCCGCAATTTTGTTTTGACGCATCGTTCCTATACTGTCTCCCTCAGGCCAACCGCACGAATAGTCATGTTCGCGCCTTATCTGCGTGTTTTGAAAATGCATTAAATGTGCTGGGAATCGCATCTAAAGACTTTAGGGAATTTGGTGTTTTGGTAAGTCTGGCTTTAGTGCAATTCCTACTCATTGACACTTTATCTAGCGTTACGGACAAGAGACAACCTCCGTTATGACTGCATACTCTGCCATATTTCTGCTGAAGGTAATAAATGTGCTGCCTCCAAGTCTAAGTAAAGTTGATGTGTTGGCTTTAGCTACTCCGGAGCTCTAATACTCACACAGACTTGCAATCAGAATTGCCGGAGGGTGCAGCTCATCAGATTCATACTGCGATCACGAAAACGGCCGATGCGTACCAAGAAGCTTCTCACCTTTCGCCCACCTCAACATCAGCTGCCTACCACGCTCGGTTTCTGTGGAGTCTTGTTCGCAATGATATAGAGCGGGCTCGACAAAACGCTCAAAAAGACATCCCCATTGACCCAAACATTCAAAGTAAATCGTCTTCACGCTATGCAATATATATGTTGACAGTTCATTGTTCATTCGTAGGTCCATATACACCGACTGCTCCATGCCCATCTGAGCAATTTGCATGTCCATCATCATCTTCCTTACTGCCATATTCCGCGTATCCGACGCAGAATTCTGATATGAATGGCCAAAACGCACCTTGTGGAGGACCAAACTATACTGATGCGTTAGGTCGTGGTTCTGGCTCGTATGGCCCTTCAGGTCAATTCTCAGGTTACAACCTCGGGCATGTCTCAGAAACCGACTTTCATTACTACCGCAGTATGTTAGTCGAGCTTGGTTTTGGAGAGAACGGTAACACCGTACCCGCCAATGACGGTTTCCGCAACATTGCCTACGGAGACACATCTACTTCTTATTCCCACCATCCATACGTACACATAGCACCTATCGGCCAAAATGGTTTTGGAACCAGTTGATGGGAGCGTTGCTTATCTTGCACTTATCTTCATACACGGAATTTTCTGGCAGCACCTCATTACAGCAGTAGTACTGGTTTATGAATGACTTCATCGTGGTTAGTTCTCTATTGACATCTCACTCAACACCAATGGGGAAAACAACGACTTCTACACCGTATGCAATCGCAAGCACTGGATTACCCCTCCTAGCCATGAAATCGAAATCCCGGACGCGATGGGGGCGCGGA
Source organism: Suillus discolor (assembly GCF_016758755.1). NCBI lineage: Eukaryota > Fungi > Basidiomycota > Agaricomycetes > Boletales > Suillaceae > Suillus > Suillus discolor. The sequence continues at coordinate 826,449 of NW_024541255.1, forward strand.
GCAATGTTAATAACATGAGGCTGTGCATGAACATAATTCATATCGTGAATATGAATAACCGCTCCTTTGGTTGCGCACTGGGACGCAACAGCGAAATAATCCGGACTCGTCGGGCACCATCTTGTAGGCCAATGTGAGGGTCTCGATAGTTAAAAACAATAGAGCAAAAGGCGTACCGGAATTGGTGACCACCTTCAGGAAAACTTATACCTGTTTGTAAAGGTTTTCCACCCTGGGACTTGGACAAGTCCCATATGGAAAAGCGGGAGCCGTAAGTTGCCCCTACGCTAAATAACATATAAAGTCAGCTGTAAGTCGAACTCAGGATCAATTGTACACCGACATATCAATGTTATCTTGACGCCAAGCTGCAAATCCCGTCCACTGTGATGAAATACCCATCAATGACTTGGACAGCCCGTGTGGTTCAACGAGCTCAATAACACTGGAATGCCTCCAGCTCCCCTGCTCACTTTGCTCTGGATCAGACCTCCAGTCTGTCAAGAAGATGGAACCTCGGGAGTCTGATACGAGAAATTCTTTGCTGCTGGATTGGTGGCAATTTACAGTAACAAGGGGGTGGGGAAACGAAATCACATATGAAGTTGGTTGAGGACGGGGATGGGGCGACGGCGACGCGTCGGTACCCAGTGACCTCTCTGGAGAAGGGATTCCAGAAGAAATATCCAGTGCCGGATGTAGATCCCAAACCATCAGCATTTTGTCATCTGTGCGCAAGATTTCAGTGTTCAGAGTATGCTCATTACGCAATTTGAACGAGTGATGCACCTGCCACCGTCGCGACATATCTTGCATTGTCTTGATCACGTCCTCCACAAAAGCACATATCATTGACTTTGCCGTGGTGTCCGCTGAGACCACCACCAAACGCGAACATGTTTTCGGAAGACGTTGAAGACTTTGTGAGTAGGTGAAGACTGAAGTCTGAGGCAGCAGCAGTAATTCTGAGACAGCGTCAATTTCATGCTTTGCGGACAGTGAGGAGTCTAGGACCGCCTTACTCAATAACCCAGTCATCACTTGAACTAGGTGAAACGGATCGAGGCGACCACGCTAGAGCTGTTACGCGTCTCCCAACATGAAAAGACGCCACCCTTTCACTAATGGGTGGGCTCTTGACGAGAAAAATATGTGATCAACTGCCTAGTTCATACGGCTTGGGAACACACACACCACACGGAAAACTTCCACTGAATGCTCGCCTGCTATAGCCAACAAGTCCGCCCCATCGTCATTAGAGCATGCGCGAACAACAAAGACATCTGATCCATGATTGATTCTCACTACTCCGCTATCCATGCTCACTGAATGTGCGGGTGAATGGAAGAAAATCCGCTTTCTGCCAAAGGTTTATAGTACAGCTGGAAATGAAATGCAGTATGAAACAGAAGTTTTATACTGCCAAACCGTCACGGTGCTGGTCTTGCCGTAATCACTTGCTTATGGGCCTGTGACGAGGACCCCGGGTGTCATTGAAAGTACATCCATTCATTCATTCAAAGTTCCGCATCTGCTAGTCTGATAAGGGAAGGGCAATGGCACGTAGCGAGCTTGTTGACGTATTTGCTGTTTTGAACCGAGCAGAGTCACACCTGAGACACAGCCGGAAAAGTTCTGTAAACAGATGTGATGCATATCCTGAGAAAAATCGTGCATATTTCAGCCTATTTGTCTATCGTGCGGATAATGGACAGTCTCTGAATAAAATCACAAATATACGTAAGTATCAAATTCTATTGATCAAATTCAGATCAAGTTGGGCAAAAACAGGGAGAATTTGTTTCGTAATTTGCCTACGTTGCATATTAACTTCATTTCCAAAATTTAGTTACAAATATTAATCGAGTTTAATCTTGTTTATACCAGGGTAATTGGGTGAACGTGCTCAATAGCAGATTTGCCCAATGGGTTTCCCCTGAAACTCGTTTCCTTTCGGTTCCAGACCATAACTCCCTTTAGCTGATGCCCTGCGCATTTTTGACTTAATTATTAAGCTTTCGGCAATCCTCATTGCCACCTTGACAGTCCTCATTGTCAAGTCGGCGATCCTCATCGTCACCCCGACAGTCCTTACTGTTGTAGCGGCAGTCCTTATTGCCAATTCGGCAGCCCTTGCTGCCACCTCCTTTGGCGGAGTTTGGCTTGCTATACCTAGTGGGACGAATTGTAAAGGGGCTCTTCGCCTCTTCTCACTCGAGCCATTCGTCTCACTAGGTGCGTTGTTTCGTCTAAGTCCTTTTTCTCTTCTCACTCGAGCCATTCGTCTCACTAGGTGCGTTGTTTCGTCTAAGTCCTTTTTCTCTTCTCACTCGAGCCATTCATTACACTAGGGACTCATTTGCGCACCCACCCTTTTATTCCCTCCCATCATCTTTTGTATGGCGTTATTTTTTTTTAGGTTACCGTCTGTTTGTACCCGAATTCACTCTGGGGGCCCCTTGCTCGCGCAACGGGGTCCTTGTTTTGCTGGCTAGTACCTCACCGTCTGCGTTCGAACGAGACCCGAGTGAGGCCAATTAGGCATGCCTCCAAGGTTACAATTGTCCTTGCATATTTCACGTGACATTGCCAGGGCCATATGGAACATCAAATCACATATCAGACTTAAAATCTGTCCTGACTGATAAGTCCGAAAACAAATTAAAAAGATTATTATCATCTGGCAATGTAACAAATTTGTTTTACAATTTGTAGATATGCCGAGTATATGTGCGAGTGGGCCTCTGAGTACCCCACTGAGAGGTTCACTCAATTCATCAAGTAGATTCTCCTTCATTCGTCTGTCAAACCAATCCCTTTCCGACTCTAATACCTCCTGCTTTACACTCTTTGCCTTGCAGAAACTGGTGTTGATGGGCAACAAAACCGACGAGGAGGGTCAAAAATATCTGAGGGGTGGATTGTGATAGAAGAAAATACACATCAGTTTCGCTGCCTAAGTAGTGAACCAGACTCAGTTGAAGCTCCGATAGAAATATCCGGTGGCCACTACACCACTCACCACTCAGAAAGACTAGTTGCCAGCATTTGTAGGATAGTTTCGTTTTCTTCGTATTATATAGTGTATTCTTGTATGAACTGTGTTCTGTTTATAATGATGATGATTGGTAAACACACAAATATTTGAATCCAACCAACCGCTCAGCCGCTTCGAGTAAGGATCTCCTGGGTAAGATCAAAGGATAATTAAACATGGTCTGCTGCATTTACTTTGTGCCCTAGGAACTGACAATGCCAACGAGAATTCTGAATCTATATCAAGGCTGGTTTAGTTTGAATATTGGTAGTATGAGGATGAGTGGGGTTATGCATGAGCGGAAACTACGCATTGGAGCGGGGTAATTTGTAAAGCATACAGTAAACGAATCAGGCCAGGTATCTTCGATGGAATAGAGCGCAAAATCGCCGAGCTGTCATGCCATTATACTTGAGTAGTTCATACAGGTTGGAAGTACTCACAGTTTCTAGTACAGTTTATCCACCTGCATCTGATTGGCTTCATCGAAGACCTCTGGGTCGACGACGTCTTGAACTGCCTCTTCAATAAGCATGATTTCCTGGAGATAATAAAACAATGTAAATGGCGAGTAGAATGAATTAAGATTGACGAACCATGTCGTCCGCATCAACATTCATAAAGTGGTCTTGTTCCTCCGGCATCAGCTCTCCCTGTAGTGAACAATATTGAATGGCAAGTAGAGTGAATTAAGATGTACAAACCGTGATGTCCACCTCGATATCCATGCACCAGTCTGACTCCTCCTTCGACGTCAGCTCTCCCTATAGCGAACAATATTGAGTGGTAAGTAGAGTAAATAAAGATGTATGAACCGTGACGTCCGCCTCGATGTCCATGCACCAATCTGATTCCTCAATCATCTTCAGTGTTTCCTAAGCCAACGATAATTGAACCACAAACAGTAGAATAGGATTAAGTTTCATGAACTGTGACGTGGGCCTCAACGTCCATAGTGCAGTCTGATTCCTCCTCTGGCATCGGTATTCTCTGTAACTAACGATATTGAATTTGGACTGCAAGGTATACAGTAGATAAAGATGCACGGACCGCATACATTGCACCTTCAGCCATTTTATATAAGATGGGAGATGACAAAGTAGTGTAGAGATGATAAAGTGGTGTAGACAGACGATAAAGTGATATAGAAAGACAAGGTTGTGTAGAAGTAATGTTCTCGACGGATCCTTGAACTTGACAAAGCAAATATGAGCGACAACACGCTCACAAAAAATTATTATTAACCCACCAGCAACGTCCTTGAAGCAAAAATCAAGCTGATCCTGTTCCTGTGGTCCAAGCCACAATCAATGGGGCAATTATGCTTGACAAGAACATTAATAGCTAGTCCCTCTGCTCAGCTGTCTTGTAAATAGTCGGACTCTTGATTAGCTGGGGGAGATGTGTTAGCAGCAGTTTCAAGCTGACGAAAGCTCTCATCAGGAGGATATTGCTACCCCGACCGCTTGCCCCTTCCAGGGCCACTCGCTCAGGAATGCACTGAGGAGCCCCCATACCGGTATGTATCATTGTCAAGGATTTTGTGGGGAAGGATGGGGTTTAACTGATCAAAACCGCTGGAGAGGCGATGGCCCTGCCACTCATGATAGTGTGATCCGGTGAAATCCTGGTGAAGTCATGTGGGTGGGGTCATTAGGATCCGGGCAGTAAGCGGTCAAAGAGGACACTCACTGATTTTACTCCTGATATCTATGCAGGAAGCAAGTACTGTTGCAGTTTCACGGTCGCAGTGCAGATCCATGGCTCTCAGAATCAGAATATTTGCAATTCAAGATTTCATAGGGACATATCAGCGGGAATGCACATAAATGTTACTATAGAAATATGCATGCAATATGATGACAGGTGCTACAGGGTCAACTGCAATCGCGGCTGGTAGATAGTGGATCAAGATAGTATGAATTACAAGACAGCGGTGTTGATCTTTAACTGAAAAGGGTTGCCCAGATGAGAGTATAGCACTGTGAGCATCTCGGATGAACTCGTGTGTTTGGCCTGAATTCCAACACTTTCCAGCTCATGGAAGGTGTCGAGCCAAGGATGGCAGCGGATCTTCATGAGGGTGAGTGCCAATGATGTCCATACATTAAGGGGAACTTACGAGAAGATCATCCAGATCAGGACCATGCACAGAAACAGTCAGCTGTTTCGCAGGTACGGTGCAGTGTTCATCGCATGGAACGTCATAGTGATTGACATTATGGGAAGCATCGAAAAAACTCAACTGCAGTGCATGAATGCTTGTGAAATGTTGAGTAACATCAAGAACGGCAGAGAAGTGGTTGGAGGTTGAATCTTCCTCGAACTGAAGGTTGAGATTTTGGATGCAAGTGGCTGGATGAATTGCGGCTAGTAGGGGAACGAGATACCAAGATGGACCACCAAGAACAGTAAGTTCATGTAAATGGGAGTTGGAAGTCTGCTGCGAGGTGTGACTGCGTAACTTCTGTGAGGAATGATTCTGCAATTCCAGTGGGACAGAAGTCTGTCCCAGATGAATCCACACTTGCCCAATATTCTGATGGCAGATCAAAAAATTAGCAAGGACATGAGGAGGGCAATGGACGTCAACCGTCAACATTCAAAGCAGCGGGAGGTGGACGCTCCGCAGTAATGCAGCCCACTTAATGCTGCTCAATCCAGTGTGGGTGAGTGAGAGGCTGGATAATGGATAATATTGCAAGGTTGCGAGGGTGAGCAAGGCGACGCATGGGGAGAAAAACATGGGCGAGTCCAATGATAATTGCCGAAGACTACATACCACGCCTGGGTCTGATCCAGGAACAGGAGTAGGTACAATCGTACGCAGCTGCTCCGAATCACTGCTTGAATAGGTAAAGCTGGAGCAACCTAAGTTCTTGATGACCTGAAATAAAGAAGCTAGATCCACTCTGGGGGGTGCGTCGAAGCATATGACCAATGAGATAGGTCTACTCTGAATGCCCATCAAGGACTCCAAGAAGATTTGGAGTGCTGTCAGGTCACGGGCACTAGTACCGATGAGGTCGCAACACAGGAACCGAGGGGTGCAGAAAGAAGCCATTTGAGAGTACAACGGAAGGGCTAGGCATGTTTGGGCGTTGATCTGCAACCATTTTTGCTCGACGGATAAGCCTACGGAATGAAAATATAGGGGCATGGCAAGGTCCCTTGAGAGGCAGGACACTTGTGTCATTAACCGCAGGTCTCTCGCAGGCAGATATACAAAGATCATCAAGACAAGTTCGTTTGGAAAAGGCCAATATGAAATTATCAGGGGAATGATAGCTCGTCCGCTCAAGGACGCTATAGGAGAGGACGTCCCCTGCAAAAGATAGGTATAAATAAAGAAATGGAGCTTTGAAGCTGACTTACATGTGAAAGGACGCGGTTGGTGCTGCGTCGGTTCTCTTCACTTGTTGAGTGAGCCTATAGACAAAGATGAGGAATGTGCGGAAGACCGGTAAAAGGTTGAACTCACATTAATGTCAGCAATTGCATATGAGCGGGAGAGAACACATATCCTGAAACTGGGAGGGAGGGAGACATGTAAGGCTGTGTTACCTGCTTTGCGTTTCAAACGCCTTGCAGGAAATTTGCACCGTTTTTCGAAAGGTAGCACAGAGGTATCAAGAATATCATCCGCAGCCTTCCGTTTTGAAATCACTGGGTCCAACAACAATGATCGGGATTTTGCATGTGAAATAACGCGCACAGGTGAAAGAGAACATGTAAAAGTCTGTGAGGTATCCATGGCTGCAGGTATGAAGGATGATGGGGCACAACACAAATTATACGACGTATTTATCGCGCAGACAGTTGTCCATTCACGGCCGAACAATAAGATACGCACACACCGACCGGAATGAACTGCACGAGAACAACTTGAGCAAATGGATGCAATATGTCGTGAAGGCATGGTTAAGAAAATATCAAGTCAAATGGTCAAACAATAATACCTTAGCTCGAAAAACCAATCCAAGTTCTATATCTGAGAATTGAACAATAAGTTATCCTGGACGAGTTATCAGTGCGCCAAGTGCAGAGGAATGAAGTCACTGGACTTGCTTGAAGAAGTCCAACTTATCAAGTCTAAACTTCTAACCCGAGTAGGTTAACCTGCGCCTGAACCTGATTCAGGCTCCACAATAGAAACCCTGAGCCTAGCCTACAAAGACCATGTTACAGCCTATATTACAGCCTGAGGATTACATTAATGTGTCGACCCAAGCGCAAGTACTACAACTCAGACAACAATAACAACAATTGCATGAAGTGTACAAGTCTAATACGAAGACCATGTTACAGCCTATATTACAGCCTGAGGATTACATTAATGCGTCAACCCAAGTGCAAGTACTACAACTCAGACAACAATAACAACAATTGCATGAAGTGTACAAGTCTAATCTACACAACTCAAGCAAAAAAAACAAGATCAAAACAAGCTGGTAATGCTCACTAAGTAGTGAATCAAATTCAGTCGAAACTCCGATGGAAATATCCGACAGTGGGCCACTCAGCTGCTTTGGGAACGTCCAGCGGAGTCAAATTGTGGCATTCACTACTTAAGCCTCCAAACCTTATCACATGGTTTTCTCTTTTCCATTGTCTCCACCTTACTACCGCATTGTTATACCTTCATCTCCCTAACATTAGTTAATCTTGAAAGTTGTTGTGTTGTTGATTAGAGGTCTTATGTTCATAATTGTAATGTCGTGTTCTGTTCTGTCGTTATGACATCTTTTGAAACCAAACCAAAAGCGTAAGTACAAGCAGGTTGTCTGGCACATGCACCTGCTCTAAATATATGATGTGGCAGTAAAGTAAGGTCTCAATCACTCACTCAACGAGTCCATCTAAAATATTATGCCCAAAGCTGCTCACTTTCGGTATCATCATCACTTCAAGCCACTCACAATTCACTGCGACTTTCCCCCTGAGTGCATCTACACTCCTCTTCCTTTGACACAGCACATGACGTTTTCTCGCGATACGGACTGCACAGTCTCAGCGGCGCCTGAAGTCTCACAAAACACTCCATCGGCAGTTCAGTCATCCATCCCTGCTTTTCTGCTGGCGAAAATTCTGAAACCCTGAGGAGATGTTTCCCGTATCAAGAGGGGAGGATATAATCTACATGAGGCACTCGGCTGGCCTTCCTCAGACTATGAAGAAACTCGAGTGCGTGTCCTTACACCCACATCATATGACTCTCTTGACCATTATTCTACTGCAGACGTTCATAGTCCATCTCACCCGGGAACATCTTAAAATCAACAAGTCCTGGAGTTCACAAGCAAAGGCCAGTTTGACCATTGTGTATGCGGAAGTAGGTACTCGTCTTGTCGGTAGTCTTTTGTCACTCATCTTTATCAGGCAAAAAAACGGTATCATATCCTTGATCATTATGAGGACAACTGGGTTGTTGGTGATATGCTCCGTATATTTTTGAAAAACAGTAGTAGTCGTTAGGAGTAACAAAGTCTGCAGGATACTATTGTACAGGGGATATGTTTCTTGGGTTCAAATTTAATCAGTCAGAAATATTTCCCAGCATTGTGACAGGGTATCCTTTTCTACGTCAGAATGGTGTGCTGGAAGGTCTGTAAACCCACTTGTCTCATTGGTCCCTGGAGCTAATGACTTGGCACATATTGCAGTTCCCAGGGACCTCTGCCTGCGTTTCACTTCTTTAGGTATAAGATAGTTGACTCCATCAAGGACTGTTGTGCCAGTCTTATTGCATTTGTTGTAACCATAAGCCAAGTAATTTCGCCATCTATTCAACCCAATTAAACATGTTGACGTACATGCTCCAGTCTCAGTCTCCATGGCAATGATTGGACAATTGCCCAATTGTCGTTTATTTTGACTGTGGCAACTAGGTACCTGGTTAAATACGCGCAACCACTCTCCTACTATCCTAAGATCATGACTGTAAGTTCAATTTTAGTTAAGTGTCATGTTCACTGACATCAAGTTAGTTTTCTAGCAAATTTACTCTCACTCGCCACACACAGGCAGTCAATGTATTGGCTGTGAGTATGCACAGAGCATTACTCATTACTGGAGGTAATTAACCATACTCTTCACTTGACTCGTGTTAACTGCGGGGATAGGCAACGACAGTCGAATAGTCGTATGGAGTCTTGTGTCCGGCGAAATGATTCAAGAAATTTTTGCACCAGGAGCAGGTTATATTAGTGCTATTATTTGGATGGATTTCGACGACCATGGGGAATCTGCCTTTGCGTTTGGGGCTTTGGATGGCAACATCCAAATATATGAACGATCCAATGATGTAAGTGCGACAGGGGTGCTAAGTGTGTTGGGTCCTGCTGACAATGTTCGCATCAGGCGTTATTTGAATTCCGGAGCACTACCATAGGCCACTCAGGTGCAGTGGAGTCGCTTGCTTGGGATCCTGTTCACCGTCGACTGGCGAGTGCCAGTGACGGTCTCCCTTGTGTTTGGCACTTGACGCCAGATAGTAAGTTGCCTGCCCATCAGTCGACCATCATCCATGATGTTGATTGTTTTGTCAGAAACCCTGATGTCCATCATCTCGCAGCCCGATAAGCAGCCGTACATTGCGCGCACTGTACACTTCTATGACAATGGTGCTTCTCTCTTAGTATCATTTCTTGAAAGCGGTGAAATGTCAGTTTACTATCGTGTTGTTCCTCCAACCCTTTCTGACCCTTCCGCAGATTCTGCTATTCTATCGAGCCTTGGGATTTGAAGTGGCACAAAAAGGTTCAAGGCAGAATGTAAGTTGGGTCTTCGTTCCGTGTGCATGGTTATTGACGTGTACGCTGTAGCGGTAATACCGCCCTCGAGGGCAATTTTCTCCTTGTGAGTAATCTGAAGGATGGGGTAGACAAATATGCCATTCCTGCACTCCAGCGCGTACAATCATACAGTCATGTAATTTTGCACAACGTTCCTTTGCAAATCTCCATTGCTCGTCAGGCGGGGCTTATTTTCGTGGGGGGTGATGATGGTTTTGCTCGGGTATTTGATTATAGTTCAGGGGCATATCGAGGGCAGCTGGAACACGGCAATCGAGGTGATCACATTATCCCCATCACAGTAAGCCATTTGAACTTAATACACGTACCATGCTTAATGGAATTAGTCGCATGAAGGGTGCACTGGGTGCACCGTTGTTACTGGCAGTTGCTTCAATGGGCATAGTAACGTGAAGGTGTGAGAGGAGGGTAAATTGGTACGGCAGTTGCATATCGATTTTGGCGCAATTTAATTATTTACTTCAGGCTTGGCAGGAGGACAATGTGACACCTCCCTCACCCTCTGCAGGAACTTCACCAACCATGCAGCTCGTTCAATTTGCTGTGATTTGTGTTCTCATAAATGTTGTCATGCATGCTCTCCATTCAGGAACATTGTCAAAATTTTACCTGTCAATTAAAGACAGTATAGTCCGTCTTACCCGAGCCCTCTAAAGCTGTTTGAATGTATTTTATTCCACTGACCGGCATATGTATGGTACTGGTACTGGTACATTCATTGAAATCCAATTGTCACACTTAAAACATCATGCTGAAATATCATGAGGTGCTTGTAGCAGTGCGCGCTGCCTGTAGATACAGCTAGAGTTGGAGGATCCACTTGCAGTCACTGACCATATTGATGACACTTAGGGGTTGATTTTTGGCCCCTTGGTCGTAGCCATCAGTCAGCTTTCGGGTATCTCCAGCGGAGTTTGAATTCTCACATTCACTACTTAAGCCTCCAACCCTTATCGTCTGGTTTTCTTTCCTCTTTCATTAAACTAAGTAGTGTAGTAACTGTTCGTAAATGTAATCTCTTATTGTGCTTTCAAATCATCAAGAAAACTCATGGTCGTCATCAATCAAAATGGTGAGTGAAAATATCTGGCTTTGCCGTTTAATTTGACGCTGAAAAAATTGGAACCCCATATGCTGGCTCGGTGTTATTTAACTTTCATGCTGTTAAACTAAACTACCTATTCACTGACAGTGATGATTTGATTCTTCGCCTGCCGACCGGGAAGAATTTCCCTCATTGTAATACTGTAGACTTCACCAAGATGTATGATTCGTATGTGACTTGAACTGAACACTCGCTTTTTGATATCTCCCTCAACAGTTGTCGTCCTAACCTTCAGTGGTAAGTATTTGACTTGGCCGATCGCAATATCTACGTTGTATTATTTGTACAGACTTCGTTAGACTTGTCTGTTCATTATATTCGATGAATTTCAGGATGTAGGAGCATGGACTTTCTTGTGCGGGCTCATCGTATTTGTTCCTGTATTTGGAGTGCCAGTGACTTCTTGAACGTCACAGTCAGTGACAACTCCAATATTCGCATTTTACTTTGCTTTCTATATTGCAAAAACGCGAACACTTGAAGTTAGCGCCAATGCAAAAGTACATGATATTTTATCTGGGTGATGCTCATACTAATCTAATCAGAATCCGTCAAAACAATGACGAGCTCAACTACCGGCATCTTACCAATGGTCAGCTCATCGAACGCCTTCCCCACACGGCATCTCCAACCGCGCATGGACAAGCTCCTGGACAATGATCTTGAAGGTAATGTCATGTGGGAAGAAACAGATCTCCCCGCCATCACCCCTTCTCTCATGGATCACCTGATCACCATATTGACTCTTCACATTGTGGACATCGAGAATATTACCTACCACAGCAGGGTGCCCATATTCACCGATAGCAAGTGGCAACTCAATAAAGATGCGAAGAAGCAGACACCGAAGCAGAAGCAGGCACTGGATGCACGTTCTGATCTGGAAGAGTTGAAGATAGATCGTGAAGGATCCTCTGCATCAGTGGCCTCTGACACCAGCGACCAGACCTCGGGCTGTCGAGAATACAACCCCCAAAACCCGATCAGCAGGTTATCCTTGAAGCAGACCGAAGAGCAAAAATGGGTGCATGTCTTCAATTCTATCTACACAGCCATGCGCATGAAATACAGGGATACGCACCCTTTTTGCTCATCTGTATTCCCTTTCGAGCTCCAAATACCCAAATGCCCACATCGACATTGGTCTCCAGAGTTCTGCAATACTCCTATTCCGGACGCGACCAACGTCCAAAAATCCGACATAGTCATGCTTAATAGCAATGTTCAATCAAAAGGCTGGGCGCACATCCTTACTTGCATCGAGATCACCGAATCTGATCTTAGTGCACACCGCGACATACCATTGTTCAAGGGGACAACCACCAAGGGTTATCTCATGATGCGAGAACAACCTTGGTGTCGCTTCGTCGTCCTTTTCAGCCTTGCATCAAACAATCTCCGCCCTCATTATATGGACCGCTCGGGCCTCATCATCACACGCCCTATCTCAGTCATCAAAAACCTGGCACGTCTTGTCGATATGCTTAACACCATGTCGCTAGCGAACAGCAAAGCGTATGGCATGGATCCCACCATGCATATGTGCGATGAGTCATGCGAGGAAACGGAATGTGACTTGGAGGGCAAGGCGATAGGCTGGATAGAGGGCAAGGACAAGGAAAAATTATTTATTATATCCATCTTATGGAGAAGCCAGGGTCTTTTCTCCCGCGGAACTGTTTGTTATTGTGTTCGGGATCAGCATGGACGAGACTATGCACTGAAGGATTGTTGGGTGGAGGAGGCAAAGAGAACCAACCCACGAGGAAAAGGTCCTTGAGATAGTCCGGGGCATTCCTAACGTGGTTACTCTCGTGGCCACTTGGGATGTCGAGTACGAGGGAGAGCCTGACTCCACAGCGCGCATCCAACAACTTCATGGGACATTCAGCCCGGGATTTTGCTGTAAATACCACCGGCGCTTGCTTTTGACACCATGCGGAGAGCCGCTATCGACGTACTCATCTAAACGAGAGCTGATAATTTCTTTTTGTGACTTCGTAGTCAGTAGGTTGCTGTCTTTGAGTGTATAGAATTTGAAGCTTAATATTGACCGTTTATTTTCAGCGCACAAGGCGATGGTACAAAGGAATGTCCTACACGGAGACCTTAGCCCCAACAACTTTGTTATCTTCGATGGACACGGCTACTTCATCGACTTTGACCACGCTCAGATCATCATGGAAGTCAACACTAGTTTTCGTTCACGGGGTACTGTGAGTCACGATTGAAGTTAACATGATTAGATTTGCTGATGTCGTTATCCGTAGGGTACTGTGCCATACATGTCTATCCGCCTTCTCTATGCAGCAGCTGCAATTGAAAGAGCCAATGGTGGGGAAAGTGTGGTGATCGAACACACTGCCAGTGATGACCTTGAATCTCTGTTCTACATCTTTGTCGACTGCGTTACCACGTTCGATGGGCTGATGGGCAAGCAAACAGACCCCAAGATGGAACGGTGGGGTCAGGCCATTGAGGACATGGGTGCTTCGGCTGCTCCATACAAGTCAGGGCTAGTGCTCATTCCGCGACGCGACACGGAATTGATGAACCATACAACAACTTACTTTGGCACCACAAATTTCTTGATGCAGATGCAGATCAGAAGCGCGGAGGCGTTACTCATGAAGAGATTGAGGAAGTCCTCAATGCATGGATGTCTCATGAGGGTGCTGATGAGCCTCTTCCACCGGAAGAAGTTCATTGAACTTCAGCATTGCCGTTCAACTCAGTTCCTGGTTGTGAAAGGCTGCAGATTGTCCCAGTGACGAGATTGTAATATTCACAGCTTGCTTTTGTAGAGCCTAATGATGGCAAGGCTGCAGCCTTTGCAGTTGTCCTTTTCTGTACTCCACAACACAAGGACAATTTCTTCCCTACAAATCGTTACTTTGCCATCACGTTTTTCTGCCATTGTCACAAGGCTACATATGCCTACCACTGCCTACCACACTTCTGATATGAATAGACTCTACTGTTATGCAAGGTTGATGAGCATTAGATATTTGACCCGGAAAATGAAGGCCATATAAGCATCCCTGACTCCCATGTTAGTGGAGGAGGAGGGTCTTTTTCGGTAGGATACATCTACATTTCCCTTCACTCTGTCTGCAACTCCGCTGGCAACTTCCATGTGATCAATCTGTCTCTTTTGGTCTCATTCTTTTCTAACCGTTGTCTATGAGATCACTAGTGTACGTCTAAAAGCGCAGTGTGCTGTATTTAAATAGAACGAGGCGTGATTATAGTACAAGGGGCAGAACAAATACAAAGTTACAGAAAACGAACTGCTGGCGGTTATGATTCGTGTACTTGAGGACCAGAACACCACAGGCACCTTGAAAAATGAAGGCCACAAACATAATCTTAAGTACGAGCATTTGAACATAGCTGAATTCCACACTCAATGGGGTCATTTCGTGTTCTATACTTCTCCTTTCAGAAGTTCCAGTCCGTTTGTTGGCAGGTGATGGGGGAAGTGTAAATGTATTGGACAGAACCTGCTGGTGATACAAATAAAGAAGCCTGATCATATATAAGAGGTGTGTTCATTGCGGACTCGTACAATGACTCGTAAATTTAAGGGAATGATATACTTCAGGGAACTTGATCAATGGACAGAAGAACTATAATAGAACAAGGTTTTGCTCATTAAGTAGTGAATGAGACTCAGTCAAAACTCCGACGGACACATCTGGCAGCCACTCACCATCTGCTCAGCCACCTACTTAAAGCATCGAAACCCCTTTTGTCGGAGTTTTAACTGAGTCTGATTCACTACTTAAGCAGGGAAACCTTATCCACTCTCTTTCCTCTCAATCCATGTTGACAAATTTCATTAGTCTTATCGAAGATAACCCATAAAAATAACACAGAAATCATTAATTTGACTCATTGCGGTCTATTGTATGGATTTGTTACACTTGTTGCGTAGCAATAGACATTATAATTTGTAGTCGGAATGTAGTCTCGCGAAATCTTTGCGTAGAGTTGATTCACTTGTCAGTCATAATGGAGTTTTATACTCTTGTGCGTCACACTCTAGGCTATCGCACCTCCGGAATGTGCATGCACCTCTTGCGACGTTGTCGCTCCTAGAACAATTAGAACTTGACAAGTTTCTAACAGTACGTTTTTCTTGTCCGTTCTTTACTACACCTTATTGTTAACGTCGGCTTCATTTACGTTGTCAGGCAGACGAGGTGCATACAATTATTACTATTGAGTATTTGGTTGCCAGTTGCGAGTATATCTTACTTCATACCATATATTTGTAGTTCATACTCACCTGCCAATAGACCATTTGAGATCATCTACCATGGCTCAAGGTAGCGGCAATTTTATCCTGCCCGACAATCCAGAAATCAACCCCAATCCTCAAAACCTTGCGTCAGCGCTCATTGTAATTGGATGGACTGCCCGCAAGTATGTCCCCGAGCTGGAAACTTTCGTTAATACTGACTTGGGTTGCAACTCTTTCTAGTTTTATCACTCATGGGGGTCCTATTTCACAAGGCCCGACTGTGCCAGAACATCGCGCTAATTTGGAGCACAGGTTATCTGATGGTGCTTCATTGGCCTATATGCCATACAGGCCCTATGTTCCTTTCACTCCCAGCTCTTTGTGTGAAGGGCAACATTCTAGCCACACCCAGCGCCGCCCACTCCATTCCAACCAATCCTCTGATTTGACATTCACTGACTCTTTGTATTGTCCCGCTGGGTCACCCTCGCGTGCCACCACTCCGTTTAATCCTCCGTCGAGTCCAATAGCCGTGTCGCCAGTCACCACTACACATCCTGATACCCTGCCTGCAACCACAGTTACCTCTATCGCACCCAACCCCATAGTCACACAACACAACAAAGATTTCATGGACGACGAACCTCCATTCCCAACCAATGATAGCACTGTGATGGATCAAGATATGTCAACTGCCCAACCATCACCAGCCCATAGTACTGTCATGGACCAAGACGTGTCAACTGCTCCTCCGTTGCCACTTGTCAACCCTCCAAGCCATCCACCACCAGCTCACCATCTTCCTGCCGATACATCCCCATGAAGGAGACCTCTATTATTGCCTCCCGCCTCAGAACACCATCTGAATCAGCTGTTACATCAGCAGTTTGTTGAGCTGTCCGACAAGGTAGTCACACCAGCTCTCAGGAACGCAGTTGACGCCATGATGCCAGCTATGATTGAACGCATAGCAGATGAAATTAGGGGCATCACCTCCACCTGCTCTCACAAGCCTCAAGCTCGGAAACACCGTGGAGCAGTGGAAGAAGATACTGAGCCTGATTATGAGGACGATCTAACGCCTTCCCCTCGCAGGAAGCACCCCGGGAAGTGGGGCACCATGAACCATTTACATGTGCGTCTAGGGAACTTCATGTGAATAGTGTCTGATTAACATTAATTTCAGGACTTCTTTCACAAATATTTACGGGATAAGCGCCTGCTGAATTCCAAGAACAGTACCCTGCCGCAATCCCCCTCATCACAAATGGTTCAAGCTTTTAATCGTGACAATGAAAGCCCGCCGCGTTTGGACAACATTGCCATCGACTGGAACGACTCTTTGAGGAGGTCTCCCTGGAATATAGAGGCGATCAACTTGTTGGTGGTTGACTTTCAGGCGAATATCAAGACAGGTAGTTATGCCTCAGTAATTTTTGACGAAGATATGATGAACCTCGACGACTTGCGCGAACTCTGCATCGACAAGCTTCGTCGAACTCACCAAGCTCATCGCAACCACAGCAAGATCGAAGGATTTGCAAACCCTCAAGAGAGAGAGAATGCTACCTGTGAATTTGCTTCTCGTAGCAGTTGAAGGCGACGTCTGGATAGACTTAGTACTCACAGGCATGGGGTAATTGGGCCACACTATCCACTATTGTGTTATTCATGTCTTTTCAGACCCTCGAAAGGCATCGGAAAATTGTTGAGCAAAATCACCATCGCAATCCTCAAACCTGGGATACAATCAGGCGCATCATTAATTGGCTAGATGTGGACGGCATGAGCGGGGATGAGACAGAAACCCCTCTGGGTGTGAATCCAAAGAAAGTGAGGCGAGTGGCTCTCCCGTGGATAAGCCCAGAGATCACTGGTCTTCTTCACGCTGTCGAGTCCTATGCCCCTGCCACATACGAGGAAAACATGTCAGTTCCAGTTGGGAATGCATCGCTTCCCCACCTCATGGAGGCCAAACGTACCTCACAAAACTCTATTGCAATCGCACGGCTGCCTCGTAATTGGTATGATGGCAACTGGTACAAAGTTAATTCAAGCAGTGCTAAGGCACTTCTTGGGGTTCGCAAGGACTTTGAAATTCTGTTCTTGGTTCATAGTTGCATTTTTGAACCACAAATGTTTGCTCATTATGTGATAGGATGTGTATTATTCTGCGAACGACATTCGTCGATGAAAACCGTTGAAGGTACAACAATTCAGATGGTGAGTCTGAACAATGTTGGGTCTTGCAGAACCTAGCTGCTATTCGACCCTAAAGGGTTTCTGGACCAGGCTCAAGGCTCAGAGAAGAGGAAATATGATAGAAACTTGCTGAATACTCAGACTCATAGTAGAACTGGTGAAAAGGTAACTTTATTATGTAAGCTACAAAGTGCCAACATAAGGTAAGGTAAAAACAGTCTCTACAAGCCTAGCCAGAAATGAATCCCTACACCGTGTGTTTGCACCGCAGGGAATCAAACATTTGACATGCTTGATCTGCTCGCAGATGTACTTACACCCTGCTTCTGACTCCGGTGTGATTCTACCTTTCAAATATAGTTTAGTGACTGTCTTTCTCTCATTCCCAGTTGTACCTCTCATTACACATGTAGCTGACGGTTGTTATTACATTGATCAGAACGAAGTACTATGCAAGGTGATCGAATGTAAGCCACTCAAACACCACTCAGTACTTAGCTTTCGAAATAAGGGTTTTATTTTATTAAAGTTACAGTCAGAATGTCAATGCTTTATCCCTCCGTCCTATTTGACTAGGTCAAGCGTAAATGTAGCTTTCTATCTGTTTTCATCTATCACGTTGTGGAGTCATGGACCTGGTGGATGGGACATTGTTGGAGCCCAAGTACTGGGTACGTAATTGTCCACTCGCTCCTCATCGACGGACTGTGGGAACGTCCACACCAAAATGGGATTCACTACAAATAGGCCCCTTCATGCAGATGACTTTTCTTTCTGCTTTCCTCTCCAGCATCAGCAAATGAATAATCACTATGCTATATCTCAATCACTTGCCAGATGTCTAAACGGCCAGCAGCCTCCAAGATCGCTCCAGGAGCGTCTTCAAAGCGCGTCAAACGCGTCAACCAAACCGATGCCATCTTGAAGAAGGTGAAGACATTCATTTCTACCGAGGCAGAAGTCGACAAGGGGTCAGAATCAGAAATAGACTATTCTGAAGCAGGTGAGTCGTTGGATCGTGTCTACGTCTACACCTATGTCTCATTTTGCCATACAGATGATGAAGCCTTTGTAGTCCCTGACGAGGCTTGCGACGATGATCAGGCTTCTGGCAATCATCAGGCAATAGCATCCTCAGAGCCTCTGAAAGATGTGGCAGCATGGCGCATTCTGAAAGAATTTCTCGATACTGATATGGCCTTTGGTCAAATGCAAGCAAAACTTGTGGCGCACCTGGGTTCACAATATCGTGAAGAGGACTGGGCAGAGGCGAAGAGTCTATTGTTCTCAGGCGAGACCGACAACAACATGTCCTGGTCTAATGTTTGCAAGGTAATCGAACACCATATGTTATTACCAGCGGAATTTGGCGGTGTAGGGATTCATTTCTGGCTGGGCTTGCAGAGACTGTTTTTACCTTAGTGTTATGTTTGCACTTTTGTAGCTTACATAATCAAGTTACCTTTTCACCAGTTACCAGTATGAGTCTGAGTACTCAGCAAGTTTTCATGACATTTCCTCTCCTCTGAGCCTTGAGCCTGGTCCAGAAACCCTTTAGGGTCAAATAGCAGCTAGGTTCTGCAAGACCCAACATTGTTCAGACTCACCATCTGAATTGTTGTACCTTCAACTGGAGCCCACCGCGAGGGGAACAGTCAGCAAGATCTAGTTCTGTGCATCTTCACACTTAGCACCATTTAGCACATATAGGTCAATCTCTTTGCATTTTCACAAGCTAACCATTTTTAGTCGCGCATTCTCGCGCCTCGCGCGCGCGCCTTTCTCATGCTTCAATGCCTTATAGAATGCCCATCCGTGGCACAACGAACGCGCCCAAGTTTGATGGCACTACAGACAACCTCGCCGAGTTCATTGACACATATGAGCAGCTCGCTGATGAAGCAGGACTCCAAGGACTCGATCGCATCAAAGGTATTATTCGCTACCTTGAACGCGATGATCGAGAACTATGGGGAGGCATGCCCGAAGCACAAGTAAGCAACTACGATGCATTCATGGCAGAAGTTAAGGTAATGTATCCTGGATGGGATGGCAAGAGACGCTACACACTTGAGGACTTACGCGCCATCACGCGAGAATACGCTAACAAACCTATGCCCTCTTGCACCGAACTAAGCAATTACTTGCACGCATTCAGGAAGGTTATGCAGCCACTTATGGATGAAGACCATATTGGAAAGGCCGAACGCGACCGCTTATTCATGGAAGGAATCCCTAGAGATGCTCAGCCGCAAATTCGCTTGCGCCTTATGATCAAGTTCCCCGACCACTATCCACACAACCCATATCCGTTCATGGACGTCTTTGCAGCTGCACAGTTCCTATTACCTGCGTGCGCTTTTCCCGCGCCAAGCGCGCCAGTTAACGTGCCTGTAGTAGTGCCATTTGCGAACTTAGTCACAGCGACCGCGCCAGCGCAAGCACCGGTGCAAGCCATGGTAACTAAGCGCAAAGATCAATACTACACGAGCCGCGCAACACAGGATACATCCACTAGCGCTAGTGTGACAGCCAGACTCTTCTATCACGCATCCTCAGATGTTGTACTTGACAAAAGGCCACCAGTTCCTATTCTTGCGCCTCGCGCGCACGATTTTCCCACGCCTTCGCGCGACTCACGCTCACCTGAACCATCAACTGCGCCAGCATACAAAGCTATACCAGACTGCATCGCTTTAGATCACGAACTCGAGCACGCGCCCGCGAAGCGCAACCAGAAGCGCACTGCAGGCGCCTCTTTGCCCCCATCATCATCTCTTTCTTCACCTGTTTTGCACGCTGACAATTCTTATTTGCTGCCCACATCAGCATCAATTGCATCGCCTATAGTCAGGGATGACTCTAAACATCTATTGCACAATAACGCGCCCATTGTGGAAGTTATTACGCCATCACTTGAAACACACTCGCCTATCGCTATTGCACCGCTTAAGGAAGAAATCTTGCCAATCGCCCCATCACCATCACCGCTATCGCCATTCGCATCATCAGAGGTCAGGGATGACCCTAAACATCTACTGCGCCTTAGCGCACCTATAGAGGAGCCTTCTACCGCATCAGAGGCTCAAGTCACACCTCACATCAACCAGAGTTTGTCTCTGGTAATTCCATCTGTCACTAACGATCACGCGCACATCGCGCTTTTTGCTTCCAGTGACTATCGCTTGCCAGAAAAACATCCGTGCATCACGCTGCACAACCACCAAGCAGAGCATGTCTCAGGCAACCCTGGGGTGACTCAGGCGCACCATATTGCGCCTGAGGACGCGCAATGCGTGCACCTAGAGGCATTGTATAGTTTCCCTCATCTCATTTCGCGTTTTTTGTCCCTTTCATGTTTAAAGCTCTTAAGGAGCTATATGAGAATTCCAAACACTTTAATTTCATCTTTGCACCAACCCTTGTTCACGCGCCATGATCGCACGCATTGCGCAGTAATTCCTGCGCCTCGCGCATTCATAATTTTAGCAGAGTCTTCACACTATCGCACTTCTATTGTTTCTCCCCTTTTAAATCACATTTCTGTCATTCAACACGAAATATATTCCAATCAGCCATCCAGGCACGACTTAGGCGTGCGCCGGACACATACATATGCGCCTAACTCCCCCATCATCATCTTTAACTTCGCACTTTCCACATTTATTCGCATTCTTCATGTTTTTGCTTACCATGTCAATTTCGTTCCAGCACACCCTGATGTGCACTATTCTCTTCCACCTATGCACCTATTGCGCCTTGATAAACCACCCTTACAGCCCATTTGCACAACATTTGCGCCTAATTCCAAACTATATATGTCTCTCGCTAACACATTTGCAGAGAAATGGCCGTTCCTTGCGTGTTCGGCCAATGTAATCAAATTCATGCAAAATCGCCCCAAGGCGCGCACATCGCGCGCATCCTATCAGCTTGTAGAGCACCTCTACACCCCTTGCAGCACCTCCCATTGGCGCGCCTTCAACCTGCAGCGCGTTGTGCAGGAATTCATTCTGCCAGTTACTAGCCCGCCTCAGAGTCGCAATCAAAAAGGCTTGATGAAGAGGAACCAAGCACCCCAAGCGCGCCAGCCTTGCGCCTTATGACCCTCGCCTATGCCACACACACCACGCGCTTCAAGCGCTTCAGCTGCACATCAAAGAAAAGACACATAACAACGCTGTTTCATAGGATACCGTTCGTTTTACCCTGGGTTTTGTCCAGTGCTCTTTCATTTTTATTTTTCTCTCATTATACCGCCGTCCAAAGGACTAATAATACACTGATATATATATGCATATAGGGATCGCCTAGAAGAATATAGAAGAAAAACAACAAAACAACCTTAGATCGTGCCCCCCTAGCTCAATAGGATATTATTTTCTCTTCGCATGCATGACGCGGCACCATGCTCTTTTTACCTTAAAACGCGCAGATATGCACGCAGTCTTCCCACGCTCATGCGCACGCGCGTGCTTCCCACGCCTTGCTCATAGGAAGGTGTAGATGTTGACAGCCGCACGAAGAAGACAAGTCGGATAGGACATCCGCAAAGTTTACTGTTTTCTCTTCATATTTTCGCATATAGTTTTACTCATGCTGTTCAAACCTTTAGCACCTAATATTTAGCGCACCTAGCAGGACTTGGTTTGGACATGGATTGGATCGCTTTTGGACCCCGCCACTTCGCATCATGCTCACACACACATATTGGACCCAGAGATCATTGTGCAACAGCCCCTTGCGTCCCCACAGAATGCAGCGCATGCAACACTCATGCATGTTCTCGCGCCTTGTGCGCGCACACTTTCCCACGCTTCACGCCATATGCGCGCGCCTCGCCCACGCTTCGCACACCACAGCCATATCACTCTTGCATCATCGCCTCACACCCATGGTGCATTATTCACACCAGAGTCACCCTTGCAATTCGCCATGCTATGTTGCATTCCCACGCCTCAAGCACATATGCGCGTGCACTTTCCCGCACCTTCGCGCCTCACGCGCACCTGCGCATTCCCGCGCTTCGTGCATACCATGCGATACATTCCTACACGTGCGCATTCATCGCCCAACAACCCAAGCATTGTACATGCATCGTACTCACATACTATCACTCGAGATCCTCACCACACACACGCTGAGTGGGGACACTCAGAATTTAAGTCCCTGGGAGATGTAGAGACTTGTGCCTCTCATTGTGCAATATTGCAGTTTTCACTAGGGAGTACATGGCACGAACTTGTAGCATCACTCTGTATGCTATCCACAGCTATTCCTACATGAGGCGCAGCTTTCCCGCGCAATGCGCAACTCGCGCGCGTACCTTTCCCGCGCTTCACGATGTATATGTGCACGTGCTTTCCCACGCTTGAGCGCCCTATAGCGCCAGCTATCCAGAAGCATCCATCCACTGTCCACCAAGTTCCCTAGTGCGTATATTTCCATTTCTCACATGTGCTTATTGTTCCATCTTTATTTTTATCATGGACCCTTACTTACATATATCTTTACATACCTTACTCGGTAGCGCTTCGGCTCCGCATGACAGCGCTTAGGCGCCATACTTAAGCACCAGCAGTACATACTATTACTCACTTACTCACCCACCGAGAACCACTTACTCTCCCACCAGAACGACAGAGGACTAAACCACAACAATACCCATTTACTACCTAGCGGAGTATAGTTGAAATCTATTCCTTGGCACCTCGCATATAACATCTCTCAGCTTGCATCTCTCACCTCTTGTCTAGTGTCTAATCATCACTTAAGCAAACTCCCTTTTACTCTCTCTTGTTTCCGCATATACATGCACGCATTCCCGCGCTTCGCGCGTTCTCACACCTCACACGCACCTGCGCTTTCCCGCGCTTCACATTCGCCAACCAGTAGCACCTTCGGCACCTACTACTAGATCCTTGCTGCACTCGCTTCCCCTTTAGGGTCGAACGCACTTGTCGTCTCAAGTATAGCAGACTAGGCAACGCGCGACCTTACAACATTTATAGATACAGTCAGGAGCATTGTTCGTGCCTCGCTGTATAGTTGAACCTTCAACTGGAGCCCACCGCGAGGGTTTCTTGTGTTTCTAGGCTCTTCCAGCTCTCCAACCATCCCACAAATTCGCCTATTATCCTACCACAGTCATTCCTTATCAGCTTCTCCCACAATTCCCAGTTTTCAGCATCTCCTCCTCCTCCCCAGCGCACTGATAGGTGTTTTTCTCACGTGTTTTTCGAGCGGATTTCTCGCAAACTTTGGGTCGTATTTCCCACGTCCGTCCGGTCATTTTGAGCCCTGGCTTATCGAATTTGGAGCAGTAGTTGTGGAGTTATCGAGTTTTTGGTGTTTTTGAGAAGTTGAGGGGAGATAAGGGTTTTCTGGGTGCTCAAAGGCCTGTGTCTTTTAGCTCTTTTGGCCATTTACCATCCTTCAGTGGCTCTGTCCATTGCCCCAATCTGCTTCTTGATAGGACCAGCTCTTGTTGCCCTGCACCATACCCCTTCCTCCTCCTCCCTCTTGCACCTCCGCACTTTTTCGCACTTTCACCAGCCCATTTTGCCTCGGAACCCCATCGACCCTATACCCGTTTTGAAGCCCTCATTTATGGCTTTCATTCGCGCCCATCGCCGCCCCGATCCGCTCCGTCGTTCGCCCACCATTCGCGTTTTCCGCCGCCCCTCTATTTTATCGCACATTTACACCATTTTATCTATATCTCCTCGCCCCTCGATCGCGCACCTATTAACCCTATACTCGTTCTGACCGCATTCGCCGCCGCTTTCCATCCGTCCGCCCCGCTTCCAGATACGTCTGCGCATTCCTCCGCAATCCGCACTTCTCGCGTTTCCCTCCAATTTCCACCATTTCCTTCATTTCTCACCCAGTTCTCCACCAATCCTAGTCGACCCTATACTCATTTCGAAGCCCTCGTTCGCCTCTTTCTATCCGTCTACTCCCCATCGTCGTCCATGCAACCATCATGGCGTTTTACATCACTTTATCGTCACTGCTCCTCCAGTACTCAAAGCAAAGTCTGGAGATTATCGTTTTATCGCATTGCCTGACCCTCACTCACTGGCGCAGTTTACCTGGCATACACGTCAAGGAAACAAAAGGTGTTTGAGGACCCCCAGGTTAGTTTTCTTAGTTTAGCTTAGCTTTGGTTTGCATAGGTAGATGACTGGGGACAGTCATGATTCAAAGTTCCCATGAGATGTAGGGATTCATTTCTGGCTGGGCTTGCAGAGACTGTTTTTACCTTAGTGTTATGTTTGCACTTTTGTAGCTTACATAATCAAGTTACCTTTTCACCAGTTACCAGTATGAGTCTGAGTACTCAGCAAGTTTTCATGACATTTCCTCTCCTCTGAGCCTTGAGCCTGGTCCAGAAACCCTTTAGGGTCAAATAGCAGCTAGGTTCTGCAAGACCCAACATTGTTCAGACTCACCATCTGAATTGTTGTACCTTCAGCGGTCCCTCCAGTCAGTCGAACCTCCAGCCTGGACGGGCTTGGCAAGACATGGTGGATAGCCTCTATGACAGGTTCATCACCAATGACACCAGGTCGTCACGAGTACGCGCACCGACACCATCACCATTGGTTCCTTCGCCTAGCGAGCTCGCATGTCGCATCATCATGCGATTCATTTGCGACCAAAGTAGTTCTTCCCATGCCTATGACCTTCTAGAAGTGGAATTCTCGGATGATCCAACATTGTTGGCCCACTGGGAGTCTGCTTTGGACGCCATCGTGGAGGCCGATACCCCTGAGGACAAACTTCAGGTCTTTACCAATCTGACATTGGCACCACCAGCAGCCTCAGATCAGCCTCCTCGAAGAGTTGGAGTTGTCAGTCAGCCAACATCGATTACTCAAGACATCGAGATAGCGTCAGTGTCTAACCTCCCGACATGGCTTGTCACAGTACCCTGTGAGTCAATATCTCCAATAAGTATGTTGTCTCACCGCGATTACCAGTTTCAAAAACGTCTTTCTTAGCTACGCAATTGAAAAACAAGGGCTTTGAGGTCTACACACATTCTACCCTTCCAGGCCATCTGTGCGTCAAGGCCAAGGACACCTATGCTATTAGGAACGCTTGGCCCTCCTCCCATGGCAGCTGCTTTTTTGACGTCATCTTTCTCCCTCCGGAAGATCAGTCCACTGTCGAACACAGCATGGCGATCCCTGGTTGGTATCACCCCGTGCGTGGGCCATATTGATTTGACGTGGGCCTCGCACACTCGTATGACAAGCAAGCTGACACTCTCAGAGTGTTATTTCCATCTAGGGCCCACTCAGGACTGGGTATCAGGAAGGATCCCAGTGTACCGCGTCTTCACAATCCTCTCGATGGCGTCTCAACCTCTGTGGGTCGAAGGAAGACCTACATGCATGGCCTTCTGGCGCTCGACCTGCGTAGAACCGCAGTGACTGAGATCACACTTCCCATCCCAGAGAGCATTAGACTTCATAAGGAGTCGAGATGCAATCCTGTGTTTGTACAACGTACATTGCATGCATACGCCGCCCAACACTGGATAGAAGGTGATTTAGTGAGAGTTAGAGCGGGGGAAATGGTTGGATGCACAGCTAAGATTGACTGTGTTGACATGAGCACCTATTCGGCATCAGCGTACATGCAGGAATCAGTGCAAGTAGAGAATATCTCCCTTAAACCACTAATGTTCTCCCTCTCTGATCTGGAGAGGAAATTTCGCATGGGGGACAATGTTCGTGTGCTCGATAACAGTATAGCAGCGCCACAACTCAAGGGGAAAACTGGAATGGTTGTCCAAGTTGATGACGACACCGTTGTTGTACTCGACCAGTCTTCTGAATCGGAAGTAAGTTGCCCATCAACTTTTGTATCATCGCTAACCTTTCGTCAAGTTCACCGTTGGATTTGATTCTTTGGCGACCTTCATTGGGAGTATAAGCAAACAGGGTCCCACGAACACTTCAATCTGCAATGACACTCCAATGAAAGGTGACCAGGTCGTTGTAACCGAGGGCATTCATGTCTGTGAATTTGGGGAAGTCAATGGGGTTGACACCATCACACAGATGGTTTCATTCTTCTCGTTTTCACGACAGAAGATCATAACAGTGCCGATAAGGGAAACGGCCTTCACTCCCAATCCTGCTGCCCTTCAACATACTCATGAGCGTGGATACAATGTTGTAGCTGGCGATAATGTTCAAGTAGTCAGAGGTGACCAACTCCATGTGTCAGGCACAGTACTGCGAGTTGATTTGACTAATAAAATGTTGACATTCAAAGACACACCCCACACCGAGGTTAGTTTCCATTGTTTTAACTCATGCAGGCTTAATGTGATTGTTATAGTGCACTATCTCTATTGTATATGTTGTGAGAATCAGTGGGCGTGGAGATTGTGAGCCAATGCAGCACCTTGTCGGCAAGGAGGTCTTTATCATACAAGGTGCTATGAAATCCTACCGAGGTACCTTGCAATTGCTCTCCTGGGACACATGCAAGGTTGCATTTCAAGGTCGGATAGAAGAATTCCTGCGAACCTATGTCGTCAGGTTAGAAATCATTTTATTTTGTCTGTTCGACACTCACGCACATGATGCAGCTGGATAGGAGTTCTCCTTAATGGTTCTCGCTTGCCTCAGAATCAGCAGCAGGAATTCAACAATTTAGTTCGATCTTCGTTCATCCGGCCCCCACATATCACCCCCCAAAAAACTCCTCATCACTCGCCTCTTCCTGATGAGTCACATCCCAATCAGCCTGCTCCCGCCATAATGGAATCACTTTGGGATGCCCCCATGGACTCATTAGAGATTGATTGGTGTCAAGAGGATGCTAGCAGTGGTGAGAATTAATTCTTCGTCAATATTCAACTTTTCATTCTGTCTCACCCCCCACAGTCCCCCGTCAAGACCCTTGGGTATTCAATGAGGATGACAGGGAAGAACGCCGATTGTATCCTCTCGATGCAAGTTCCTCTTCCTCTCCTGGTATAGCCCCATCATCTCATATTCGATCTTCTCCCGCTCACATATTGCTCACAGCCGACAGTCCCACTGCTGTGATTGTCCATAACCCCCTCATCGCTGCATTGTGCTGTAATTGGCACATGAAATTCCGCATCGTCAAATCATCGTCCTCCAATTGGATATCCTACCTTAATTGACTCGTTGACACTGTTGCCCCGGACCCGTTCATCCTCGATGAAGGCTTGGTCAAAGATGGTGAAATCGCCATCAGATATTCCTCCAGAACGAAGAACACAGGATTGAAGATTGGTACAATTAGCCTTGAAGATATTGCCCCGGAACCACCTTCAGGACCAAATAAGAAGTTCACTTTAATACGGGGTGACTTCATAGGGAGCGTTCATACAATGGGGAAGACCCCAAAGGACAAGTCAAAGATAACTACTGCAGAAGGGAAGGTTTTCGATCATGCTGATACATGTATGATTATCAGCAGAACGTCATAGATATAGACACATCTTAGCTTTCAGATAGATAGCTAGCTTTACATTAATTTTGTATACAATAGACCATCCCAATGGTTTCTCTAGACAGTTGTTCCTCAATAGAGACCATAATTAATAAGCAACAGCTTGTCTTGTTGCAACAAGCACAGGCTCGAGTGGTATCTAAGTGATCGGCATGTGGGAATCACTATTTCTCGACCTGTTTCAACCTGCAGCAGCAGCACCTTTTGAGCCCGAGATGAGTGTATCATAGACTACTGTGGTGTGAAAAAGCCTACGACAATTGTTCAATTGTTCAATCATTACCATGGAGACTTGAGAAAGTACGACAACATTTTTAATTGGGTTTGAATGGCGAGATTACAATGAGAATGCAATCGCTAATTGTCATGACTTATGAAATCGACGAGATACAAAAACTGCAGATTTCTGACTGGATATCCGACTTTTTGTTTCAAGTTCAGGATGCTAACAATTCAATCGCACCAATGCCATCTCAGGAAACACTTGGCCCTATCACGACACGGTTCAATCCATATGCAAGACCTTCACCATGCCCATGCTCTCACTTCTTGAAGAAGTACGAAATCCAGGAACTAAAGTGGGGTATCAGGGCATCGATGAAGTCCTATGAGTGTGAGCTTCAGCGACATCAAGACAACGTGAGTTAATTATTAGTATATTATTTGAACATTATTTAAAGCACTGAACATTGGCAGGACGTATGGATGGGATCTGATATGGATCTTGACCGGCCCATCACTAGTAGTGGAACATATGGCTGTGCGGACACTGTTATGGCAGATGACGAGGTTAGTAAACCTTGCCACCTTGTCAAACACCAAAAAAAAACTTACTTCAAAAGCAGATCGAACACCTGTCCATCGTTTCAATGACCAAGATCCGCAGTGAGGGTCGGTGGTACCAATATCAGTCACCGAAGAAAAGGAAATTTATTTGCGACCTGCACAAAGGTGTTAACAAATATATTGATCGTCACTGTAAGGGGAAACATATGAGAACTAATCAATTACGCAAGCGCATATATATTGCGCTACAAGCCGCATTGCTGGAGGTAGATGTTGACGAGATCATGTTGCCTGAGGAGAGTTCTGATGAAGTACAAACCTATGAGGTCAGAGAAAATGATGTGAGATATATCATTGGTTCTGCGATCTATATGGATGACCATTGTCATAGGGGTTTCAAGAGGACTACCTCATCTCACCTGCTGTGGCACAACGAATCCTGGACGGAGTCGATTATCTTATACCTAAAGAAGTGAAACGCAGGCTGAGGTTCCTGGGAACTGCACTATGCGGCAAGTTATTAGCTCCAGGGACCATCTATAAGACAGGTGGGTTTACAGACCTTCCAGCACACCATTCTGACATAGAAAAGGATACCCTGTCACAATGCCAGGAAATATTTCCGACTGATTAAATTTGAACCCGAGAAACATATCCCCTGTACAATAGTATCTTGCAGACTTTGTTACTCCTAACGACTACTACTGTTTTTCAAAAATATACGGAGCATATCACCAACAACCCAGTTGTCCTCATAATGATCAAGGATATGATACCATTTTTTTGCCTGATAAAGATGAGTGACAAAAGACTACGCAATGGTCAAACTGGCCTTTGCTTGTGAACTCCAGGACTTGTTGATTTTAAGATGTTCCCAGGTGAGATGGACTACGAATGTCTGCAGTAGAATAATGGTCAAGAGAGTCATATGATGTGGGTGTAAGGACACGCACTCGAGTTTCTTCATAGTCTGAGGAAGGCCAGCCAATTGCCCCATGTAAATTACAACCTCCCCTCTCGACGCTAGAAACATCTCCTCGGGGTTTCGGAATTTTCGCCAGCAGAAAAATGGGGATGGGTGACTGAACTTCCAATGGAGTGTGTGGTGGGACATCAGGTGCTGCTGAGGTTGTGCAGTCCGTATCGCGAGAAACGACATGTACTGTGTCAAAGGAAGAGGAGTGTAGATGTGCTCAGGGGGAAAGTCGCAATGAATTGTGAGTGGCTTGAAGTAGTGATGATACCGAAAGTGAGTGGCTTTGGGCATAATATTTCAAACGGACTCATTGAGCAGGTGATTGAGACCTTACTTTACTGCCACATCATATATTTAGAGCAGATGCGGATAATGCCAGGACATGGATTATTCCAGTGTCAGACTACCTGCTTGTATTTATGCTTTTGGTTTGGTTTCAAAAGATGTCATATTATGAACATAAGACCTCTACAACACAACTTTAAGATTAACTAATGTTAGGGAGGTGGTAATGTGGAGACGATGGAAAAGAGAAACCATATGATAAGGTTTGGAGGCTTAAGTAGTGAATGTGACTCCGCCGGAGGTCTCCGAAGCGGCTGAGTGGCCCACTGTCGGATATTTCCGTCAGAGTTTCGACTGAATTTGATTCACTACTTAGTGAGTGTTACCAGCTTTTGGTCTTGTTTTTTGCTTGAGTCGTGTAGATTAGACTTTACACTTAATCACAGCTAATATTGATATTGAATATTGAATAGCATAGCAGACACATTGTGATAACGAGTGGATGTATTTATGGGTAGCTAGTAATAATTAGTGCTGCCGTGGTCCAGTTCGGTCCAGTTCAGAGGGTCCTTGACGAGAACCAAGAACCGAACCATGGTTCGGTTCTTTAAAATTGTCAAACCCAGAACCAGACCATTGAGAACGGTTCTCAATGGTCCGGTCCGGTTCTTGTCTGGTCCGAACGCGAACCGAACTGAAAATTTTTCAAGCAACGGAAAAAACATTCACAAGACATCTACATGACATTGGGTAGCTAGTCTAACTGCATACCAACTGCATACCCTTCTGCCTCTACTGCTGCTGACACATGTCCATTCTTATAGGCTGCCTTCATCAATTGTAGCGCGGAGAAAGTGGATGATGCGAGTGCGTTGCGGCGCAGAGTTGATGTGATGCCGCGCTGGAGAAAGCGTGTTCAGAGGGAACGGAACTGCCTTGAATGGGCAGGTAATCATGCGCAACACGAGCTAGTGTTGGGTACTGCAGTGAATGTAACTAATCAGGAATGTAAGCGGGGAACAATGAATTTGAGGGCTGACTTACACCCCACCATGCCACAACATCATCAGTCTCCTCCAATGGTGAAGTAAGGTATGCAGAGAGCTCTTGATGAGGATCGCGCGTGCGATGGTCTGTAGCTTGACGTTCCATGATAGCGTCGCGCATCCAGGAAGCACCATAATGAATCGAAGCTTTCATTGTTGATGACGTGGCCTCTGGCTCCTTGGGATGTGGTCCTGGGGCTGGAGGCGCTTGATAATATTTGTCAAACTAAGAATACATCTGGAGTTAGAGACCGGTAGGGTACTTAAGTTTGAATAGTACTCACCACTGCCTCAAGACGAGCCCTCCCATTTGCGACCTTCGTTCAGAGCACAGCAGTCTTCAGACATCGTCAGGCAAATAACTCACAGTTTTTTGGTCGGCACCCCGTTTTATGCATGGCACATAGCCTAACACCACAGAGCGACAATATCCAAGGAGATCTGTTAGAGTTGAGAACCGGTGGAGGATCATGACTATCCAGGAAGCATATAGACTAGAACAAGTAGATATCTGTGATATAGGTAAACATATGTCAGAGTCTTGAGAATAAATTGATTAGTACTTACCTTCAAAAAGGCTAACAGTAGCCTGATTAACAAATAATGCAAATCTCGAAGACGGTGTTTTGATGTCGACATGGACACTGACGTCGTCATGGTTGGTGTCGAAGTCGAGGGAATTCGAAGGTCAAGGAACGGTTCGGGAAGGTTCGGGAAAGTCGAACCAGAACCGGACCACTAGTGAAGGTCCAGAACCCAGAACCGCTTTCCGGTCCGGTTCTGGCTGGTGAGGGAACCATGGACCGAACCACAGAGAACTGGACCAAAAGTCCGGTTCGAACCGTGGTTCTGGACCGGACCGCGGCAGCACTAGTAATAATGAATTGAGTGGACATCAGTCCACTCAATTCCGAACCCCATCAGCCCGCCAAGTGGTGCACTTAACGGGGCACTCGTATGCCCTATGCACATTTTCAGGATCATCATCAGAATTTAACGTAGGAAATATCTATGTACATATTCTTGATTTTTATTCCCTGTGCCTACCCAACATAGCCGCACTCTGTCCCCCCCACCCGATTTAAAACAGAGTTTCAATTTATTACAAATTGAATATGTGTTATATCTACTATTTATTTATGAATCTTGTGGTCAACATAAACTAGTCATTCTCATTATCTGATCATACATTTAACAGTAAGGCAGATGCATGCCGACAAATCCAGCATTTATATGCACACAAATTCCCCATTTGAGCATGAATCTGGGTTAAAATTAATCGTTGACATTTTCAGGCTTTGATCATACATCTGTAGGCACGCCCAATCATTTGAAATATTAATAATTTGTCCCTCAATTTGAACGGGATCTGTCACAGACTCTTATTCGGCCATGTCTCAGGTGTCAGCAGACGCAGTGTTCTATGCGAAGAGCATGGACCTTGGTAAGCTTAGTACTACCGTACTACGTATATCAAGGGGGCTGGAGTTCAAGTCACACGGTGTGCTCCTTTCACCATGCCTAAATCTAATTTAATAGGGCCGAGGGCGATTATCGCACCTGTTGGAGCGCAGTACTAAGACCGGCGGACGAACGCAACAGATTATCGTCAACCCATTACATTACACAAACAACCTGTGACGGAGATGCGCTCCTAAATAACTTTGCTTGACATTAGACGTATACCGAAAATTCTGCACCATCGGCTGGTACTGCTGCACTGCATGCTGCCTTTCCGCCTTTCACAATCGAGAATATGGCTCCATCCGAGCATACAAGGTGGGCCCTTTCGTCGGCCTCATCCTACTCACTATCAGATGGCGTACGAAGATCAGGCGGGGAAAACTCACAGGTATCCATTCCCATCCTTTGCACCGGATATATTCTACCACAGTGGGACCTGTCCCTTCATTGGTCATCTTTCCATCGTCGGTATATCTAAAGTTGATGTGGTTCCCATCTTGGTATGCTGCAGTTAGCACAGCGACTGATTTCTCTGCAAAGGCATTTCGAGCTTCTATGGTATCCATGACAAAGGTGGGATCACGGTGAGGTCGAACCATGACAAGGTCTAGTGAGACCTCCGACGAAACAATGTCGGACGCAAGAGGGGTGATTCTAAAAGCAGGTTCCAAACGATCGACATTGACGGTAGAAAGAAAGTATGCGAATGGACCATGCACATCCACAATTCCATGAGCATCTGAATCCTTGTGAATTACGAAAGTCTTTTGGTCTGGATCGTATATCTCCACAGCCTGAGCAGATGGCGTAGGCAACAGCTTGACATGGCTGCTGTACCATTGTGTAATGTTGTTCCTCGCAGCAACTTTGAATCTTTCAATGCCTGGCAGTTCTTTCCTCAGACTCTCGGAGTCATGGAGGATAGAGGCGTGCAAAGCAGTAGATGTCACTACCGCCGAAACAGCGACATTGGAACAACTTTGCTTTGAGCTCGGTGGAGCAGATAGGGTCGTGACAGTCAGCGTGAGTGGAACGACATCCGAACCCATGATGAATGCTTCAAGAGACTTCAGCTTGTATGCCGGGCCCTCATTCATGGAGATTGGCTTGAACAATGAGCAGTAGAGAGCGTTTGCCGTCCCACATGGGATAAGAACTACACGAACTGAGGATGATACAACATTCTTGCGTACACCCTTCAGTGCCACGAGTGAGAGGGCGTTGATGATTTCGTGCAAAGTTCCATCGCCGGAGCCCAATATGACTGTCACGTTGCCCTCATATCGTTCGAGAAAGTCGAACGCTATGGTACCCGCATGTCCAGCGGCTCCAGTTGCCATCTTTTGGGTAACTTGGATATGCGCTTCCTCGAGACGAGGAAAGACATGCTCATTGAAAAAGGTCTCGGCAGTGCCATCTCCACAGACGGGATTGTACATCACTAGCACTGGTGGACAACTCGCCATGATAGTCTGATAAATATGTAGTCAATAACAAATTCATTTTACATAATGCCAGTCACAAGCTGGAATTTAGTTCACCAACCTGAACTTGATGTTATTGATAAGTATTGGAGTAGCTGAATCTAAAGAGTTAGTAACGACCTGTGTAGAGTCTGATAAGACCGTCTTACGGTGCACCGGGCCTCGGCCCGGTAGTGGTGATATAAGATACTTGGAAGCCGGCGACAACTTGGGGCAGACTTAATTAGCTGTATATGTTTCCAAACCTGCGTTTATCCGGAGCACTGCTGTTATCCCACAATCTCAAGCATTCTGCCTGCCGCACAATGACTTCAGTCGCTCCTCCTGTCTTCAAGCCATTCACCCTCACGCTTATCCAGCTTGGTTCTATCGGCTCTGACAAGGCAGCCAATCTTCACCATGCTCGCGAGATGATCATGAAGGCAGCAAAGAGCAATTCAGACAAGAGGCCTCAAGTTGTTGTATTGCCGGTATGGAATTGATCTTGTTTCACCCAGCTCTAACTCATTTTTCAGGAATGTTTCAACTCGCCGTACGGCTTTGTTCACTTCCCCGCGTATGCCGAGAGCATTAGCTACACTGCTGGCAAGGAGTATGATATTCAAGCGAGTGTAAGCGAAAGTGTTAAGATGCTGTCTTCTGCTGCGAAGGAGGCGGGAATCTGGCTCATCGGAGGTCATACCTCGCTCAAACATGTGGCAAAGGGATAGAAAGTTTATATTTTGTTTAACAGGTTCGATACCCGAGAGAGATGTGGAGACGAACAACATCTACAACACCTGCACTGTGTATTCTCCGACAGGTGTCAAGTTTCCTGAAACTTTTTCCAATCAACACTGATGTACGTGGATGGAGGTGCACTTGTTGCATCACATCGCAAGGTTCACCTATTTGACATCGATATCCCTGGGAAGATAAATTTCAAGGTATACCCTTTACTAGTTCCCGCTTTAGCGTCTTTTCTGGATCTCATCGTACCTACAGGAGAGTGAAACGTTGACAGGAGGAACGACGACGAACTATTTTGACACTGGTACGAACTTCATTCAACGTGCTTGCGCCACACTCGATGAAACTCTCCTAAGAATTTGCACGTATTGGGCTCGGTTTGTGCTACGACGTCAGGTTCCCGGAACTATCGATGATTGCGGCACGGCGAGGTTTGTGGTTACATGATTTACACGAAAAACGAAAAACCCACAACCTCTTAAGGTTGTCATGCCATGGTTTACCCTGGGGCATTTAACCTCACCACTGGACCTTTGCATTGGGAACTGCTTCAACGAGCTCGGTAGCGCGTTGTCCAACTGTGCTCAATAGTTCCTGACGTAGCCTTCAGGGCCAATGATAATCAGGTTTTCTTTTCCATGTGCAGTCCAGCACGGGATATGACCGCTGGGTACCATTCAGTAAGTGAACCGCCACAATAATTGTGCGACCAGGAGATTTGAACTATCATGATAGTGGGGACACTCGATGGTCGTTGACCCATAGTAAGGCATATCCTTTAACGTACACTGATCGCACTAAAGCAACTTTCAGTGGCCGTGTACTTGCGGAGGCTGATGAGAATGAGACGATTCTGCATGTCGATATCGGTGAATTTGACATCGTGCTCGTTATTTACAAGTTGCTGATTTAACACGGTATTTAGATCCTGAACCATTCCACGAGGTAAGAGCTGGAATACCAGTCACAAAACAGCGTCGCTTTGATGTCTATCCCGACGTGAGCGCTTGATAACAAAGTATGGAGAGCATAAGGCAACAGTGCTGTCGACGTAGCTATGTAGTCTTTCGAACAAGGGGGATCGTTGAAGCATGACTCATGATTCTTTGACTACAACCTTAGTAGAAGAACTTTAGAGGATCCAGATGTACTACTACTCGTCGAGCTGTGTCTACGAAGCTGTGTGAGCTGATGGCAAGGTGGCAGTGAAAAATGATCGAAAAAGGACCGCTTCCATTTTGAGAGAAGCCGGCACAGCTAGAGAAAATTCTGGTAGGTTCCACAGGATTCTTGAGCGCGGGTGGAATCCTTAGAAAAGTGAACAGCGTCCACTTCTGTGTCAACCACATCGCTGTCTTATTATCCTTCCTCCGCCATGGTCAAAGAAACGTGCGGCTAGTGATATTCAAACCAATTTGTATGCTAACACTCATCGCAGGAAGTTTTATGATCTCCTGGAAGTCCCAGTAGATGCTTCAGAGCCTGAATTGAAGAAGGCATACAGGAAAAAGTGAGATAAGAATCGTGGCGAGTCTGAACGTCATTGACTGTTTCACAGAGCCTTGAGACTACACCCCGACAAAGGTGGTGACCCAGAACTCTTCAAAGAAGTTACACATGCGTATGTCTTACATTACATGTACAAATTTTTGTTGTCTCATTTTGTAGATACGAGGTTCTTTCTGACTCCCAAAAGCGTAGTATATATGATGCTCGAGGTGAAGCTGGTCTTTCCGAGCAGGGCGGAATGGGTGGGATGGATCCCCAGGTAAGGCTTTGGTCGACATCGATGGTGGCATTAGACTGACTTGAACCCCTAGGACCTTTTCAGTCAATTGTTCGGCGGCGGCGGATTCTTTGGTGCTGGCGGCGGCGGCGGCAATCGCCAGCAGGCTGCCCGCAAGACTAAGGACCTCGTACATCGCGTAAACGTCACGCTCGAGGATCTGTATAAGGGCAAGACAACTAAACTTGCTCTTACTCGCAACGCACTTTGCTCTAAGTGCCACGGTCGCGGTGGGAAAGAGGGTGCTGTGCGACCATGTTCTTCATGCAATGGACGTGGCATCAAGGTCACGTTACGCCAGATGGGCCCCATGATCCAGCAGATACAGTCCGCCTGCGAGGAATGTTCGGGTACGGGAGAGATGATTAATTTAAAGGATCGCTGCCAGCAATGCAAAGGCAAGAAAGTCATGCCTGAGAAGAAGATTTTGGAAGTGCACATAGACAAGGGTATGAAGGGCGGCCAAACGATTGTGTTCAGCGGAGAAAGTGATCAGTCGCCAAACGCCGACTCAGGAGATGTCGTTATCGTCATAGAAGAGAAACCGCACGACCGCTTCAAACGTCAAGACACAAATCTCATAACAGAACTGGAGATCGATCTACTGACAGCCCTCGGCGGTGGACGAGTTGGGATTCGTCACCTCGACGATCGTGCCCTCATTGTGAACTTTGTTCCTGGCGAGGTTGTCAAGAACGGTAAGCATTTATGAAGAGCGCGGTGGTAAAACATGACGCTGATATTTGTGGCAGATGCTGTCAAGGTCATACGCGGCCAGGGAATGCCCTCTCAGCGACATCACGAGCCAGGAGATTTGTTTGTGAAGTTCACTGTGAATTTCCCCGAACATATCGATCCAGCCGTTATCTCTTTGCTTGAGAGGGCACTACCACCACGAACAGAGATCGAGAAGTTCCCTAAGAATATTCATCTCGAGGAGGTGGATCTGGATGAGCCTGACGCGCGGTCAAAGGCAAGTGCTATGTCAGATGAGTCGATGGACGAGGATCACGAAGGAGAGCCGCGTGTTCAATGCGCAAATCAGTGATTTGCGCATGTCCATTTGCATGATTAGCATGATATCTGTTGCGCTAGAGACTCGCATTTGTTACACTCGTTACATTTAATACGCATTTTCATTTCATTAACACTTCCTCACTTCTTGGTTGGCTCCCGGCATTACGGAGGAATGTCCCATCGAATCTGAGTTTGACAGCAGTGAGCAGGAAGAACTTCATCAAGATGAGAGGAGATTGTACTTCGGGATTTTCCTTGAAGGCATTGTAGGCTACACGATTAAAGAAGCTGATCTCTGTCTCGTTTTCTAGCGCGTGACTGTCAACAGATGGCCTATTTCCTTACACAAGGACTCACCAATACCAAGTTCAGCTAGGGTGCGGGCGTCATCATCGAAAATCCAGTCGTCGTGGTCCATATTGATGATCAGATTAGTTGTCTGACAGGGGTTTTTAGGCCAATTCTCAAAATTGTACGGCTCGGGGACCATACCTTAGCACCGTGAGCTTTGGTGTATAACTTGAGTGTATCTGTGCCAGAAAATTTGAACATTCTCCTATGAATGACAGAGGCCATGATGCTAACCTAGATGCACGTTCCGATACGGCTTCCATCCTGAACTAGTCTGAATAGCTGCAGGAAGGGATGGGGCAAATTGGGATATGCTAAACAGAGTGGCATACCTCGCCGAGCCATATCCTTGAGCTCGCCAACTGTTGTGATCTCCAGGTTCAACATGTGTAAGACGAGACTGCGTTCCGTGCGGTATTCGAAGGATTTGATTACTCGAAGAGTTATGGTCGCTTGAGTTTTTGGGAGAGCAACGTTTGTGAGCACATCAGAAATTTCATGAGACATCTTGCGAGTATACTGGAAGAATTGGAGGAAGCAGTTCACGGCGTCAGTCAGTCAGTGCAATATTTATGATGTTATGATACGTACTGCATCGGGCCCAGTCCCACATAATCCAATTATATTAGATCATAATAGCAGTCACCTCCAATGTCCGAGAGTATCCTCAATACAGCACCAGACGACCTCCAATCCCCAAAAGATCCACGAAGTCTTACTTCTCTAAATGAAATACTATCATGCTTGTCGTGGTATCAATCTGCTGAAACGGAACTCTCAAACTCCCTGACAGAACTTCTCTCAAATCGTCAATCTATCGACAAGTCACTCCAGCAGTTAGAGGTTCTCGTTCCGCGTCTCGATGACCTTCAGATTGAAGCAGCGAACTTCTCAAGCAAGGTCTCAGCTACTGCCCAGACAGCAGAACGCGTGGGTGGACGTGTACGTTCGCTTGATGAGGAAATGAGGCGCGTTGGAGAGGCTGCTGAGCGGGTCGGACAAGTCATGGAACTGAAAGTATGTCTTCAAATGTCGTCCATCCACATTTAGATTCAGCCGATGCTATCATACAGTCCTCTCTTGCTCAATTACAATCTTGCATCGAAAACCAAGACTGGGAGTCGGCCGCCAGATGTTGTGCGCGCGCCATGTCCTTGCCCTTTACAATTATTTCAGGACCCTTTGCAGAGTCTGTTGTTGTGAGTAACCATTCGAAACATTCCAGACTGCTCTCACCAACCTGAGCAGCCTACAGCTGAGAGTCATTTGCCTCCAGCACAGACCCTGCAGGCTGCACGAGAACAACTTTTATCCATTTTCAAGAGTCACTTCGAAGAAGCATCTCGCGAGCGAGATGCTGCAGCTACGACTCGTTATTTCAAACTCTTTCCTACTATTGGTTGGGAGGCAGAAGGCCTCGAGGCCTATGCATCGTTCGTGGTCGATCTTGTGCGAGTGAGAGCTCCAACGTCAGCCAAAAGTACGCTATAATCAGGCTTGGACAACTTTCATATTCTTACATCTCACTTAGCCTCCTCACCTCTATACTTTGTGACTGCACTTACAGCGCTACTCGAAAGTGTTGCCATGATAGTTGACCACCACCAACCGGTCGTTGACAAATATTATGGGGCAGGTAAGATGACAACCGTCATCAAACGCTTACTCGATGAATGCGACCGTGTTGTGCGGCTTACATTGGATAGCTGGAGAGAAGATAGGTCAATAAAAAGAAAGGTGAAGTACCTAATCCATGTGATCAGATGATGATTTCGAGACTAGTGCCCAGTAGCTTCTAGATGTGGCCAACTCTTCCTTCTCCATCGCACCTACCCGCAAGCAATCATCCCAGGTTTCATCACAAGATGACGATGAATTGGACCCTCGCGAGATCGACAAACTCTTATCTGAAATTGCAGGTATGAGCGGTCGATGGTTCCTGTTCCGCAAGTTTCTTGTAGAGCAACTGCAGGTGAGTATCCTGATCCATGCAAAACCCATGCGCTTACAACGCCAAGGATGAAGATGTCGAGGAAGATGCTCAGAGCGGCCGGGTCACTCCTGTTTCACGAGGCCCCGATCATGAAGGACATCAGTCACAGATCGACAATAATCTTAACGCTTGGGGCCCTGGCATTCAACCAGATCTACTACAACTTGTGGAATCTAGTCGCTCTCATCAAGAGTTCGACGAACTTCTCGCGACTTATTACGTTCCGATGGAGACATGGTATATGCGTACTATCATCGACAAGGTATTTGTTCTCGCACACGTCAGAACCTTGAACTGAACTATTTTGGAGGCTCACCGATTATCGTCTCCTGACTTTTCGCAATCGCCCGTCACTACTACAACGCCAGACGATGTATTCTACATTCTCAAGACAGTCTACTCGCGAGTTCTGTCTGCGGGCTCGCTCAAGCATATTGAGCGAATGACTGATCTCTTGAAGGACTTTATGGACCATGATTATGCTGGCGGCATCAAGCGGAAGCTTGATGATGTTTATCGAACGGCGGCGAACACCGGCGGTGGCGGACGTGGGGAGAAATCTGAGCGAGAGTGTCGTACATCGTTCATCGTGAGTACCTTCCCGTCAACTAGGATTTTACGCCGACATATTGTGTACAAGATTCTCCTCAATGATCTTGATCTATCTTCTTCGCACATGGAGCGATTGACGAAGGACCTTCTTGGTCACCAAAACATCACTCAACTTTTTCTGGATGCAGAACAATCACACGTGAAAAGGGCAATTTCCAGTTTAACGGGATCTGTAGCTAAATTCCGTTCGGCGCTGAAAGTATTGTACTTGCTTATTCTCACCGAGGATCACTTCACTGAACTAGATTTTAGGCAGGCGTAGAGCAGCTTTTTAACCAGCTAATGAGACCCAAGTTGCGCACTTTAATTCCAGACGTGTTTAAAGACGTGTCATATGTACTCGACGAAGACTCTT
This sequence comes from Suillus discolor, assembly GCF_016758755.1. Classification (NCBI taxonomy): domain Eukaryota; kingdom Fungi; phylum Basidiomycota; class Agaricomycetes; order Boletales; family Suillaceae; genus Suillus; species Suillus discolor. The sequence continues at coordinate 867,244 of NW_024541255.1, forward strand.
ATAACGCCGCAGAACAACATGACGTGGTTCGGAAGCGGTTTGTTAAAACATGGGAAGGATTGGTTGATGGCTACAAGGTCAGCTTTCCGCCACAACATCTAGTGCATATATTGATATTTGTACAGGATGCATTCACGGACAATAACTATCGCATGTTGTTTGGGCTCGCACTCGATGTCATCGCCCGACCCTGGGAGAAGTATATCTTGACGCTGCATTTCTCTGAGGTAGGCGTTATACTTCTCCGTGATCATCTTGAAGGTAACGTTAGTACAGCTGGGTGCCGTGCGTTTCGACCGTGACCTTCGATCAATAATGGCATATCTCTCGTCCCAAACGATCTTTGGAGACATCCGGGAAAAGTTTGTGCGCTTGCAGCAGATCAGTTCGTTACTGAACCTGGACAATGTGAGTAAACTTCCGAATCGAATGTCATTTCGGTCATTAACCTGCTTTTTTTTAGGAAGAAGACGTGGATGGGTTCTACAGTGGATCAGGCATATCCTGGTCTTTCAGTCTACAGGATGCAAAAAATGTCGTGGCATTGAAGGTATAAATTCACGCGAGGAAAACAGATATATATTCCGTGATGAGATAGCTAGGCAGTCGATGAGAATGTGTGAAAGTGAAGGGCGGGATGTATGAGTTGGATTTCACCCTCGTCTTAAAGCGTCTAATCTTGCTTGGAGGCTATCTTCATCTGACGGGCCACCCCCTGCCGTGTCGTCGCCTTTGGGAGAGCCACTTCCACCAATCGATTCCCCCAATGCCACTGGTCTGCGTTCTGTCAGTGGTGATGATATTGAACCGAGACCAGTAGGTGCATCCGTGAGCTGCAAACGAAAGTGGATGAATATATATATATATGAGATAGGGATAGCATCATAGTCACCTGCTGAGAAAGATTGACACCTATTTCGTCAAGAACCTCTCGTAATATCTTATCACCTTCTTCCTCTTCATCTTCAGCATCATCCTCCATAACATCATCCACAGCGTCCGACATCATTTCTTCCTTCATATCCATCATCGAGCTTTCCTTTTCAAACTCATTCATGATCTTCTGGATAGCTGGAAGGTTCAATCCCCTGTTCATGGAAGCCATGGCCTGGAAAAGGCGTCAATGAGGATGCAGGGTTGAACAAGTGAAGAATCGCAACGTACCCTCGTGGCTCCGCGCATGGCATCTGCCATTTGTTGATTACTTCTTAGAGTCTGTATCCTCAGTCCAACGGCTTGTAGTTGTGTCCTCATTTGGTAAAACTTTTGGACATAGCGCCGGGTGCGAACTAGGTCCTTCGCCATCACTTTACACGCATTCTACTGAGAACATTGAAATTGATGCACAACGAGGGAAGGAAAGGTACCATTTGGCCAGCTTTGGCACTTTTCTTGATGTCTGCCACAAGCTTCTTCTCACTCTGCTCAAGCTTTGACCGTTCACGGTCAAGCTCTCGTTGTGCTTTGTTCAATGCACGCTGATGCTGTCGCAATCGCTCAGCAGGCGTAACCGTCTTTCCAAACAGAGTTTCCTTTGTGAATATTAGCAGATACTAAGCGACAATTGGGATGGAGACCGCACTATGATGTTCATGACAATTTGCGTCCGGGTGGTGGTGAAGAAGTTATAGGATTGCTGCAGCTGGGCGCTTGCTACTCTTGCTTGACGTCAATTTAATTACGTAATAATTTTGTTGCTTGAATGACAAGTTACACTCGGTACACAGTGCACGCTGCGGCCGCAGTGATTCCAAGTCATTCGATATAATTGATATCCTATGGAGCCTGATGCAGTCGGACTGCGTTGCGACCTAACGTCCTGCAATGAGGTCGATTTCCTACCAATCAAATGTCACTGTAACAAGGTGTTTTGTAGGTACCACATCTCCCCTGATAAGCACACTTGTGCGTCACTAGATGCCAGTGGGCCTTCCGAGGAACATGCTCCCATCGCGAAACGCCAGAGATGTGCTCTTGGAGATTGCAAGAAACCGAGCCTTGAAAGTGTTATCAGTCAAGAGGTCAATCTCGAAACGAAACCAACTTCATCTGCGGCATGCACGAAATGCCTTCTGTCATTTTGTATCGAGTATGTTTTCTGGAATCGTTTTACACAAGGAGCTCAAACTAGTTAGTCATCGTCATCCAGATTTGCATTCATGTACAGGCCTTCAGAAGCAGGAGTCCGATGAGAAGAAGGATGCTCAACATATCCTCGCCCGCCATTTTTCCAACCCACCTTCACATACTCCCCTGGCTGTCCGACACACAGGCAAGCCTCCCACAGACCCCAAGAAATTAGCCCAGATACAGAAAGTTACACTCATGAAGATGCGTCATAGTGCTTCTGCGGGGGACCCTAGGGACAAATCATCCACTGTACCTGTCAATGAACGCTTGCACATCAAAGCTCGATTGGAGGTGACTGGAATGCCCGTGCAAGAACGCGTACTTTGGTTCAGAAAGGTAGCATCTATCCTGTTGATAGGCTATGTGGATTATCTCACTTTTGGCTTGTAGTCTGTGGTCACGGGCCGGGCATTGGACCTGATTTCGGCGAATCTTGGAGTTCCTCCCTCGTATCAAACAGTTAGTGAAATTTGCTCAAGAACTAGATCTCGAAAACCTCATCATTCTGTTAGCCACTGTGTCTCATAAAGAAATCAGTCTCAGATCCTTTAAGTTGCTCACCCCTCCAGAATGATCTGTTGTTGTCTGAGCAAGCGGAGGACACATGCACAGTCATGTTGTCGGCTCTTCCTCATAGTCGAAGTGATTGATCGATGCATGTCACAATACTTTCACCCCAATTTGAAGGTCACGCCAGATTTATTCATGGACCACATGCCTATTGAATCGTAATGGCGTTGGCGCCCGGCGCCAGCCCCCAACTTACTTATTCCTGGCATATTTTGTGTCCACCGACGTAACTTAGTCAAAGACTGTCGTCCGCTTAACTATTATTCCAAAAGGCAGTGATACTGAAAAACCCTTCTCCACTATAATGTCAAGAGTCGGGGATGCCATATACATAAACTGACTTAACAGAGGTCCTGAAGTAGCTAAAGCACGAAAGTTGGCAGCGTAAGGTATAGTATTATAGGAACATCGGGGGTCAAACGCAGGCGAAACATCAAGCTACTAATGCAGCTAATCTGCGTAGATGAGACACATTGAGGTATGCTGGAACGTATGTCTCCAAGCCAGACACCTCGCGAGGCCAGGGAGGCTCAAATGGACCGACTTCTTCCGACTCGGGAGACAATAGTAAATGGTCGTTCCGATCATTTGCCTGAACGCGCGAGGCTACTACACGTAGAATCTCAGGAGAAATGGGGTTCTAGAAAAGTCAGCGAAGAAAATGAATGCAGAATGCGTGTGTCATACCTCATATTCTGCCACGTAGTAGTTCGTACACATTCGCTGTATTTGCATCGGACTAAGCATCCAGCAGACATCATATATGATCTCTATATCTGCGGGCGTTGCCTATTCCACAGGCGTCAATTAACGGTTGTTCGAATGTAAAAGTAGCACGCACCTTCTTCAGTTGCAGGAGCTTAATGGCCTGCATCAAATGTTCCAACTGGAGCGTACCCTCGGGCATGTCATGAGACTTGCACCACTCTTCTATGCGTGTGATATTATACTGGATTTGCATGGCTTGAATAACTTTATGTCAATGAAACGACGCCGTGCGATGGATAGAGACACACCTCGTTTCCAAGAGGAGAAGTTCCTTCTCATTAAAAGGTCATTAAAGCTCGTGACACCGACCAGCTTGAGAAGTTCAGCCATGACCTGCTGCACCACTGAATCTTCCATGTAATAGCTCTTCAGACTCTTCCAGACCACGTTCAGAAGGTTTAGGATGTCGTCCATGCTGTATGCTGGCTGGCTGTTTGTATTGAGGAGACGATTAAACAACCGACCACCGCCATCGCTCGTCGTGAATCCCGGCAGAGACTGACTCTCTATTAAAGCAGGTACGACCATCTTCGCAAGGCGCTTCTTCGTCTCTAGCATCCACGTGTGGTATATGTTATATTCCAAGCTGCCAAGGTCATGCTTGACAACCGTGACAAGCCGTTCGTAATCATTCCAGTCAAACTCTCGGACAGCATTCTCTTCTCCAGGGCCAATGCCCTGTAGCATGTCGCTCTCAGCCACATAGATGAACGACAGCATCTCGTGGACATTCGAAAGCCAGTAAATTCCGGGTATAATGGAATCTTCACCGCTGAACGACTTTAAGGTCCAACATATTAGTGAATGAAATCACTCGATAATGGACAACGATCTTACCATCACATGGGCTTGAATGGACTCCATAATGTTTGCTAAAAAACGCTCGCTCTCCGATATCAACCCATATTTCCACATCTCATTGGTAACAAGGCTGATAAGATTCGCCGGGAAAAGGATCTCCTTCACAGCAGACGGATTAGTGAGACTCGGTGCTGGAATCTTCAGGCCTCTGATGAGACCAACAAGAACATCCTCGTCCAGTCGCTTGGTGTCCTGCATGAGTTTAATCTTCTCCTCAGCAAGGTCATCATACGAGCGAACATCTGCCAGGCCGTTGCTGCGCATGCGAAGGACATTATCTTCGCCATTGTATGCGACAGATACTGCACGATGGTTGAGAGCTTGATTCTTCTTGACGTCGAGCATGAGTTCATCAACGGACGTGCGGGTTTCGCCTGGGCTGAGTTGAACAACGCCTGCTGAACTGTGCCTTCGTTGGTGACGACTGCTCGAGGGCGGGACAAGAGTTGTGCCGTTGGAAAGACCACCAGAATCAGGCATACGCAACGCTGGAGCAAAGGTGGGTGATACAGGAGCTTCGACTCGAGCATTCCTTGTGAGGGCGTTGTAGGCATTGGCCCGGTTTAGTTGCTCCCGCAGGCTACTAACTTCATTCTTGAGAGTCAGTATGACGGACCCATCCTCAACAGAACGTGACGGGGTATGGGCAAAGGCCTTCTCCTGGAATTGCAGCTTCTCTGCCTGTGCAACGAGCTCGTCTGATAGCTTTTGTATCATTGCTTCCTTCTCCGCGGCCTTGGCAACAGCCTCATCCAATCGCTTCTCTACATCAGCCTTTGCTAAAAGAAGCTCATCACGGCGTGATAGTTCAGCCTCGGCTGTCGACAGTGCAGTCTGAAAGGACTTCGCTTTTGTGTCGGCCTCTTCGTATTTCGATGTCCACTGCTGAATCTGTTTCTCCAACTCGCAAAGCTGCGCCTGCAGTACCTTCTTCTCCTCCGTGCGTGTCTGAAGCGTTTGAGTGAGCTCTACTACCTTGTTTTCTAACCGATACGATATCTCCTTGAACTTTGAGACTGAACGGGCCTCAGCTCTGAGAGCCTTCAGTTGTTTCCGAGCGAGCCGCCGACGGACACAAGATTGCAAATAAACAACATGCCTGACGTCTGTCTTGTGACTGCGACGATAGAGCCTAGGGGGAAATTTTGGTAAGATATTATCAGTCGACTATTACGGACGTACACTCCACGGAAAAGAGATTGCAAGAGAATAGCAGCATGTGAAGTCTTTCTCTCTCTATACAGCCGTCGGGCTTGGGCGCCGCGGATACCTATGGCGAGAGTTTCAATATGCCGCTGTACGAATTCATGAAAAAAACCTACGGCTCTGGAATAGTACGATAGATTGCCTTGTTTGCAGGAAACTGGACCTCTGAATGAAACGGCGAATACCGGTTTGAAGGCGTCTTGCGGCAAAATCCCTACGAATGTTCTCCACGAGCCTGCGGGCCAATATACCACGCCACCAAGTTTGGATTTTGATTGTAGCTCGACGCAAGTCCTGGTACTTCTTCACAGCCATGCGCCTGCGCATGTTCTTTTGCACAATCGTGACAAGAGCATTGAGCTTTTCCGAGCGGAGGGACTCCAACGCTGCGAGCATACCAGCCCTGAAAAAAATCTTTGTGAGACCACTCTGATATTTGTCAGGGTCGTTGATGGTTCTCTCAAGAATAAGTGAGCAGAGAGGCTTGAGTTCCATGTGCTGTATCATTGGCTGCCAATCTGCTGAGGGTACTAGCATGTAATACCTGTGTAATGACAATTAGTAACGCGGAGAACTACAGTAGTGACCGTACCGCTCAGCAAACTCTTCATAAATCCAACGTGAAGGGTATCCAGCACAAGAGATACGTATGGTTTCGAGAACACCACAAGCGCGCAACTGGCCTAAAACTTGAGATGGTGTGAACTCCCAAGGTCTTTTGGCTTCATTGGGTTTGATGCACCGTATATAGTGGACGTTTGTGATGCTGAGGGTATCCATCAAGGTGATCAAAGAGGCTTTGAAGATAGAGCCTTGTGTGGGCTTCCGGATGGCAGCTCCTGGTCTCTTGGGGCCAGCGTTCGCTGCGACCAATGATGAACGACCAGGATCAGGAATGATGGATGAACGACGGGAACCTCCACTGCCAGAATCAGACAGAGAGGGTGACCCAGGATGTGGAGGTTCAGCTGCTTTCACAGATCCAAGGGCAGCGTCGAGAACTTCCTTCAAGAAGGGGTTCTTCGTGGATGCAAGCAAAAGCATATGTTCATCAGGAACTGTATCACGGTTCTTTTCGAGAAATCCTTCAACTTCGTACGTGACATCGTGGGCATAGTGGGCAATGGTGAACGCAGAATTTCCGAACCGAGGTTTCTTGAAGACGTCTTTGTTGGAAGGCTTCAGAAGTTGGCTGCTCAGTTTTTGAAGGAAAGATGCGTCACTGCCTGACGGTAAACGCGACTCTTCATCAAGGAGCGCGAGGACGCCTAGTTTCCCTTCGATCACATCAATGCAAGGTTGATTGTCTGAAAAGTCGATGAAAGTCCAGTTAATCTCCTCCTTAACGTACTCCTCTTGCTCGAGTTTGAAGACGTGAGAATTGAACTACGACAGTGATATCTTAAGTCGTGAACACGTTGCAGATACTTTACACTCACCTCTTGCTGTAATTTTTCATTGGCGTAGTTGATGCTAAACTGCTCGAAGGAGTTCTGTAAACAAGTGAGTGTCATGAATTAACTGAAGGATGGGATGTAACCTTCTGAAAGTGTTCAAAGCCGTAAATGTCCAGCACACCGATGAACATCTCAGCTCGCTCGGCGGCATCTCCGTTTTCACCAGCCAAACTTTCATTGACGATGGCTACCAACCACTCAAATAAGCATGCATACACAAACTTCGCCACACTGTCCCTAACCACTGTCGCCTGTGCAGCGTTGAGTGCAGTGACAATTTTTTCCGAGCGTGTGACAATCTGCTTCTTGACAGTCCACTTCTTGAAATCGGCGAAGTTCACTCCCAAGAAGCGAGTAGCAAGAAGAAGGGCAGGATCTGCGTCATCTATGGCCGAATCATTTCGTGTTTGGGTAACCTTCACGTTGCCCAGATGGAGCAGGGCTGAGAGAAGCCGGAAGACCGCCCACTGTTTCTCTACGCTGATTCCAACTGTCGATAATGCTTGCTGCGTCGCCCGGAACTCCTCCGCATCATCAACTCCACTTATCGGTGTCGACGTCGGTCCTCCTTGTTTCAGATAGTGAAATTTAGTCACGTCAGTGTCAAGGCCAAGGTCCTTTCGTTCTTTCGACGGTGCGCCAGCACACAGTTGATAAAAGATATGGTAATTCCGTTCGGTCGTTGGTTGAAACACAATGCGTGATCGTTCCAGCAGGTAAGTCCGGATTCGGGCGCCGACAATTTCTTGTTTGCCATCAAAAAGAATCTACAGCACATGTTAGATATTCAGCGGCCTAAATCCAAATTACTCGCCTGAATGTATTTACCAAATCGCGAAGAATTGTCGTTACGAGTTGTTTTGGCATTTCCAAACGATTCTAGAATCGGGTTTGTGGCGAGTATCTGGCGCTCGATTTCACTGGATTCGTCGAGAGAAAATTTTGTCTTCGCTTTCGTTTGAAATTCAGGAGGATTCACTGATGCCAGGTATCGCATGATGAATTTAGCCTGAAAACAGTTTAGAGTTTCAATAACACGGAGAAGCACTGCACACACTGATTCAGTTTTACCGGCTCCACTGAACGACGACAGAATTAAATCAGTATTACAATCAAACTACAGATGCATGGAGATTACCTTTCACCCGATACAATGATAGTCTGGCCCATACCCTCCTTCGCCATCGCGGTATATGCATCCTCAGCAATAGCAAATAAATGGGGCTCAAGATCTCCTCTTTTCCGTCCACTGTAAGCCTGAATAATCTCGGGGCCATATAGAGTAACTCGTTGAAAAGGATTGACGGCAATAAGCACGATTCCGCTATAGGTGTAAATGCTATGTTGGGCATATCGATTGCGGATGGTATGCAGGACTTGAATAGCACTCAGCACTGATTCCGACGTTCACCATAGAAAAATATACCTGAAGGCTCATTTAGATGCGATAGGGTAGCCAAATCATCTGCTGTTTCTAGCAAGGGAGGATTTCGAAGAGGAGGCAAGCCTTCCTTTCCAGCCTTGATGTCTTTGCCGGTGGTATTAATGATAAATTCCTGTCATTCACATCGCAACTCATGTCGGTGAATTCTGACAATTGAACAGTGAGAAATGTGACGCGTACCTTGCCTCGTTCATCGACAAACGCCAGTTTTATCGAACCGTCAGCGCCTTTGGTAACAGCCGTGACCTCTGCAGAAATCCATGCCTGATCCTTGTCCTCGAACCAGACTCTCGTTCCCTTGCTGTAGATGTTTTCAGCCATTGCCAAGGCGTCGTAGGTAACGATCGTGAGCTACGTTGACCGTGCGCCAGAGCTGGAGTGCAACGCAGTCGAATTGTGGTCACTGAGAGTATTGAGGGACCTTCATTTGAATAATTTGTCCCACGGTCCGTGATGTCCAATAGCCACTTAGTACATGAACCAAGGTCAACTGATAATTTTCGAACTATCGACTGTCATAGGTGTACTAGGAGATACCCGCAGCATCATATGTCAATGGATTTCAGTACTCAGAGCTTAAGCATCCACCCCTTTGCAACGAAGGTCAATGAAATTTCAGTGTGACAAGAATGTTGAATAACAAGTAAGACATGGCAAGCGAGGCTAGCGTTGAATGGATGGGACCCACGAGGAAAACCCATGTTATAAGAGCTAGTGGTAAGAAAAACAGACCGCCAGGAAGCAGATCATATCACTTATCCTCAGATACTATCCGTAGTGCGCCTATGGATATAAGTGTCATGCCTTCGAGAACAACTTTTTAGGTAAGTAGCAACATGTAACAGGGAACGTGGGGATACTGCGACGCTTATATTTTCTTGTTTGATGAGTGGGGAACCCGGATAAGACAGTCAATATCTTCTCATGCCAGTGAAGAATCTACAGTTCAGCCGAAGTCATTTACGACAGAAGTAGTTTCCCCTGCTTGAACATCATCTCATCACATGCAAAGGTGTGTTGCATGAGCACTTAAAGCTGCGAGACGGATCTCCGCGAAGGCCAGGCAGTGGTCAAAGATGTAATACGCATTTTCCGTTGCACCAGTGTTTGGCGTATCGCAAAACCGGCGACGCCGCACCTAGCACGGTGACTGTATAACTGTGAAGATAGAGGCTGAGCAAACTGACACTTTACCACCAGTGAAATTACGTTCGAAAGGTAATCTAGGGTGCTCTAGCCACGTCCAGCTGATCTACTTTGATTGAAATCTTGTAAGAGGTGAAATGTTGAAACCCCCAATGTGTACTAAGTAAGGTTTTACTCCATATGTAAGTATTAAGCGCGCGCTAAGCAATTCAGGTCCGTTACCGTAACCTAGCTATACTTACATAGTACCTGAACCTTACCTAGCCTGCTGCATAGTGAACGTTTGCCGTGTGACCTGTCCTCACGGAACAATTACGAGAGAGGATTATGATATCTAGTGTTTTCAGCAACATAATGAATACTCAACTTGCTGGGTGCAGTCGGCGAAGTACCTACAAACATCACTGAGATTTCGGAAAGACAAGAGCTCATTGCCGTAGACCTTGGCGTATTCTAAACCAACAATGCGGACAGCAATACAATTCGAGCCTATACTATTTGGCCTTGTCAACTGGTCGAACATAAATCATAACATGATTCACCTGAATACCTGCAGGGAAGGTGGGAAATTCGTGCAATGAAGTCTACCGATGAGGCCGGAGCTACTATACGATTGGAAGCCTTGGGATGTCACCAAGACCAAACTATCAGCTCAAAGGGGGGTATCGATAAGCACTGGAATACATGCCTGCGTATATGCCGGATCATCATCTGAGGTCGATCCGACGAAGCGTGACAGCTGTTAACTGGTTAGGGTTTTTTATATATCCATTCTGTCCTGAACTCTATGAAGGACATTAAACGTTCTAGTACTAGTCTACTCAGGACCCCTTTCATGACATGCCACACGCACCAAATACATACAAACACGTTGCAAGGAGTGAACGCTTGAACTTTGAACGTTGCAGTGACTGAAGACAATCCGAGTTCAATTGACTCGAAACCGGTTTTTTTGGCCCATCCTGTAGTCCATGGGACTGTGAAGCCCGACGCAATTTAAATTCCGTGGCTCAATTGACGCGGACTCGGATCCAGTATGCAGGTCAAATATATTTAAAGGTCAGTTCAAGTCTGGACAGCTGGGGGACTCAGGGTACAACTCTTGGCTGACTCCTGCCAGCTTGCGTTTACTCTTAGTTTATGCAAGAAAAAATTTGGCTGTGACTTGAAGGCATGCGGAGCCCTTTATAAGATCTCATTTCAGGTATAGTCTTTTCACTTGTCTTCATACACAAGTCAACTCGGATGCTGTATAAGTTTGTAATAGAACGTATCTCCCGTCGTGCATTGGCCCGGGTCGTTTCTACTTTCTCTGCGTACTTTTCGTCACCATTCATCCGTTTTCCCACTTGGGGGGATCGTCGGCTTTCCTTGTGTTGAGCTTGAAAGAGCTCGTATTCTCTGTCCAAGAGGATCTGGCGCAGCAGCTTGAAATCACTATTATAAACATCACGGGGGCCCTGGCAGGTATTGGCGTATCGACCTTCGCCAAATACCTTGCAACTATTCCGCAGGAGGGATCGGTAACATCCCGTTTCATACCAGCCGTATTCCTTGTGATAATCAGCTTTTTCGGTTTGTCTTCCGCCGCATCCTATAGAGACACAACTAACAAGTTATCCTGAAAGCTGGTTGGGCGAAAAGCCGACTTCCTCGTCTTCATTTATCTGCGCGGATATCGTGTTTTGTGTCCATATGGCTGTTGACTGACAATATTGGAATAACCTCTGTATGTTGCTGTGCCCTTCCCTTTAAACGTAGATTGACAATCACTCAGGCCGTCCTCTCAGACTCGGGCGGTTTTTTATGGATCACCGTGACAGCCGCGTCTGTTTGCTTGTTTTCTAGCATGTTGATTTTACATTGGTCCTCAACTCATCTTATTGAAGAAGTCGCGTCAACATTGAGAACTATCCATCGATGCTTATCCGTGGGCATGGATAATCCATTTACTCATCCTTCCTCCCAGCAAATTGCTGAATTGAAGGATTTACACGGAGAGTTGGTCCACCAGTCTGTGATACTGAATGAAATGTACTGTCAAGCAGCTTTTGAACTCCGTGTTGGGCGCGTTAGCGGTGAGCATCCTGTTCACGTGCCCATTTTCCATATGTTGACATTCCATACTAGTGAAGTCCCTCAAGCCTCTCCTGGGCATGGTTGAACACTTGCGGCGTGAATTATCCTGGGGAATGGTCCCTCAGCCAGGTCAAAACGACTCGGCCAACGAATCCCACTGTACTTCATCCTCTTCCTTCGAGGCTTCAGCAACGGAGCTTAGTAAAACCATTATGACCTCAATCAAAGCAGTCGAAGATCTAGTGCTCGGCGTGTATACACATACCTCCCTATGGCACAAGTCATTGCGTACAGAGAGAGATGCAGTTACTGCGGCTGCCATCAATCTCAATCTCACATGGTACACTGCAAAAACCGAGTTGCGTAACACTATTCAAACATGGAGCGAAGAATCGATTTCCCCATCTGGCTCAATTGTTCCTTCGCATCTCCATCATCAGTGCCTGTTCGTAACATCATTGTTACAGGCAAGTGATCTTATCATCATGAGCTAAACACGTCAATAATGGAGTCAGATGGCCTACGACATGAGCCACATACTGCAAGTAGCTCAGAGCATTGCCGCACATCACGAAGTTTCTCGATTTCGCTTCTGGCTCCCGCGATTGACATGGCAATGGCTTGGCGTTGCGCCCCGAACTTTCATAATGGAGGAATATGGGGCACCTATAACCGATGATGCTTTCGAAGCAGAGACAACACTATCAGCTGAGGAAGTCCGTCAAGGCGTTGCTTTTGTCGATCGACAGGATGAGACAATGAGTCAAGAGTTTTCCTATTCCCATGCCACCAGAACCATACCTATTGTCCCACACTTATCACTAAAATCCCTCCCACAATGCTTGTCGGTGACACTGCAACACCTTTGGAATCATCGCGCCATACTTCAGCTTCGACTAGGAGCATCAAGAGTAATCTGCGACATGCAACGTTCCAGTCATTTGCAGCATGCGACAAAAAATGCCATTGGGGTGGCCATGTTAAGTTTTCCAGCTTTTCTTCCTTCTCACTCAGTAGGTTTGTCTATTCGCATCCCTGGTCAAGTATGCATTATCATGGCATCAATGTTAGGTTTTCAGTGGTTCAGGTGGATCCACGGCCAATGGATGATTATCAGCTACGTATGGGTCCTTGAAACCAATACTGGAGCGACCTGGCGCGTTGGTTACTTGCGTCTCGTAAATCCTGTTTGATCAAAAACTGCGATGACATGTTCATATATTTGATAGTCAGGGACCATTCTAGGAGCTATCTATGCTTATATTGTGCGTCCTGCGATACCATCATTTTCACGCGCTAACCGCATTTGCATAGACATGGGCTATCTGCGGGAGGAATTCTATTGGCATAGTGGCAATGGTTACAGTAAATAGTTCCGATGAACTGACACCACCCTGCATTTACTGACTAATGTTACCAGTTATTTGATATACCCATTACGTGGCTTGTCACGAAAAGCAGGATTCCGTCCTTGGGTGTTGTCGCGTAATGTCTCCGTTTGACTTGCTTTGCATGATGTTGATCGTTATCTAGCTCTGTTACGCTCCCTCCTATCGTGCTATACCAATACCTAACTCCGGATTCAGGAGTGTCTACACGAGGTATTGGTTTTTATACTCATGGGTCTGATATGAATATATCTTACGATTGCGCAGACTTAGCTTGGATGAGGGCCTCAATGATTGCTTTGGGCATCATCGCCGCGTTGGCAATGAATAGTATTGTCTTTCCTCGATACAGCCGAGTATGACAATGTTGTCTATTATCCACCGTATTTGCTAACATCCAGAAGGTGTTGTTTCTGAATCAGACAAGCACGACATTGCGATTACTCAGCCAGTTATATCTTCTCCTTGTACAGTACGTTATCCTCCGTTCATGATGTGCTCCTCCTAAATCAATTCTAGGGGGATGTTCCGGAGTATATACCCATTTACGCCGCACGACAAACAAGAGACGTTAAAGTTAGAACTTCAAATTCGTAATGCGCTTCATCGATCGTCGTCGCTGCTGACTACCATGAATGACGAACTCAGTCTAGTGCCGGTAGGGTTGAATACGCGGTTCAATTTTCAGAATTAAATCGTCCGCAGAAACCAATGCGCCACTACCGCGAAGTTGTCCTCAAAATACAGAAGATTCTTGACTTGATGACTGGTCTTAGAAAAATACGGGAAAATATACCCCGAAAGGAGACTATCGCGTCAGTCATGAAAGAACGGAAGGAATTTGTATGTACCAACGAACTCGGCTGCTGAACTGCATCAGACGCCCTTGTCAGATATCCTGTATCTGCATCTCGCTGTTTGCGTGTCAGCACGTCTTTCAAGCTCGACAACCTCTACCGCAGTTCCTCCCATCTGCGAGACAAGCACTTGAAACACTCGAATCAAGAATAGAAGCCTCTCTGCGACGGGGTATTGACGCGGATGTATCGGTTCAGGGTATCTCCCTGGCCTACTCAGTTGCGGAAGGTGAGGTCATGAAGGATATGGTTGATACCATAGAGGGTTTATTGGAGCTGTGCCGCCAGCTATTCGGGACATCAGCGTGGTTGACCCATACCTGGCCAGAGACAAGTGTTTACAACGCTGATGAAGGACCTAGTGAAGGATGGTTTAGTACAGTGGGACGCATGTAGAAAGGATACTATTTCATTTAGGGGCTTGTCATGTAGCATAGATGTGATTTTAAGGGTAATGGTAGCTAGAGTTATTGTGCCATTGCATGCGTCGCATGTAAATGTAACAAGGACGGAGGGAGAAGTGGCGTCACCACAGTTTACGCGTTGTTATTCGACCAAACAACACGATGTCAATAAATTCAAGTGACACGTCTTCTTTCTTTTCTCTATACCAAACTCTACTATGTCCAGCGTCTGCTGTCCATTTTCCAATCACCCTGGCCACTTCGGGGGACCATTCGCACCATTATGCTATCCAGACCACCATCGAGCTCATCGCTGCTTCCAGCCACAACATCCATCCTAACCGGATGAATAACTAACCCTAATGATTTTCGACTACGGGGAGAATACACTTCTACTTGCATGGACCACAAACAAGCGGCATTGTTCTGGGGTTGGGCCGCGTTACGAGGGTGGTCTTCCATGTACGCCTTGGGCGTTTGCCCGCTTGCTGCTGATTTCTCCTGCGATGAACTCTTTTGAAACCACCTTCATCGCCTCTTCGGAACGCGCTCGTAACCGACCATGGAATCACCTCCACTCACACAGACGCACAGACCTATGCATGTGCCGCCTCGGGAACCCTTTGCGTGACGTGTCTAGACGTCACGCACAGAAAGCTAATAACTTTCGTACGTCTGACATGGCTGCGGTCAAAGGGAAGGTGGTGCCGGGAATGCTTCGGTTCATGTCGTGGGCAGAGGTTGAACCACGGAACGAGTGCTAGAGAGGTGTCGCGGGATTTTATTTGGTGACCTTCAAGAGAAGGAGCGGATTACGCACCGGTTCGCATTCTGTGGTTAACTGCCAGTGGCGTGCATCCTGGGCCACGCACAGATTTCTGTAGAGATCAATTTGCCCAGGGCCGCTTTTGGAAGACCGGTTATCTTGACTTGCGCCTTTGCCTTCACCCCTTGTGGTTCATATTCTTTAGCAGGTCAACGCACATGATTCCCGTAGCCCGAGTCTTTGACTCTTTCCTCGAGTTGTGTGTGGTCTCACTGGGATCACCCGCTCCTCATACTCGGCGTCTTAGAATTTGCTCGCCGTGAGCAATGTTTGTTTTCTCTGTCGTCCTTTGGAACGGGAAAATGTGCATAGCATCAAAGCGCCGGCGTGCGCAGCAAACATCCTGGCTTCACGGTGATCTGCGAGGTGGAGCCTGGTCTGGAATGCACTTGGTCGCGAATGTGGTACGAACAGGAAAGGGATACTAAAGACTTTCGGCTAGAGCGTTATGGGTGCAACTTTGCTGTCGTCCCCGCAGCTTCGGCTCCCCTACCCTACATGTCAGAGGCATGCTACGGAGTTGCCGCGTATGATTAACTTATTCCACATTTTAACGCGTTCTGTGACTGTATTTGTGATGCTGCTGACCGTTGTCATTCTGAAGGTTCAGGTTATGTTCAAGGCCATTCGCTCGAAACTGACTTATGTTGGTGGGATCATCGCCAAGACCTGATCTGTCGAATGCGCATCTGCTTTTTCAACCATCCTTCGATTCGCCGGTCTGTCCCTCGTATCCATGTTCGTCCGCCCTGTGGGTTACTTGGGATCTCTATTCGCAAGTTCAACTGGTTCGATCCTGTCTTCTTTCGTCTTTAACCATGGGTTTGGCTCTCACACCTCAAGTCTACTGTCATTCCGCTGCATCACCCTTCCTTCGGGATCAGTGACAGAGACTTATTCTCAAGTTCAGCGGTGATGGGATGGCTTTTTGGCGTGCATGCTCCTTTCCCAGATGACAAGATTACACACGAGACAGGTAGATCTAGAAGGATCATGTTGATGGCGGGTGAAGGGCTCATGGAAGCTGTGACTGCCTTGGTTTACTGCGACTGGCGTACGGACAAGAAGGTGGTTGGGAAGTTGTCAGGAGTGTGTTCCAGACCTCGAGCGATAGCTGAGTGATCAACGACCTACTCTGGATTGGATGCGACTTCCGCGACGCACGTTGTGGAGACGGTGATGGGCGATGGGCGAGTGTGGATGGGCGGTCCGAGTTGTGCAAACGACAAGGATAGTTCAAGAAGTGGCTAAGTGAAAGTACGTGTTGCCACCCTTCTGGCGCGGTGCGCGGCGGTTGGGATTGATCCGAGCGGGGGAAGCTTTTGCTTCGAAAGTGGATGAGTCCAGCCCTTTACGGGCGCTGTGGGTTAGCGGCGGTGATGGCAAGTGGCGAAGGTTGATAACCTCGTGACCCATGGAGTCCAACAATTTTTTGCATACCTCCCCGTCTTCGTGATGGTTTTCTTTAAGAATGTTTTCATTTGCGGCATTCAGTCCATCGCTATTCTGGGCAATTAGTTTACACTGCAATGTGTCCATTAATACAGATGTCCACAAATGAGATTATCTGATAGATGTAATTATCATATAGCATACCCATACACTACTATGTCATCGCTGTGGCTGTTGAAAGGCAACTCGTGCACCTCATCCTTCTTGCAAGAATAAAGCTTGTCTGACCGTGTGAGAACTTGCGCTGGGGTAGGTGGAGTGACAGTCATATGTATAATAGGAAAGCCCTTGGTGGAGGCAAGACCAACGACTGTCGGACGGGAAGGGGTGATAGAGACAGTTGAATCGTCGTCCGTACTCTCCTTGCTCCGGGGAAATCTCGAGAACGAGTGGCAGGCGTAGCGATCGTTGTGGCGACGGATACACACGATGACAAGCAAGAGTATGCCGAGGATGGTGATCATGACCATGAGGACAAATATGATCATGACAACGGTACCTTGAACTGTGTAAACATGCGTTCCATATGTTTGACGAGCGGGTGCTTACCGAAGCTTAACTTTGAGACAGACGCAGACATGGATGAACAACAGATCGTTCTCAGCAAGAGTGGTGACAATGAGAATAATGAGATGGACGTCAACGATTGTGCGTAAAGAAAAGAATGCAAGGCGAGTAACAGATTTTGTAACGTTGCAAAAGTGATTTGTTCATTGTCAGTACTAAAGGCGAATGCATATAGGGGCTTGGTCTGATTCAGAATCTCACGTTGTTGACCTTTATTTGGAAGTGGCTGGCAATGTACTAGTGCTTGGTACATTAGTGACAACAGCACAGACGTGCTCATCTACTTAATTATTTTTTATTTCTGGATACCCTTTCCCTTGTCTCTGCAGAGTCGACGGGCTCAGCCCAGTAGAAACGTCCTTAACAATGGACATAGTATTTGGTAGGAAGAAAGGACGGCCCCGCCAGTCCTCGGTTACAGGTCGTGATCTCTCCGAGCATTCTATTCCCTATGACAAGCTTGCTCCTGCCTCTCTGGTCCCAATGCCTGTCGGAACCGTGTCTCAAGGCTTGCGGGGTACATCTTCAAATCCAGTTATTTCAGCTCCCCTCACAAACCCCACTCTTACTCACAATGGGACCGAGATGAATTATAGTCACTTCACTGCTTACCAGCGCAGCAGACTCGAACGGGATCGAACCAACGTTTCTCGTCCGGATTCTAGTGTTAGTGCAGCAGACTCCTTCACTCTTTACAATGATTCCGTGGCTTCGTTCACCACCGGAAAGCGACCCAAGACTCCCACCCATAAACTTCGCAGAAGTGAAGCATCTGGTTCATCAGGCAGACGTAGTCCGAATGGCGCTGATTTTGGCTCAATTCCTCTCCCATCTTCACCGGCCGTATCTCATTCTTCTCTTCGACCTGGCTCCTCTATGCCTTTTTCATCGGAAGCCGAGCGCGCCTCTCGCTTCTCAAGTTCCGATACTCACTCCAGCCATCTATCGCATTTCTTCCATAAACCTCATTCAAACCAGGAAGAATTTGTCCTTCCCCGGCCAGACAGAGATGAGGACATTGAGGCTCTCTTTGAACACGTATCAGCGACTCGCGACCTCCCTCCGGTGAACAGCCTCACCATTGAACAGAAATGGCAGTTGGTATATGGTGCAGAACAATTACGATGGCAGGAGGAAAAGACTCGAGAGGAACAGGCTCGAAAGCAGGGTGATTCAAGTACAGCAGGCTCTCTTGGCGAGGGAACACCAGACTGGTATATTAGGAAGTTCCTCGACAACACCATCACTGCAAAACAGGCCTCAAGTGTTTGGGTATCTTTAAAGAGTCATGAAACGAGGTGGGAGGTTAGCCTTTGCGGTGTAATTTCTGATAACCTTGGTCTGTTTAGTTGGCTTGAACGCTTCATTGAGCTGCAGGGCGCATCTGTATTGGCGCAGGCGCTAATGCACATAAGCCGTAAGGGTTCCAAGAGGTAGCACCGTTATTTTAAATTCAAATCCATCTATTGAAGCTTCCTATAGGCTCCCATCTGACACCCACCTCGAGGGTGAGATAGCCAAGTGTTTGAAGATTATCTTTAACAGCGCCGTATGTTTATTTTTCATTTGCTCGTCATGGTTCATTGCTCAGATTCTCCCGGGTGCTTTAGTCTAGAGTGCGCGACGCTATAAAGTTGAATGGTGTCGTCACTCAAATCGCGTCTTCTCTCAATTCACCTCATCTCCCAAATCGCAAAGTGATCTGCGAAGTTCTCCTCTCTATCATTTACAACGGTACAGACCCTCTTTCATTAGTATTTCCAGCTTTAGAAGCGCTTAGTGGCGCCAATGGCGAGACACACGGATATTATGATTATTGGTTCAGGTCTCTTGAGAGCGCGCTCCTGGGCAGGGGCAAGATGGGGAGTCTGGTCGGAGCTAGCGAAGAAGTTCGCAAAGGCGCCGGACATGACAATTCCCTCGCAGATTATGCAGTAAGCATGCTTTACTTGCGCTCTAGCTAGAATATTAATTTGTCTCTAGTCAACCAACCTTTTCGTGATTGTTCATATTTTAGACGCCATAGAAGACTTGGACGTACGGTTGCACCATCGCTCGTTAATGGACTCTGCTGGTCTTCAGCGTATCATTGCTCTATGTCACGAGATTGGTACTGAGCCCATGGAAGCACAGCTTGCGGAACTGCAGGAAATACTGAAGGAAGATGAGCAAAAATTACGGGAGCGGTACGACCAGCAAATACTTCGCGATCTCAATAGCCCTGAAGACATTTGGAATGCCCTTCGTCACAAAACGGAGAGCACAGGCGCCAAGGAGTACTTCCTCTCTATGATGCGGCATCTACTACTTATCCGGGAGGAAGGTCCTGATATGATGCGCCTCTATCAGTTGTTGGACTCGCTGGTCACGGACGTGGTCATGGACGGGAAACTTGCTTCCGCGGAGAAGAGACTTGGGCACACCGTTCAACGGATTATTGGCCAGCTAAATGATGCTCAGCGATATCAGGATGCCATTCAAGAGGCTGCTGAAGCTCGTTCTCAGGCTCTGGGTCTGAAGCTTGAGAAGGAGGCCCTTGAAGAGGAGATGTCACAAGGTTCAGACGGTCTCGTCGGCCATCTTAAGGCACAGGTCGCTCTCCTCGAACAGAAGCTTGGCTCTCACCGGGAAACCACGAAGCGTCTTCAAGGACAACTCGAGACGCAGAAAGCCGGGTATGAGGAACAAATAGCTCAACTGGAAGCTCAGATCATGGAACTGTTCAGAATGCTGAGGGAGGTTGGCAAGGGTTACGAGAAAATCCTCGACTCTAGTTCTGGGACCATGGACCGGAAGACCTTAATAGAGACCCTGAACAAGCATCTCGAACGAACCAAAACCATCAGCATCCTCGAGGGGCGTGGTAAGAAAACGAAAGATACCAAACAGGAGGACGGTGAAAGTGACGAAAACGACCAATTGGATGATGACGCCACTCCTCGGAAGTCTGATGTCCAACGGGGCGCCAATGGTTCAAGAGGCCGATCGCAACATTCGAAGGCTCCCCGGATATCTGGAGTCCTCAACGGTCACGAGTCGCAATTCATGGATGCTGACGAAGCAGATGAACGGGCACAAATCAACCATCAGCTTGCAGCGAATGCCAAATTTGTATGATCTTTTCATTAGTGACGCTTGTAAATGCTCATTGGTATTGTACAGTTATCGCCTGAAGATGGTGTTGTCGCTAGTCCTCGCAGTATTAATCGCTCACCTAGGCGTACAAACCGTCTGATACCAGGCGATGACACACCATCACTACCCCGTTCACATCGCGCTAATAATCTTCTCGCGCCTCGGTACGATAACACACTTGATTACAGTGATAACGAGTCATCACTCCGTGAAGAGCTTGATGCGGAGAGCGAATTTGGTCAATCCACACGCAGTGGATTCACTGCTTTCACCGATGATACCCAACCTACCTCTGTTCACTCGGATGGATCTTCGGAGGCCTCTCGTGGACCCACTACTGTGTCCTTCACTGAACAGCTTGCTAGAAAACTGCAATCCCGGGGTCGAATACCACCTGTCTCGGAGGGTAGTCCAACGCCATCTCTGCTTGCCTCCCTCGCTGAGGAATCTGACGTCACAGCACCTCCTCCTCCTCCTCCTCCTCCTCCTCCTCCTCCTCCTCCTCCCCCTCCACCGCCTCCTCCACCAGTACCACCGAAAGATGATGACCAATTTACCTCGTCAGCTGCTCCTCCGCCACCACCACCACCACCACCACCACCACCACCCCCTGGATATCTTCCTCCTCTTCCAACTTTTCCCAGTGCCCCACCCCCGCCGCCTCCGCCGCCACCCTCTTTCCTGAAGGGTGCTACTTCTGCCCCAAGTTCTGCATCTAGTTCAGCTCGAGCATCCATGTTCCTCAGTGCAAATCTCAATGTCCTACTTTCTGCTCGCAAAGATATGCCATTTACACCTAGTGCCAAGATGAAGCAGTTACAGTGGGACAAGCTTCCGCAACAGCAAGTCGGCAAGACCCTTTGGAAAGACGAAGAACCTGAGAAAGAGAAAGAAATGCTCGCCAAATTACAATCTGACGGAGTGTGGATGGAAATGGAGGAGGACTTCAAAGCCAAGCAGTTGATGATCAATCTTATGGGTGTGTTATCTTCATTATTTCGTTATTCTAGTTGACAACTCTCTCCCTCCTGGGAAAGCTCGACAGAGGCAAGCCGAGTTGAAGAGTGTCCTTGACCCACAGACGAAGAAACGAGTTGGTGAGTCCTTGGAGTGCCAGAAAATCCTGGAAATACCACTCACATATTCTTTTCCAGAGATACTTATACAGCGGGTGAAGAAGATGGAACCCGAGGAAATTGCCCGCCGCATACAGCAATTCGATCAGGAGATGTGCTCCGAAAACTTCTTGAGCGAACTCAAAGGCGTCCTTCCCACCCCGGAACAGGTGCGATTCCTATTAAATACTCGGGCTTTGGTGGTTAAGTCATGTTTAGATTGGCAAACTCAATGTATACCGTAACGCTGAGCCTGAGGAACTGGCTGGATTACACCCTTCCGACCGGCTCATGGTCAAACTCATACAGATTGATCGTCTTGGTCCCCGCATAGAGGGGATGCTTTACAAGTGCAAGTTCGAGGAACAGTGGCTGCTCCTGGATGACGTATGTGGTTGTTCATTGGGCATTTTAAGTTATATTCACCACCATCACATAGGGTGCAAGGAAGGTGAGCGAAGCAGGAGCTGCTTTACTGCATGCCAAGCATTTCAAAGAAGTTCTGAATGTAGGTCCTGAGCGCAAAGTGTTATTTTTGCCTAACATATATATATTAGCTCATACTCATGATCGGCAATTACATGAATGGCACAGGAATCAAGGGAGGTGCCTTTGGTTTCAAAGTGAGCAGTATTAACAAGGTATATCCCTCTCTTTTGTTCTCTCGACTTGACTTAATCTCACTACAGCTTGTTGACACTAAATCCGTCAACAATACCACACTACTGCACTTCCTCGAGCGGACGATTCACAAGCATTTTCTGAGCATGGAAGAGTTTTTAGACGAGCTCGCCAAACCCGCAGAAGCTTACCGAGGTTTGCACTTGCTGTACAACAAACCTAGATTAACTGACATAACTCACCTCAGTGAATACTCAGGATATCCGAAAGGATCTTGCCGAACTTCGCGATGGTTTGAAACGTATTCGCCAAGAATTGAATGACTATCATACCGACCTAGCCCAAAATGATGGGTTCAGCAACCAGATGTGGACCTTCGTCGGAAAGGCAACGTCGAGGCTAGAATATCTCGTCGACGATGTAAATCACGCGGAAACTACTTTCACGGAAGTGGTCAAGTATTATGGCGAGGATGAAAAGAACATTACATCACCGGAGTTCTTTGCGGTTTTCAAAACCTTTGTCACTTCTTACAAGGTCAGTGACCCTGACACGTTGGTGCAACGGGATTACCTAGCATTTTACAGAAATGTAAGATGGAGAATCAAACCGCCGCTGAGGAGAAGGCTGCGGTTGAGAAGCGGAAGCAAGCTATGGCAGAGACAAGGCAATTGCGCCAGAATGCCAAGGATGCTAGCATACGAGAGGAAGATGAGTTGGTTCTGGACAATCTACTGGAGAAGCTGCGCAGTGGAGACACAGTTACACGTCGCGCAAGAAGGGCTCGTCTAAAACCGGACGCTAGACCTCTCGTACTTCCACTTGACACCACCGTCGACGTTGCGCGAGATATGCTGGCCGCTCTCAAAGCCGATGGCTTCGGGACGGTGTCACCTACTGTCCCTTCTGTGCCACGACGGCGGACGAGGAGAAGGACTGACCTCGGTGGTGTTGACTCACAATCTGCCCTGTCTCCTACAGTAAGCTTACCAGATCTGCCCAGCCCAGACATAACAGTGGACTCGAATTTTTCGGATGTGCCATAATTCCTCCGTCTGCCTTTATTAGATGTTTCTTTATCTGTATCGTATCTCTTTGCTTTAGTCTCGCTCACCACGCAACTCACTGAAGGACTGTTTGTTTGTCAATGTTGGATCCGATCAAGTTCGACTTTCAGAATTCCAAGTTCTGAACCATTCTCTTTATAACTCTACATACTCCATATATAACATACCCTTCGAAAATGATACCTTCCGCTGGACGCATGGTTTTCTCTCTGCTGCTTCTCACTTCGCCCCTCGTGCATGCAGCTCAGTCCGACAACACGACTCTAGGAATCGAAATTATCCGCGCTCATTTTCAAGGGGCTGGTCTGGTGCCATACTTGTTGGCGAACTTTACTCCTACTGCGCTTCTGACCGCAACGTACACTGGCGGCGGTATCGTGACCCCAGGTCAACTTCTTCCAAAGTCTCGTAAGTGAATTGTGTTTCGCCGTAGGATTTGTTCATCCCCGTGTCAGGGACGCAAACTGCCCCGAACCTTACTATCACGCCGGTCAATATGAAAATCTCGTTGAATGAGAAATACACTCTTGTGATGGTGGATGCCTGGGTTCCAGGACATACTGACCCGCGGGGTCAGATTTGTCACTGGGTTGTCAATGGTGTGACCGTACAAGGTACGGATATGCTTCCAATTGCATCTGATTTTTGTGGTTTACATATTGTCTGTACAGACCACTCTGTATTGACACATGCAGGCGTGGAAGTAGAACGGTACAGGGGTCCAACTCCACCGTCAGGGAGCGGACCACACCGGTTACTACTATTTTCTTCCTTAAAAGGAAACTAACTCTGATATCCCTGCAGTTATGTTATCTTACTTTACGCTCAGCAGTTTCCAACCGTCTCTCCGCCGCAGGGGTCCAATACCCTAAACAACAATCCAGGATTTTGCCACCTCGCGGATTATGTTAAGGTGTGGTCGCTTTCCTCATATGTAGATCTATCATTAACACAACGTTCATAAGGCTTCGAACATTGGACCTCTAATTGCCGTTTGTATTCTGCTAGTAATATATCTTCTGTTACTGATTATTTGATTAAGGGAACCTACTTCACAGTCGAGGAAGGGGTGGCTACTTTCACGCCCTCTCCTACATCTCCTGTTGTGACATCTACTCTGCTGGCTTCAGGGTCTAGTGGTCCGTCCGCGTCAACTACCGGTTCAGTAGCTCAGCACAATGGCGCATTCTCGTCATCAGGCAATTACTTGACTATCTTACTCGCGCCCTTCTTGTGGCTTCTAGCGTTATAGTTACTTTTTACTTTTACTTTCACTTTCACTTGGTCACTCGATGTGTACAAATCATATGAATCATAAATTATCATGAGTAGGGACAGGATATCCAAGCTGAGATGCGTCTGAGAGAAACGCGGCCACTAGCTTCCAAATCTTTCTCTCGCCTGTAGGGTATTCAAATGAGTACCAAGGCACCATGTTGTATATTGATTTTGGCCGAAAGTGACTACACTCACCGCATCCTGTGCCATGTGCACATAACCAGCATAACCATCGGTATACTTCCCTAACTCCCTGCCTTTGCTGGCCCCCAAGCCTACTCCTTGTGCATAAATATTTGTCTGACTGGAGTTACACGTTTCAGTAGGGCCTAGCCATAACATAAGTAATACACACATTGGATCCACCCTGCCTTCGCCATCGGTGCCCAGCCCAGAACCTTCCTTCCAACCCATTATTTTCAGGAGTTTGTTGCCGACATTTGCTTCATCCTGTCCAGGATTGACCACTGGTGGGGGTGAAGGGGGCGGGGGCGGGCCTTCGACTTGTCGTCTCTTCTTACCGATTGTACTGACAATATTGTCGGGTAAAGGTACGTCAGGCTGGTTATGCATAATACGTCGTTCTGATGCTCGATCACGATATTTGGGTTGCTCGGGAGCCTTGTCAGCAGTCTGACGTGCAGTTACAGCTTTTTCCCGTGCGACGTCTCTCAGATTAGCGTCCTTGAAATTCTTCTACACGACAGAAAAGATGGATTGCAACGAGAGAAATCGTTAGCTCACTCTGACAATATTGCATTAACAAGAGGCGCGCCTTGTGAAGACTGGATTCCTTATTGTGACGCTTCAATTGATCAAGGCTCTTGAACTGCCTGGCGCAAAGCAAGCATGTCATAGCAGTGGTATCGGAGAACTCGAATTCGGTTTCAACAGGTTCCGGAGAAGGTGCTCTGGATGGTGCTGTTGAGACTACAGTCGACATCACAACAGCCGGGGGATTGGCCTGTGGAGTCTAAATGATCAGTTGCTTGTTCTTCACATCACAACACATCTGCAAACCGGTGCATGGGCATTCGGGCCATCCTTGAGTTCTTCTTGAACCTGATTCCATTTCTGGATATTGCTGACGGTCTGATACGAAGACCGAAAATCAATTTTCTGATAAATCCTGCGGGAACGAACGAACCTTCTTGCTTGTGATGAGCGGAGCGACCATCTTCGACGCTGTCACTGCCACAAGACAAATGTCAATTCCTATACTCAGATAATTGCAGACAACATATGAAAGAACCTTTGTTATCTTCTGTTGAGGTTGCCGGCTCCGCGTCATCTTCGTCATCGGCGAAATCATCAGCAGAAAATCCCAGTGACAGCTGTCCCGGAGCCTTTGCAGTCGATACATTGAGCTTATTTCCAAGGGCACCTCTGTTGAAATTGAGCGTGACAGGTTTATCCGAGATAGGCAATACTGAAGGCGCAAGAGGTTTGTGCAAGGCATCATCTAGTTCCCCACTTAATTAGTGAGAGAAAAAGGAGTATTTCGTTGGCGCACCTTTCTTCTTCTTTTCCTTCTTCTCTTTGACAGGTCCAGTTGAGGGTTGGACCTGGGGTTGCGCAGGCTCTTCCACTTTGAATTCTAAGACAGCGACCATGGCAGATTCATCCCAGTACTTTACAAATGCGCCTTCAACACCACCCAGGTTGACGGACGACGGAATTGCAGTTTCGTCGCGCAGCATATGATCAACTGGTTGGAATGAGTATTGATGAGCAAACGAAGCGGCAACAGGCTTGTCAGAGATTCGAAAGCCTGAAGGATGGATCTGAGGAGACATGCTAGTAGCCAACACTGAAGCTGCGGACTGTAGAAGAAACCAGGATCAGATACTAATGTTGTATCACTCTTCGTCACGTTACCTGATTGTCGACAAACTCAACAAATGCAAATCCGAAGCTGGCCAATGTGACCCTATCTTTGATGAGGATAATGCGTTTCATGCCTTTAGCTCCATTTTTCCCGGGACCTGCTGAGTTCATCATGGCCTGAGCAATCGCTTGCGGTCCCGACAGCGGATCTAGACCACGGAAAAGTAGCACTGGCCCTTGGGTATTGCCAATGTCACGCGTGCCGTCGTTCATGTTCTGGCGACCACGAGCTTTGTCAGGCAAAGCACTTTGCGAGTAGTCGATCTTGACCCGTCGACCATTGTGGGGAATGCCGGTCTCAAGGGCCTTATAGAATGTAGCTGTCGCTGAAGCGCCGTGCGAAGCGGGTGGAGGGACCTGAATAAACGGGAAAATGGGATCCACAAATGCACGGGCATGTTCAACACTCGCGAACTGGGCAAAGCCGAAGCCCTTTGAGATACCTTCAAAAATTCAACGGCCACAAACGTCAATGCACGGTATGAATATGAATACGAATGGGCAAGTGCCTGTTGATCTGTCTCTTATAATGGTGACCGTTTCAATGTTGCATCCATTGTTGGACAGGTATGCCTGCAGCTAAAGTATAGCATAGATTCAGCTCGGTACTCGAAGATATGTAAAGCGCGTCGACAAACATCCGCCTCAGAAAAGTCAGGATCCAGTCCTAGGAAGATGACGTGGGGACTGGGTTCGCTAGGGACTAGACGCTTTTTTCCTTGAAAGCCTTTCTGGTGCTTGTCGTCGTGAGACTGATCGTGTGCAAAGTCCTGTGGTCTGCTCTGAGACTGTTGATTGTAGGAGGCCTCATAGCTGTATTCTTGGTAGACATTGCTCGTGTCGTATCCCTAATGAGCACAAATGAGAAAAGGCATAAGTTTAACAGAAGGACCACGCACGCCATTGTTAAATTTCCTACGCTTCCCATCCCCGTAGTCATCGTCCCTTCCTCTACCTCCTCTGTCAGTAGCCCATGCCCCACTGTCACCCCAGTTATCCTTTCCTTTATCCCAGTCACGGTTATAAGCCATGGAATAAAAAGAGTTGACACAAATTCCCTTGAAAAACGATGAAAGTCAAGAAGCAAAAGATATTCACGAGGAACCACGCAGCACACAGAAACGCTGCCAATAAGCGCAGCCAAACAAGCCACAACAGCACCACTCCCTCAATAGTACGACCATGGCAGTACCCAGTGAGCAGTTCATAATTTAACAATGCTTGAAGATATATTGACAACTTCTAAACGAATCAAGGTTTTTTGAAGGTTTGGACGTACTCTTGAACTCAAGACTCATCCTCTAATACGCCCTCTAGGTCGATCCCGCAATTGAAAGATGGAATCGTATGGTCAGTCGGGTTCAACCGCGTGCCTCTCTCTGTCTTTTTGAAGTTTCCTCTGTTTTTAGCGTGAAGATGCGTATAAGCATTTCAGATTTACTCCACGGACAACATGGGTCACGATGTGTGGGTTCGTACTCGTGCCTGGAGCGATCTATTACCTGGCAAGCAAAACACACGTACACTGCTTCCTTTACATTCATTGCATGATTCACTGATGTCGTTATTACAGTTAGAATGGAACTGGGCAGGCAAGAGAAAAGGGGAGGCATTGGCACAGGCGTAATTTTCGACCATATCGTCTGTGTAGCGCGTCCTATGAGGTAGATACATCCCATTTACCGTCAATTATGTCTCTATTTCTATCGAAGCCAGCATGGTTCAGAATCTCTTGCATAATTCTATGGCCACCTTGCAACCACCAGCGACAACTGCGCTAAGTAGTGCATGCGCAGGGGCTCGCTGAGAGTGATGCTCAACAGCGATGTCTAAGTGCTCTAATTCGTCATCTCTAAATTCTTTGATAACGTCCCTCAGAAGTGGGATGCTTGGATGGGATGATGGCAACAACTCAAAGTCTTTCAGTTGGCTGAATTTACTGGAGCGTAAGACTTGCGGATATGATAGCTAAAAACAGGGACAAACTCATCGTAGTGTTCTCCTATGACAGTCTCTACTGCCTCTGTGCAAGCCATGGCTGCTTCTTTGCCCATGAGGGCTGTCGCCGCTCCGAGTGCATAGCCAGTAACTTTGGCGACGTCGGACAACAATGTCGGTCGTACCTCATGTTGCAGCTGTAATTTGTCCATCACTTCTAAATGTAATTTTTCTTGGTCCCACATTTCCTTCCGCCAGAATAAGTTGGTTGGGCATAGTTGAATTGCTGTTTGAGATGCTCACTTGAATCAAGGGTCCAACTCGTGGGTCGCGGCCAAGGACAGCGAATTGTCCTCGATAAATCCAATTAGCCGCAATTTCACCAGCCTGATCCACGCGCAGTGCTCTATCCAGAATTTCCCGTTGCTTTGGGGAAATGTCGGGGGATGTAGAAACCCCAAGCTCCTGGTTCTTTGAGGGGTCCGTGTAAAAATCGGATGCTCTGCATGTGATGGTTCTTATCGAGGGCCGTAGAGCATTCGCAGCCAGGAAACGGCACCTCGCCAACATCTGTAGTTTCCAACACAGCTGCAGGCCAGCTGACGGCAGCACTTAAATAAGTTGTTACTTTCCACGGTCCATGGAATGGCCAGAAAAGGGAACAACCGTATCACAATCGAACGCGTCTTTCGAGTTGACCATCGTTCACAAACTTATAAAGATTTTGATATTGTTATATCTGCGCGATCGAAATGACCTCGAAGTAAGTGTTTGTGTAACGGCTATATCTCAACATGCTGCATGACTTCATACAGGTTTACCCCTTCGCAAGCTGTTGATATGTCTAAAGAGAAAGACTGGTCGATGAACCTCGGTATTTTTATTCATGGCTCGTCGTGAAACGCGCCCAACTTGTTATCATAGGGATGCTTGATTGGGATAACACGAGCATCGTCTTCACCAAGCGCAGCCTGGTCGAGTTCCTCAAGTAAGTGGCCTGTCAAACGTCTTCCTGATACCCGCGAGGCTCAGGATCCATCCAGATACACAGGGACTACTGTTGATACTGGCTTTAGCAATATTCAGAAACTGCCTCGTGAATAATCGAGATTATCTCCCTTAATGAGAAGTGCTCATTTGATTCACAGGATATGCCAAATTTGGCAAGCTAACGAGCACCGAAGAGGAGCTGCCTGGTGATTTTGGCATTTGTGACCTGGTTTTAGTCTTTGACAAAGTTGGAATAAACAGAGACAGCCACGAGTCCCACAATTTCTTCGTCAGAAATCAACAGACTTCTTGCGGAAGAATTCACAGATGATGCATTGTCCACTGCCCCGCCGCCAACCGCGACACAGGTGCAGTGACATTCAGATGCTCCCTTTGCCAAATTTAACGTAAAGCATTCAGCCAGTTCAAACTAGTTCTCCGGGCAGCCCGGATGACTTCAAGCCTACGAGGTATCGTAGACCCAACAGTCTTGTGGTACGAACTAATGCAGTCAACTAGACGCGTAAGA
Organism: Suillus discolor; assembly: GCF_016758755.1. NCBI lineage: Eukaryota > Fungi > Basidiomycota > Agaricomycetes > Boletales > Suillaceae > Suillus > Suillus discolor. The sequence continues at coordinate 896,959 of NW_024541255.1, forward strand.
ACGCAGCCGGGCGGTCATGACTCTATTGGCAATTTGTTCGGAAGCGAACCACCCCAGGCTCAATTTATTCCCACTCGCAAGTACGTGTTATTTGCTTCGCTGTCTTCTCCACTTATCCCAGCTACAGGGTGCGACAGCGTCCAGGAGGAGAAGACAACATCGAAGGGGTGAGCATGCGGCACAATTCGGTTCGACTTGTGTCATTGATTTCCTAGTAGCTTTTCTAAGAGTGATTTTTTTGCGTGGATATACCAAAACGAAATCGAGATGTACCAAAGCTGTTTTGTTGTCCAACAACCTGTAGCCATCATTATCATACTGTTGGTTTTTTATCTTTATTGTGAAGGCACGCGCACTATCGCGTTATTCTATGGGCAAGGATCAAAAAATATAAAATTATGGTAGCGGCGAGGTTCGAACTCGCGCGGACTTTCGCCCATTGGGATTCAGATCGGTTCTTAAATCCAACGCCTTAGACCAACTCGGCCACGCTACCAATCACCTGATGGCAATATTTAACAAGCTTGATCAGCAGAAAGGTTTACCGGTCTATGAGGCAAGCCGTCGATAAGTCTGGCCCAAGTTGTGTCGCAAAGAATACAAACTAAATTATATATGTAATTGTCTCGCTATTGACGCGGCCCAAACTACACGTGCGAATTCAATATGGGCCAATCTTAAATCTTCCATCTTTCTGAAAAAGCCGTTCAAGACTCCTCGTCATGTCACACTTTCGCCGACGTGTCACATGCGCTACACAACGTGACACGTGACATCTCTTTGACTGGCCGGACAGATAAGTATGATAATGGAGGAGCCTAGTAGAAGGATAGCCACATCAAGGTCAATGCTGTTCAAGCTATAACGTTGGAGACGACGCTATTCCTTCTCTTTAACTAGCATTATAATGTCTTTTCCGAAAACACAAAGCGAATGGCGAACCGCATTAGATGCACTTCCTTCTACCCCAGAGAAAATCCCTGCTTTCTTCTTTGGGCACGGGTCCCCGATGCTCATTGCCAGGCAGGTCACGAACTCACCCATAACAAGTACCATGGGCCCGGGGGGCGATCTTGCAATTTTTTTGCGTGATCTCGGACCAGTTTTGAGGGCCAAGTACAAGCCGAAGGGCATTGTAGTATTCAGCGCTCACTGGGAAACGATAGGGGTACGTCATGGTAAGGATTACAGTGTACTCCAAAGGAACCCTTAGCTGACATCAGGTTTGACAGTGACGGATTACGGAGATAGAAATCCTTTACTCATGGACTACTTCGGGTTTGAGCCTTATTATTATCAACAAACATTCGAATCCAAAGGAAACCGCGCCTTGGCTGAGCGTATCGTCCTGTTATATAAAGAGGTCTCTCAACAGAAAGTCATTCACTTTTTTCATACCAATTTTGATATGTCTGTAGGTAGGCGGAGAAGCCAAGCTCTTCGGCATTAGCGAGAACCGCGGATGGGATGGCCGGACTTCTCCGCCACGTCAAGGCCCGGGATTCGACCATGGGGTTTTTGTTCCTTTCAAGCTTATGTTTGGGGACAAGGTCGATGACGTGCCTATCGTTCAAGTATCCATCGAAAGGTCTGGTGATCCAGAACAGAACTGGGCGGTCGGAAAGGCCTTATCAAAACTCAGGTTTGTATCCGGGTTTTCTTTATATTCAAATCTTCTAGTAAGAGCCGACATTTCTGACGTTCTCTCATTCATAGGGAAGAGGGAATCCTCATCTTGGCAGGTGGTCTGACCGTCCACAATCTTCATGATCGAAAGCAATTTTCAGAGAAGTCAGCGTCACCCGACGTGACGATGTTCGATCAGGCAATAACAGTGGCTGCATCCAAGTCCCAGGTTTATACTACATACTCATCTCTTTTCAGAATTGCTCATTTTCATTCTTGACAGCTTGACGAACGGAAGCAGTCGCTGTTCGACCTCATGAAGCACGATGGTTTCGCGCAGGCGCATCCCTCTGTTGAGCATTTTGTTCCGCTGTACGTTGCGGCAGGCGCAGGTGAGGAGGGGGGCGTTCAGGTCGTCAGCGCCATTTACTCTGCTCCGACTATTGCATTCGGTATTTGATCATTTGCAGAAGAATGTACTTTGCATAGAAGCTACGTTACATCGCGAACAAGATGAGCATCAATATTCTAACTGGCATATGTAATGAAACACGACAATAAGAAATAAAACACAGAAGCCCAGGGAGCGATATGGCGACAAGAAAGGATAAAGTTCAGGTGCATACATTGATGCATCTTGCAAATCCGAGAGGTATCCTGGTACGTACGGCGAAAACATCCAATTAATCTTGATTGTTTGACATTTCTCGTCAACGAGTCTCCTGCATGACGCACAGGCAACTCTTTATGCTCCACCGCCATTAGACTCTGAGTTGCACATCGTAGGATCGCTCAGGCACGTCATGATATTAATATCGAAATTATATTTGCTCTTGTGATTGGCTATCCTCGTATTGATATCTGTTGTTTCTGGCATCGAGTTCGTGATCTCAAGCAACGGACAGCACGTTCTGGCTTTCCGCTTTTGACTTCTGCTAACTTCACAAGTGCAAGCTGCCACGATCGAACTCCAATGCTGCTGGTGGCACCCAAGGTCTATTTGCAAGAAGCCGATGACAACACCACAGATCACACGCTCATCCCGCTTGCCCATGGTACAGATGCCGTGACCTGTATGCGCGTCTGTAGGTCGTGGTTCACATTACAATGCATTAATTTACTGAATTGGCTTACTGACGGAACGGACCATCGTTCTTCAAAGATTTGAATCGATTTCAAACATTAGCCTATTCCGCGGTTCCGCGATATCTTGCCGCGGAGCCATCAGTCAACAGCAGGGATGCGGAAGGTGGCCGCTTCTGTAAGGTGGCTTGGTACCGGTCGGTGATTACTATGTAAGGCACCGTGCGCAGTGTTTCCACCTTAATTCCAGAATGTCGTTTCCGAAGACACAGAAATGACGAGCTGTGTTAGGCTCGCTCGCTCCTGCTCCAGAGCATTCTTCTTTGAGCATGGCTACCCTATGCTCGTGGCTGAATAGGCCAAGAATACAGCTATGGGATCGGATGGACGCCTTGCGAAAATTTTGGACCTGCTCCAAGGTCGAAGTTCAAGCTGAAGGGCATTGTCATATTCAGGCTTAGTACCCCTTGCGCTAACTCGGACTAAGTATTGTGTTCGGTATTTGATCCTATATATAGACTTGTTTTGTACTAGAAGCTGGACTATATTGCGAGATGGACATTCTAGTCCTACATAATGAACTCGGGAATGACTAATGATGCGTCATACACAAGCAACTCGAAAGCAATGAGATCCAGGAAAATTACGACAATGAAATAGAAGAAAAGCATATATTTTATCAAAGCCGGATATCTCCAGCAAAAGACCATATTCTGATGTCTCCGTCATCGCTACCAGAGATAATCTTGTCCTCACCAAGGCCCAAACATGTTACAGCGCCACGATGACCAACCAATGTAGCTGTACATCGGCCTTCCTCGCGGTTCCACACCTAAAAGCGGATATTTAAGTTTCAAGGCATATGATTATTCAAGAACAGGGCAGACCTTGATAGTACGGTCATGACTGCCGCTGATTAACCGCAGCTTATCGCTCGCTACCGCCCAGACACCTTCGATATGGCCGAATAGAGTCTGGGTGGCTTTCGCCGTATCAATGTCCCAAACCTTGATAGTGTTATCAAGGCTTCCAGAAATGAGCACCGGCCTCTTGGCACGTTTCCGATTGCCACCTGCCAGCACTTCCCTAGTGACACGATCAAGGCTCTGTATGTCCTCCATGCTCTCGCTGTTAGCATCGTGTGTAATGACCGTGCAAACTTCGAAGGGGTTAGTTGGGTTTCCAACTTGGGCGATATGGGCCATGTTACTGTCCGCAATGCGATGCTCTTGGCGACCGATGCCTTCATCACAGCGCTCGTCCACTTCCAGTAGTTTCAGGCTCTGCACTTGTCCAACATGTCCCGTGAACTGGCGCACGCATGTCCGCCGTGCAAGGTCCCATAAGCGAATGGTCCCGTCATCTGAGGCTGAAAACAATAGCGTGCCTTGACATATCCTTGGCTCACTACCCGATCCGCAGCCCATCTCAACATCCGCTGGGTCTTCAGACTCCCATAGCCGTACGGAATTGACCCAGTCACGGTGCCCGCGGAGCGTGAACGCTTCGCCCGTGCGGAAGTTCCACACCTTTACAGTGGTATCCACACTCCCGCTAGCAAGCACGTTGGAATCGAAGTTGAGACAAACGACACCCTCCGTATGCCCCTCGAGCGTACGTATGCACTCCCCACTTCGCCAATTCCACACTCGAATGGTGTGGTCCATGCTTCCTGTGATCAATTTCGCTTCATCGAACTGTAAAGCCCGCACAGCACGCGTATGTCCACGGAGGCAGCGTACCTCGAGGCCGGTCTCAATGTTCCACACACGCACAGTACGGTCGTACGAGCCCGTGATGAGGATTGGGAAAGAAGGATGCTGCAAGGTCTCATCGAACTGGAGACACATGACACCATCTGTGTGCCCACGTAGCGTCCGAACGGAACATCGCCCTCGACGCCAATTACGCTCGACTGATAAGCGCTCTGAATATACATCCTTCCAAGGCCGTGTGAACGGTAAGGCGTCGGGTATTTCGGAAACGAACAAGTCAGGGGTATGATGAGGTGGGAATGAAGGGGGAGACGACGATGGAGACGCGGAGTTCGTACGGACAGCACGCTTTCGTTCGAGAATAGGTAGCCCCCATCCACACTTGAGGCATTTTTGCCCAATGTGCTGTTCACATATTCCGCGCCATAGGACGTCGTCATCGGCTAGGCTTTTCCACTGCTTGCTCACCTGAGCAGCGCGACAAAGAGAAGTAGCGTCGAGATACGCAAGAACTCTGAGTGATACCTCCCGGGGAAGGACGGTGAATGGGTCAATGCGGATTAGCTGACCAAGCTGCTCCGTTAGCAAGGAGAGCTGAGAAAAACAGCACATAGTAAGAATGCCCTGGAGAATGAGTTCTCGCCTAGGATGTGATGACGAGGAGAAACCGGACCAGATGGCATTTACAGCTTCTCGCTCTTGTACGGGGAGAGCATCAAGAGCCTGTAGAGCTTAAATCAGCAGCCGAACAGCTCATCGTGCGATCAGCTAATCAGACACACCTGCTGTAGCTTCAAATTGGTACCCTCGTCTGCCATTCGCTGATGGCGAACACATAGTTTTCTCTGAGCGGTTGGAGTAGTATACATCTCAATGTCTGAGATTGTTGGGAGCGGAGATGAGCCGGAAGAAGAAGGCTCAAAATTTGAGAAAGGTGAGGGAGATCGCTTATGGTCTAGATCAGGAGTTAGGCCCGAAGCGAGACGTGGAGCAGGCAAGGTATCGCATTCAGTTGTTGAGGTCTCCATAGGTGAAAGAATGAAAGACTGAGGGATTAAATAATAATCTCATGCTACTGTTAATCGTGTCGAATGGAGTCAAGACTTGCCCCACTCGCGAACATCTCACGCAACATCACGCAACTCTAGCGTGTCACACCATAATAGTTCGTGTCACGCAATTTCAGCCAACATAAGCTCGGAGCCAGCAACAAAACATCTGCTCAACGACAGGCATAATAGTACTAGACATCATGTGTACAGTGGTACAGTGGTACTGAACAGACCGTGGAAAATCAATTCAACAAAAATATGACGTGAACACGATACAGAATCAATACAACACAGACAGGATACACGCACTCATCGATCAATATTATAGGATACCCACAAATCAGATACTACCCTCCTTCCTCTCAATCAAGCGTGATCTTAAGCTGATCCAGAGGTATTGGTACAAAAGTATCCAAATCGATCGACCGTGAGCGTAGCTCAGCCTCGCAGTGTGGCGGAACCAGAAGTCGGTTCAAGTCTGGTCGCACCGACAACTCTGTCATCAACTGGTCAGCGGCCGTTGACATTCGAAAACTGCTGACAATACCTTCCCGTGTGAAGTCAAATAAACGTGGAAATTCCTTCCCGTTCGGCATCCTTGCCCCCTCCACTCGTAGCTCGTCAAAGAATGAGTGCACCATAGCCTCTACTGCACTTAAACGTGCCCCCGGCGTATATTCCAGTAGCTTCGCAACCAAATCAATCGCCTCGGGCGCAGTGCGTGGTCGGAATACCTGTCGTACGTAAGTACACGAGGTAACAACGCCACAAAACGGCGGTGATACCTTGGAGAACGGATGGGGCTTGATTTGAGGGAACTTGTGCTCCATGTAATTTGGATTCATCGTCTTAATTTGTTCTCGCGATGGCGTCCCGAGAACCTTGATGATCTCCACCAACTGGTCGATACCACTCTCCCCAGGGAACAGAGGTTGGCCTAGCATTAGCTCCGCCATCACACAACCCGTCGACCATATGTCTAGAACAGCGTTACTCTCCCCCACACAGTACGGAATAATATTGTTACCCACCAATGTTTGTTGTGTAGTTGGTAGCACCGAAAATAAGTTCAGGTGCTCTGTAGTACCTCGAGCAAATGTAACTAACATTTGGCTCTCCAGCGACGAGGATTTTTGCTGAGCCGAAATCGCACAAATTCAGAACGCCCGTGGCAGGGTTCAACAGGAGATTCTGAGGTTTAATATCGCGATGGCAGATGCCCACTGAGTGTATGTAGGCAAGTGACCGGAGAAGCTGATACATGTACAGCTTGATTTGAAGCATCGGCATAGGCTGCTTCAACTTTGTGTAATGACGGCTGGCGCGGTAAACGGTGTCTGGAACGTATTCAAGAACAAGATTGAGGTAAACTTCATCCTTCTAAAAGTAAAGCTGAAATCAGCGCCAAGATGAGGAAAGGGAGATCTTTCAAACCTTTTCCCCATTGGAATAGAAAAAAGCTTTGAGGTCGACGACGTTTGGATGTGACACAAGTCTCATGATTTGTAGTTCACGATTCTATTCGCGCGATATCGATGATATCACGCCGACAAAAACCGTTCCATCAGCATCATCTTGAAAAGCAGTCCACATCACGACCAGCGCAGAAGCGCAATGTGACAAACAAAAAGAATTACGTACCTTGAATCGCTTGTCCTGAAGGACTTTCTTGATGGCTATATCCTCTCTATCCTTTGACTCTCCTACAAGTTTTGCCTGGTATACAACTCCAAAAGAGCCATTTCCAATGACTTTGCAATTTGTGTAGGCAATCTCCCTCTGTTCTGATGTTTTACCGTCTGTTGCGATGACCTTGACAACCTTATGGGGATCATCGATGGCTATTTGAGTAGAAATGTCGTTAGATGAAGATGACATGGATATGAAGGAGACAGAAGGAGGCAGTGAATGAGACGGGAAATGACGGGGAAGAATGACAATTACAAAAGAGACATAGCGACCAAATTTGGATGTAGAAAAGTGTGGAGGTTGATTGAGAGCACGTACGAGATATCTTAACACCATTTATTGGAACGTTGGAAGCCATCTGTGAAAAAGAATTGCTCCTTGCAGGAAATCGCACGTGTTCTTTGAAATCGGAAGGAACAAGTGGCACGACTGGTAGCGAGCGCCTACTTGATGTTGATGATGCGGCAGTACTGAAGCAATTAGAGCAAACTCGCGGCTAAAAAAAAAAGCAAAAGAGTAAGGGGACTAGAAGTTAGTGCTGGAGATGTTAACGAAGGCTTGTTGGGAGTTGAAACAATATATCGTTGATGGGAAGAAGAGAAGGTGAACGACCAGGAGAAAGGGTGACTTGAGATCCTGTGACCCCAATCATCCTCAGCGACTGCCAAGCAGACACAAACATTCACTTGGTCTTCAACGGCAAAATTCCTGGATTCAAGTTGTACAATAATGTCGCTCGACATTATCAACAAGTCATCAGTATTATATGCAATATCCTCTCTATAACTCAATTACAGCCTCATGCTCGTATTCCAGACTGAGTTGTTACAACGGCTCCCAGGACCCTGCCCGACAGCCCGAATCCCAACCTTAGCGTCATCACAAGGCGCTACTGAGAACTGCATTCACTTCAGAAGCAGTGTTTGATGCCATCAATGCCACCAGCGAATCCATGAATTCCACAGCATGATAACATTCGTGGCATCCTTTTCAGGGTACGTCAACCTGAGATTTTCATGTCAACATCCTCCGTTATGTTTGGACTCATCATCGGACTCGCATTCCGAGGCATACCAATTAGGCAATTTAGGGGTCACTACATTCGTGCTGTCCATGCGTAATGGGTCTGTGCGTCGACCAATGTTTCAGACCCCGTTATCGCAGCAGTGGCGCCTGACACATGACCGGAGACTGTATGTCACAGGCCCCGCTCACGGGTTCTACTTATTACATAGTCAAATCAAGGGTTTGTTTCCCGATAAGTAAGTTGGTTTGGATTTGTTCTTGACGAACCTGGCCGTACGTAACATCCACACAGCCCGTCTCATTCAAATACCGCGAATTTCCGCAGATATTTGGTCATCGACACGAAATGTGAAACACAAAGAAACGCTTCAAGTTCGCGGATCAGTGCTAACTGCCACTATCATTTTCTTGTCCTGTCATTAATCGAGGTATCGTTTTGTTGGTTCAATCATGTTGGCTTCGATTTGTCAGGGCTCCGTGTCTCTCGGATGACCCGGCCTCAGGATTATGGTGTGTACAAGCCATTTCAGTGGACGCTAAAGTGGCTCATTGCACCTGTCGATCATACAGTGATTCCTTGCAAAGTTCGCGTTGCTCAAAGGTAATAAGTCTCAGATTCAGAAAATGAAGTCCCTTATTCAAGGATGGAAGCTCAAAGGCTCCACCTTTGATGCGATTTCAGACACATCAGTCTGTCCATTTTCGTGGTGAATATCCTCCTTGAGAAGGGAGATTAGCTTTCCAAAGATGGTGTTTGTTTGGTCAATCCCCTGAGCACTGCTTGATAGAAATTTATTCCGATCTGTCACCCAGATAAGTTTTCACTGTTGACGAAGCCCACTTTGAGACATGCCTCTCACTAGGGCTCCCCCTTAAGTCCTTAAGAGATACAACAGCACCCTCGCAAGCCACTCCACTGACTCATCTACAGACCGACCATTTCAGATATGTCCTCGATGGAAGATGAGTAGATTCACAGGCTGTGCAATGTGATTAATGGCTGGGAGTGGCAGGGGGTAGATCCCTCCCATTCACGTGGACAGGTTGAGGCCTGCTGAACTTTTGAACGACGGAACTTCAAGTCAGGTGTGCCCCCGTGGCAAGGTTGCCCTCCGTTCTACGTTCCACGCATCACCATGATGCAAAGTCAGGGTATGTTTCTCCGTGGCAATTCAACATTCAGATTCATCGAACAACCCTGATACGCAGCCACTACTACAGTTGGCATTCAAAAACGCCTGGTTTTTCTCGGCCACTTCAACCTCCGAGAGGGTCGCGGATCGTTGAAGCACTTATCGTAAATAGCCTCACTACTATCATCATGGTGGGAAAGCCATATCGCCATGAATCGGGGGGCACTGTTTGCGATCGATTTTCAACATTTGTCCCTGCACAATCAGCTATGATACATCATGTAAGCAAGCATGTTGGAAGATTGTCACAATAAATCAAACTACACACTCCCCCTGCCCATACTTACCAACTTTTTATTGGGTTTCAATACAGGTAGGGTGCGCGATCGAAGTTGTCGGTAAAAGTGAGGACTAGCGGTGGGCTACGTTTGGCATACTGAAGACACTCAAACACATCTGTCGAACTCCAGTTAGTGGGAAAGTACGTCCAATATTTGACTTCATTCGTTCAAGATAAACACAGCAGGGTAAGGTCCTTGCACAATTTTCCCCTGTGAGTGTACAGCAAGGTGGGTAAATGAATGCAACGCGGCTTAAAGTAGTCAGATAATAGCTGCGGGACCACGAGAGCGACACCTCCTTTTAAACCGATCGTTGTATCAACCCATATCTTGGACGGTGCAACCAGTGTATGCGTGCATTCCTCGTGCGCGGTGTGGGGAGGTGAATTGTGATCCCACATCAATGTGAGCGTTTATTGACTGCTTGAGGACAAGACGATCGCCGTGCCGAGATTAGCATTGTCCGCTGCTCCAGTCGCACCGTCTTCCTACCGACCTTTATGAACCTGGGCCGTTAAACACGGGGAGTTTTACCTACGTGAAAAGTCGAGATGTTCCAAATCATGGGTGCTTAATATTCCAGTTGGCAAACACGCCCTCCACCGCGTTTTCAGAATTTCTGGCTTGTAGGCGCCTTTCTGTCTTTAAAAACGCGAGTGATTGGAGACAGCGAAGACTTATATCACCTCTATAGTCATGAAAGTCCCTGTAAGCTCTTTCCGCGAGGTTGCTGCGTCTTAGACTTACTGCCCTCTTCAGAACGTTTACGCACCTCGTAATGAGGATGATGTTGAATTACAATCCATGACCCCCGTCGCTCTAGATGACAACAACCAACTTGCTTTTGAAAGGTTTGTCCCCGAATCGATGGTCGTCTCATTCAACTCATACTGTTTCTAGCAGTTTTGACGATTTGTCCTGGCGTTTGCCTGGCTATGAACAGGATGACCCCTTGATTAACGGGCTCCAGACATATGTGTCGCAGCCTGCATGCGCACTGCTTGGCGAATACCGTTACGCTGATGCGGGCTTTCATATGATCAGCAACTTTCATCAGAACTTCATACGTGACGGGGAGCACCATAGACCCTCCTCGCTGTTGTCATCCGGTAGCGAATGGTTCCAGCACAAACACTCCATTCCAGAGCTTAATTTTCCCTTCCAAGACGCAGAAGGCAACCAACACGTCCATGGCTCACTTTCGCTGGCGAATGACTCGGATGGGCAAGGTCAGGTGCTCTAATTCAGAGCAGTGTATTGAACCTAATGATAGCTATTATGCAGATGCCGTGACCATTTTTGAAGATCCTCACGTCTCGAGTGCAGATGACTCCCACCATCCAGCCATTGTCGGTGGTGATGTGAGCGACAGCGGACCGACGCCACCCGCCACATCATCCGGTGACCCGAATATCCTTCGGTGTCAACACCATGTGCAAGGTCAACCTTGCGGAGTGCTCATCGAAGGAGGATTCTCCAGCGTCTTAAAGCACTTCGCCTACATGCACGTTCGCCCTCGCATTTACGCGAACGCAAGATCTGACCGTCCCGAGGAGTTTTGGATCTGTCGCTGGGGCGGCAAGTGTGACAGCCGCATTCGCAAGGAGGGCTTTAAGAGGCATGTCCTTGGTCACCTCGTTCGGTGGAAATGTTCCACTTGCTCGTCGACATATTCTCGAGATGATAGCGCCAGAAAACACGCCAAGGATTGTGGAGATGGTAGGATCGTCATGCTGCCGCGGCTGGAGGTTCGTCCACGACGGCTGTAAGAAGGGGGAAGAAAACCAACACACAACTCCCTTAGTGCACTTATATAAAGGGGAATTCTGGGAATTCTCTCGGTTGAAAGTTCCCATATATTTATAGCTCGAACCCATCAAGTCTTTGTGTATGTACGCAGATGGCTTGCAGTACTACTTACTATACTTACTCGACGAACGCAGCTGTTCGCTTCCTAATTCCTATTTCCATCTGTATCGAATCTCACAAATTCTTTTGAAAGCAGCTGGCTACAGTAACATGCGACCTCAACTTGGCAGCAAAGTGCAGTGATGGACCTACCGCAATTCATTCTAATCGGTTATCGATTTGCATCTATAGACTAGATGCCGCACTAGTGTGTCATACAAGTGCTGCGATTAGAAGGAAATAATAAGCGCCCTATAGAGATAAGCCTAGCAGGCTATATTACATTCAGGAGTCGAGGGTAAAATTATGTGCATAGAAGGAAATCACCTACGATTACGGCTCAAATCACGATTAGCATGCGCACACCATGCTCTATGCACGCCTTGTGACCGTCAGATCTCAGCCTGAGAGCCGAACGCACATGATCAATATAATGATTGTGGCCTTCTGGCAAGATGCCATTAATCAGACTTTCTAATGGCCCGAAGTCATAAATCAGGAGAAGCTGTCGGACGTACCCTAGCAGATCCTAGTAGCGTATTACCGTAGAAAAGTTAGTAACAGTGGCGATACTTCCACGTCTGATAATGAAGCCCGTAACACTTCCCCTTGGATGGCACCAGAAAAACGTAACAACCAACTCATAATTAAGATTATGGCTGCTTTATGACGTGGCCCTTCAAAATACCAACTCGCGTGTGTAAGGCGTGAAGTACGAAGCCTATTCCCCAAACCTGCGTTTTTTGCCTCTGCCGAGACCATTATTACCGTCACCTCTTCCGAAGCCACCTCTATCCCCACCACCTCCACCTCTGGTCCGTCCCCTCCACTGCGGACCTCTCCATCTTCCACGGCTCATTCCTCTGGGCGTCCTTCCTCCTCCTCCTCTCCCACGCCCTCTTCCTCTCGCCATCTCACCCACCTCACCCACTCCTTCTAGTGATATTACCCCATCCTCCAGCTCCATTGCTACATCCGAAAATTCTTCCTCATTCAAATCCGCAGCAATAGATACACGCATGAAGTCATATGCGACAACGGCTTCACCACCTCCCCACGCTTCGCTCGCTTGTCGTTCAATTTCGGCGATGACGGCGAAACGGGTGTCGTGAGGATTTTTGAATTGTTTAGGAGCTGGAAATCTGAGATAAGTGAGGAAATGAGCAGCAAGGCGGACAGTGGGCGTGAAGATGACGTTTGAAAAGAATGATGCCACAGTGTAGAAGCAAGTTAAATGAGATCAATCTCAGAGTATGTGGTGTACTCACCGGCTACCAATGTGATTCAGAACGACTTGCTGAGCTCCAATTTTTTTCGCAAATGTGCCCGCCATTACCGGAGTGGAGTGACCCCTTGCCGCAACCTTGCTATCCACTTCGTCTTTGGTTCGTCGTGCTGATGGGTCAATTTGGCGAGAGATGTACGTATCCGTCGCTTCATGAATGAGGAGTGATACGGGCATAGTTGCAGAAGGCTGTATAAGCGGGATAATCGGTGATGCGTCATATGTATCACCCAGAATGACAAGTTTGCGATGCGGAGGATTAGGCTCATGCAAGACATAACCTATGCAAGGGTCTGTGGGAATTCATTCAGCACTAGCGCATAAGAAAAGTTTAAATTCCCACCTCGATGTAATATCGGCCCTGCATCAACTACAACTTCACCGTAATAACCCGTACCACTTGTGACACCTTTCCAGAACCCATTGTCATCACAAAGGAAATTCTGACCAGGGCACTCGCTCGGATGAAGCACGGCAGGATCGCATGAGGTGGGCGTGTCGGATGATGTTAGTAGTTCATGGACCACGTAGCGCTCTCCTGTGTGGGTGAGGGTCATGGTAAAGATTGAGCGAACAAATGTACGGAGGCCGGCAGGACCGTAAAGTTCGATTTGTGGCTTTTAAGGGGTTAGTCATGGATATCATACACAGCTTTATAACACACAGGACCGTCTGAGGCTGGGAGGTCGCCAGAGGAAGCTATCAGTGGCGGGTGGAGGACATGTCTAAGGAAAGTGATTATTCCCATTACATGGTCGGCTAAAAGGGCACCGGAGTAAAGATAAGAAGTCTACAAGTCTGGTGAAACAAACCATGCATATGAGTGACAAATAACTTGGCCACTTTGAACGCTTTAAGGACTGGGTCTCCTTGACCGCGATGCTGCATCTGAAATTGTCGCACTGTTCCTTCTGCACAGTCGACCACTGATGACTGCTAGTCAATTCAATCAAGCGCTAAAGAAATAAAGCGCACTCCATAGCGAACCGTCGCCGATAACGTCTGCGACTAAGTATTGATGGTCTCTGTAATAAGATCGACATGAAGTGGCTCAAAGTGAAATGTCATACCAAGACTAGAGCAGTTGCGAGAAATTGAAGGGCCACCACCGCTGGAGGTGCCCAGGAAAGATATATTCATGCTTCGTGCCATGACTAGTATATTCACGTAAAAGGCAAGTGAAGTTGAATGTTGAACAGAGATTGTTGTGGCTGACTTTGGGCTGACTCTTGTTTGCAATCGAACTGTCAGTGCTATCGCAAAGCTATTGCGCTTATTGCGCTCAAATATTCACTGTCGTTTTGCTATAACTCGCAACTGTCGTTCATTCAAGCCACTGTCATTATGTTCACGGACCCTTCTGCTCGCGTGCCCCACGTCTTCGTTATACCCCCCGAAGAAGAGCACTCGCAAAATCCTCCTTGGTGCTGTTTTGACGCAGACCTGCCTCCAGAAAATAGCAGATCCGTAGAGTTATCCTCTGCTAACCAGCCTGACATCTTATCCGATGTACCCTTCTTGCTGCACGAGTCAGAATCTACTTCTTCCTTCCACCACGAGCAGCCTAGTGCAAGCCCAGTGGTTCTCACACAGTCCAGGAGCTCTACATCTAGCAATAGGAGCGAGAAGCATCAGAACCCACAGCATATCGTTATCTCTGCCATGCACAATAATGACCTCATTCGCATCGTCCAGCATGATGTGCGAGAGGATTCGGATGTGATTGAGGTCGTCAAGGTCAAACGTCCAAAGGACAATAAACCCAATCACACGGATCACATCCCACCGTCCCCGTCTAATCAAGAGCCACAGTTAAAGCGCTCAAAGACTTTCCGTGCTCGTGCGTCCCGTGCCTTCCAATCCATAAAGAATGTCTCTCTCCCCCATTGCAAGCAAAGCAACTCCAAACCGCATGTCAAGGACCTTTGGACATCCACTGAGAGCATGCCAGGCATCTTCAGAGGTGTTTTGCATTCCAAAGAGGACGTACCACCAACGGCGAGTCGCAAGCTTTCGAGCTTCTTCCAAAGACAGCCGTTTTCCTCGGAGGGAATCCTCTCGAGCTCGACGACTACGTCATTGCCTTATCTCAAGGGCTCTGACACCACTCCTTCCATTGCTGAGATCCGGCCCTCGTATGAGTTCATCGAGCGGCCCCTCACTCCCTGTGCACCCACGTACGACCACAGTCTTCGTCGTCCAGTGTCTTCAGCAGACTTTCAGCGAGCTCCTTCATCCGAGTCCAAGTTCAGCAAGGATTTGAAGCGACCTGTCTCATCACAGGATCTTCAACGTCCAGAGAAAGACTTGCGTCCTGTATCTTCGGATGATTTCCAGCACGACGAGCGCCCGACGTCACCCAACCCCCCCTCCACCCAAGCATCGCGCAAACGTTTCTCCGTTAATGAGCTGCACCGCCTTTTCTCCTTCTCTCCAGAACCTCCTTCCTCTTTCACGGTTCCTTCCGCATCCACATCCGCATCGACCTCGAGTACACACTCTTATCCTGATGTCCCATACACCGCGGTGCATTTTGTTGATGATGATTACGGAAGGGAGATTGAGGGCAAGTATGGTCGCAATCTCGACCTACTTGATGGTGACGATGACGAGTTGCCTTTGCCCTCACGGCCAAGGGATATTAGTTTCGAGTTGCGGCTTGACAGTTTGCACTTTGACTCGCTTTCGTTCAATGCTGAGGATTTTGATGTGAGCATGAACTTGGAAGCCTCAGGGCTAGGTATTTCACGGCAGTGATCTCCGCTTTTCATATGCTGTGAATGTGACAATTGCTGCGGTTTTTTGCAGAGCACATACATATGATTATGCTGGGCCTAGCGGGGTTCAAGTCAATGCTTCATTTCACGACTTGTACGATACCGATCCATATTTACAATTCGACCACCTTTTTATGCCTACCTCGAACATTCTCGTATATTGCACGAAGCTTCTAAGTTCTTGTCGCAACTTCATATCAAAATCACTCATTACTACTACATAAACATAATCGGTCCCTTGCTTATACATAGGATGTGACAGTGATGTGACACCGTGACAATAATACGATTACACGATATTCCGACCGAGAGAATTTGTTTGCAAAGGACTTGTCCGGCTTCCACCACATCAATGCTCCAGCTTCAGAGAGCAACGCAAAAGGTATGAAACTTTGCCTTCTGACACTCTGCACTACTTACTGTCATGTAGAACGTTGCACGGAGGTTGCGTAAGGCAACCGTCCAGCTTGGCGCGTGGAACTCTCACCGGGGGCTTGCTACGCCTTCAGGTCCTTATGACGCCGTCATTATTGGTGGAGGTAAGTTGCAGCGAGTCAGAATCAATCGAAATTGATGAGTACCAAATTTCAGGTCCTGGTGGATATGTTGCAGCAATTAAGGCTGCTCAGCTCGGGTTGAAGGTATAGTTCGGATGACGGGACATGGATAAGCACTGACGATTTCCCAGACAGCATGTATAGAAAAGCGTGGCAGCCTTGGAGGTACTTGTCTCAACGTCGGTTGCATACCTTCAAAAGCCATGTTGAACAACTCTCATCTCTATCATCAAACGAAACATGACCTCCAAAAGCGTGGTATTGATGGTGTGCAGAGTCTCCCGCGCGCGTTTCTTGACTCATTGCTCACGGTGAAATCAGTTGCTGGCGTTTCTCTCAACTTGCCCCAGATGCTGCAGGCCAAGGAGCAATCCGTCGTTGGCCTTACCAAGGGTATTGAGATGCTCTTCAAGCAGAACAAAGTCGACTACATCAAGGGTAGTGCATCGTTTGTATCTGCAACGCGTATCGCGGTTCAGCTCAATGATGGCGGGTCGGCCGAGGTCGAGGCGAAGAACGTAATCATTGCTACTGGCTCCGAGGTCGCACCCTTCCCGGGCGGTGCTATTGAGATTGACGAGAAGCAAATTGTCAGCTCAACTGGTGCCCTTGAATTGCAGAAGGTACCTGAGAAGATGGTTGTCATCGGTGGCGGTATCATTGGCCTCGAAATGGGCAGCGTATGGAGTCGCTTGGGCGCAGAGGTGACCGTCGTCGAGTTCTTGGGCACAATTGGAGGTGCCGGTATTGATGAGGAGGTTGCGTGAGTTCTCGTGAAATCAGAATACGATTTTCAAACTGACAATTCCAAAGCAAGCAATTCCAGAAAATTCTCACCAAACAGGGTATCAAGTTCAAACTCAACACTAAGGTCCTTTCTGCAGACAAGCAGGGTGGGAATGTCATCATTCAGACTGAGTCTGCCAAAGGCGACAAGCAGGAGACGGTGGGTGGTGGTTTATGGACTGGTCTAATTTTTACCAACTGGTTTATTACAGCTCGAAGCAGATGTCGTCCTTGTTGCTGTTGGCCGTCGTCCGTATACTGAGGGCCTCAACCTCGAAGCTGTTGGTATCGAGAAAGACAGCAAGGGCCGCATTGTCATCGACGACCAGTTCAACACATCAGTGAAGAACATCAAGTGCATTGGTGACGTGACTTTCGGACCTATGCTTGCTCACAAGGCTGAGGAGGAAGGTGAGCCCCATCGGTGCTGTATTATGGCTCAGAACTGATGACAAGGCAGGCATTGCTGCTGTTGAGTACATCAACGCAGGGCACGGGCACGTCAACTACAACGGCATCCCTTCTGTTGTCTACACTCACCCTGAAGTAGCATGGGTAGGAAAGACTGAGCAGGAACTTAAAGCCGCTGGTGTGAAATACAATATTGGCAAATTCCCCTTCGCTGCAAACTCACGTGCCAAGACCAACCAAGACAGCGAGGGCTTTGTGAAGTTCATTAGCGAGAAGGAGACGGACCGCATTCTAGGTGTCCACATCATCGGTAAGACTGGTAGAGAGAGACTATCGTACTATACTGATCACGTTTTCTTTCTAGGTCCTAATGCCGGTGAGATGGTCTCAGAAGCTGTTCTGGCAATGGAATACGGTGCAAGCTCCGAGGATATTGCACGGACAACGCATGCTCATGTATGCACTTTGCCGTGTCTTTCAAATAAGTGATACTAATGTACATTTCTTCGACAGCCTACCCTGAGCGAAGCATTCAAGGAAGCAGCAATGGCTGCCTACGGGAAAGCGATTCACTTCTAGATTACGATATGTTTATCCTTGTCGTGGTCTGATGATATGTGTTGCACACCACCTACTAGTAATGGCATTTAGAACGGATTCCATATTTACATAATACATTCCAGATATGTCAACTAGGTTTTTGCAAATTCAACGGCGGCATTGCGGCCCAACCTTTGAGCCTACACCTACCGATGACATAAGCACTCTTCTGTAAGATTGGCGGTTAACTTTAAGTAATTTCAATTTATGTATATGTAAGTATGATAGCCTGAGTGCGGCATGCCGCATCACGCTCGCCACTAGACTCGTAACCAGTCTGACTATGCGTCAATTTGAGATGGTGAGAATGTATAGACGTAGTCAGACTGGTCGAGATCATCTCGGAGTGATTTGGCAGGCGAAGCGAGGAGTTTGAAATTTGGCAGATGCCGATATGCCGCTTTGGGTAACGGTATATCATGATCACGCCGGAGCACTACTAATCATTGATTATGACAATCAAAATGATTCCAATTCTACCCACCCATGATGATGTATCAGCAGCCTGGCTCGGATATTCATTCCTTCCAGCCTCGACGAGGAAGTTTTTCTTGGATTGCGGATGACGGTCATGTTGTATCCAATCTCGGAAAGACCCCCCATGGCAACTTGCAAGGCACTTGTGCAATCTCGTGTCTCGCAGAAAGTAATGATATGAGGCATCTGAGCTGGGACAATTTCGGACGTTGTGATCCTTGGGAAAGAAGGTCGAGTCGCGAGAACGCCTCGAGAACTTGCTGGTGTTGTGTCGTTGAGAGGGTCCTCGTAAAATCCGTTGGGAGATTCTCAATTGGAGCAGCGAGAGCAGACGCATAACTTGATTGGAACTACCTCCGGCACGACCGGCACCTATCAAATTTCAAACTCCTCACTTCGCCCTGCCACGCCACTCTGAGATCGACCACTACACCACTCGAGTATCGGTGGTAGTATACGCCAGGCTGGTCATGAGCCTAGCTCGCCTCATCTTTCCTCCCGCGTTAATTTATCACAAACTAACATTGCAATGGCATGTGCAGATATGAACAGGAAGTGCTTTGAAGCCTGATTGTAAGACGGGGAACCATACTGCAGTCTGCAGTGGCGGTCAATATCAATGTGACCAACGATTCATTCAACAGGTGCGACTACAACTACTAAATACTCATCACATTGACAGTTGTATGAACGAACGAATTTCGAGGAGGGACTCCCGAAGTCTGTATGCGCATCGCGGATACGGAATTTACACAGGTGCTGTCAGGAGGAACGACTATATTCCATCGTCCATAAAGGTCTGCCTACGGGAGACTACACGGGCTCACCGATCGGGCGTAGTAATGGTGCAAACTGAGTGTTCGTGCAACGACTGCACACAACTCTTTGGCCCCTGTCAAATAGACCCAACATTTAATCCATTGTGCGGTAAATAATCATACCTGCATCTACTTGCAAGGATACCGCCTTTGCTTCAATTACACACCAACTTTGTGGAAGTCCGCAGCTCACACATTTCAATTGCAGTACTCTCGCGTAAAGACCCAAAATAGTCAAGGTTCGGTATCGTTGGTCGTTAGCTGCTAAACAAACTTCCAGCCTGTTACCAGTGAACCAATAATCACACGCCAGCACCCACACAGCTGCAGCGCCTCCTAGCACCGACGCGTCCGACTAAAGGTATAACTTACCTCCGGCATCGTGCGATAGCCGCGATTGCTGAGGGGTATTAAATGCGCTTTCGATAAGGTCTGTTCTATCCATCTTCCACTCTTCCAATCCACCATGCTACTACTGTCTGACCTGCCCATTTCTGACAACATGCAGCTCGTCCTCGGTGTTGCAGCTTGTATTCTGGCAGTAGTAATGATTGCTCTGGCTCATCGTCCTAGATCAATGAGCGGCCTTCCTCTCCCACCTTCTCCTCCCAATTGGAGACTTATGGGACATTTCCTTCCTCCCCGCAAGTAAGGATTCTCATCCATGATTTTTTGAATTCTGATCATGTCCTATCGGTCGTCAGTTCATTTCTTACTGTAGCGGAATGGATTAATGAGTACGGTCCTGTAATTACCATTCGCGCAGGAACTGAGAAAGTTGTCATTATCGGCCGCCACAAAGTTAGTCCTTCCACGCTCAGTTGTCATATCCAGGCTCAAAGTCCTGCTGTAGGCAGCTATGGAGATTATGGAGAAACAGGGCAGGGTGCTTGCTGATCGTCCTCCCATGAATGCTGGACAAATGATTACCGGAGGATTGGCCATTGGTTTTACAGGCGTTGGGGACAAGTTCCGCCGGATGCGTAGGTTCGTACTCTGCGTGACAAAAAAGCCGCTATCTGACATTGCAAGGTGATCCAGAGCGATTCATACGCATCTCCAGCCCAAAGCAGCTGAAGCATATCAGCCTATGCAAATGTCATTTGCGAAGAACACGGTCCTTAACGTTCTTGATGATCCATCCAACTTCCAGAACCACGTGATAAGGTAAGCATTTTCCTAGGTCTGGGATATATTATTTCGACTTACGAATATTTTAAAGTTATGCTATGACGACGATTCTGACAGTGGCATATGGGAAGGATACACCTACATCTGCAGCTGACCCCGAAGTCAGGGCGATTCGTCAGTTCATGTCTGTATTTCGGACAGTCCTAAGCCCTGGCGCTTACTGGGTGGACACGATCCCCTGGCTCAGATACCTTCCTTGGTACGGCAGAAATTTAAAAGGGGAGTTTGAGAGCAGTCGGAAAGTCTTTGTTAGTCAGATGAACCGCTTGAAACAACAATTAGTACGCGTCTCTGATCTACCAGTCTTCACATGTTATCTCAGTTGTCCCACAGCAGAGTAATGTGGACGCAGGTCCTTCGTTCGGGAGATATGTGCTAGAAAATGAACGTCTCATTGGCTTGTCTGAGTCGGAGGCGCATTTTCTTCCTGGCACCTTTTTTGCAGCTGGAGGTGATTCGGTGGGGCCTGGTTTATCCGAGTCGTTTCTGATGTTATGTGGCTGATATCAAGTGTTAGTCTACTGCAGCAATATGCACGGTGCTGATGGCAGCTGCATGTTTTCCTGAGGAGCAAGCTAAAGTCCAGGCTGAGCTTGATGAGGTCGTAGGAAGGCACCGAGGTAGGTCCGTAGTATTTTCTTGCAGTCCTGTCGATTCAATGATTTCCTCACAAAAGCACCGACCTTCGCTGACCAACAATCCCTTCCTCTCCTGGACGCCTTCATCTCTGAGGCTTTGAGATGGAGAACGCTGAGTCCCAATGGTGAGTATCTTCATTGTCGGTCCCGTAGCTGAAGTTCACACATTATTCACACTGCAGGGTTTCCTCACCGAACAACTCAAGATGTGATTTGGGTAAGTGCTCTTCAATAATTTGTCGTGGGAAGGATAATCTGATATTCGCTGGGCAGGAAAACTATTGCATTCCTGCCGGAACTACGGTACTCGGTAGCAATTGGTAGATATCATCCTTTAAATTGCGAAGGTCTTGACAATTACTCTATCAGGGCTATCTCGCGAGATTCAGAAGTTTATCCTGATCCTGACGTGTTCAAGCCTCAGCGTTGGATGAATGACCGAGGCGGCTTAAGAGATGATCTCACATTTTTTGTCTATGGGTATGGTCGGCGGTAAGTAGTGTCGTCTTTCGGGTTATATTCTCTTTGATTATCATTCATTCCAGCATATGCCCCGCTTTACACCTTGCAAACAGGTAAATGTATTCTTTCATGCACACAATCCTCGCGGCTCATATCGACCGGTTCAGATCAGTGTGGATCAACTCAGCCCTTCTGTTTTGGGCTTTCCAGCTCACTCTAGATCCTACGAAGCCGTTGGATGACGTGGGCTTCATGCGTGTGGCGATGCCATATGTCTCTTGCCCTATTGTGTTCACACCGAGGATTCCAGACGCAGAGCTCAGGCGCATCATGCGTATTTATCCTGAGGTTGACGCGGAATGAGATGCCTCTGCGCCTGTGTTATCGCCACTGAGGAGGAAATGAAGAAGAATCGGAATGAATCACCCATATCTCTGTCTCGCAGTATGATATTTCAATTTTTCACCACGGTCCAAAGTTTATGTTGTGTAATGTATGTTAGATATCGTTGATTGATGAGTTTTTTCTTCTTTTCGGAGATCGCGTGCAGGTCTATTACATTCCTACACATGTGTAGAGAAGGAATCATATACGTGCCTTTGAAAGTTGCCTTGAACAATGAAGAAGCGAAGAAGACTTCAGTTAGGTCGTTATAATTTTTAAAGGCCCAGATGACCTCGAGGCGGGCCACTCAAAAGATCTTATGTTTTATTCATTGATTTTCAAAGCATACTCCGACAACTCTGACCCTGATCAAAATATTTATGATTGTGCTCGGCACCAACAGTTGTGTCGAGTCGATTTGAGAGACTCGGGTAGAACTGAGTCCCTGTGCAAAGCTCACGAACTGTTGGATTCATGTACGTCACATATCACGCGTCTTACATTTACATTGTCATGGAAGTCGAGAAATAGTTCATGACTGGACGCAAACTGGACGACTTACTTGTGCCGTCTGGCGAGTGAGTCTAAAGTGAAAAATTCCCTATTGTATTCCACGGTACTGCCGCAAAGTTATTTATCATGCCATATGTCCAGCTGATTCTATCGACGGTGTATACCGCTATGTAACGATTTCCCCCCCAGCCAATGTCTGGCTAGGTCAGTATATCTCTGCGAGGACTGTTAGGTAAGAGGTAGACATTAGATAATTCCATGGCCAAGGTAGAGCGGAAATGCTTACTGAGCGTGACGAGCGATGTCCAACCAGTGAAAGGGTGGCTGTAAATAAACGAATTAGCACCAAAGGTAGATGATCACAGATAGAATACAAACCTCCTCTGTCCCTCTCCGGTAAGGGGATCATATTGTTCCCATACATATCCTGTTCTTTGATATTCCTAGGTCGAAATGAGCATTACAGAACAAAGCCTGAGACGGTTTCCGAGGGAGACCTACCTTGAACACATTATTCACCAAATTTCTCCTCAGCTCTTCATACATCTCTCTGGCCTTCTCCTGGAACGGTCCCTCCTCACGTGCATACGTGTTATGCAGCGCGCCAAGCACCATATAATTTATCTGTGCCCATATTGGACCTTTCCAGTAGTTCTCCCCCTTCCCGAACTCGGGATGACTCTTGCTCAAACTGCGAATACCATACTCTGACCAGAGTTGTTCGGGATCACGCAGCATGTCAAGGATGGGCCCAAGGTGTGAGGAGTCCGGCGGGAGCAGCGAGAGCATGAACGGAAAGAGTGAAACATAACCCGCATGGCAGATATGGGTCGATTCATCTAGTAGAGAGCATATAGGCATTTAAATGACACACAGGAGGGAAAGAGCTCACCGTCCGAGTCAATCCCAACATCACAGTACATCTCGCTTTCCTCGTCCCAATGCAGATCTGTATCAGTCAACAACAAATCAGCGCCTCTTGAGAAACTGGAGATTTGTCACCGTCAATATTGTTTATTATAGCTGACTCAATCTCAGCAAAACTTGCAGCATCCTCTTCTTCGTCAATAAACTGTGCGAAGTCCTTCATTGTTCGGGTGAAGAAGCCCATCCAGCTGATTAGATCCAAATGAAGCTCCCCTGCATGTGGCGGACCTCTCGGATAATCGTCCATTCCGCTCGTCAAAACATGTGCTTCAGAGCGTCCTCGCCAACGGTACCCTTCCGTGCGTGACCGCGCCCGACGGCCGTACTGCTTGATCTGTCCACGCTGCGTCCGGCGGAACCACTCATAGTGCCGTTTCAAGGGCTTGTACATGTCGCGCAGAACAGACTGCACAGCAGCACGGTCGAGAGCCGCGCTGGACTCCGGCTCGCTGGCAACGGGCATTTGTACATTCATGCCGTAGTCCATCCCAAGATCTGCAGCGGAAGGTCCATCATGTGCAGCGTTGTATTTTTTGATGATGGCTGTTACTGCCATCGTTAGAGTTGGAGGGTTTGCGAAAGTAGGCACTTGAGTCTGGAATTGTGCAGGGACTCGGCTGCGCGCTTCCTCGCCAAGGATCTGTTCACGTGCGACCCAGCCATCGCTATCGATGAGCTTGATCCAGCCCTTGAGAATTTCGAGACTACAAATAGTCAGATATCGAGATATAGGACAAAGGGCTATCGTCGAATACCTAAGCTCTGTGTCCCATGCGCCTATGTGTAGAAGGTGGAAACCCTCATCCCTGTAAAAGTCAATGAGTGAACTTGACTTGAACGACTATTTGATTACCAGTAAAACCCTCTCGGAAAGAAGCTGCGGCTAGGCGTAGCAGTTAACAGAGCACGGGGTTCAGTCAACCGAGCGCCGTTCTGTCCATCACCTGCGTCATCCATCTCATCATCTTGGTCCCATTCATACGCGAATCCTTTGTCGATGATGGATGTACCGTAGAAGTAGCCGATACCACCGAAGAGGTTGGAGGTGATAGCCTTACTAAAAGACTCCAAACTTGTAACATCGTTGGCTGGGTATGAAGGTGGGATTGGGAATGTCTCCTCAAAGCGACTATTGAAGGACGCTACGACAGCCGCAATGCCTTGATCAATGGTGCTCGCTGTGGTAGGAATTTAGTGTCCATTTGAATAGAAAGTACTTTAGATCAAACCATCAAACGTCTGATTCGCACTGGCACTCTCGAAAAAGACATCAAACTGGAACTCTCCCTCGAAAAACTTTTGAACGGCAAAAAGATTGCTTGCAGTGAGAATATCATCAGGAAGCTGCAGGGTAAATGAAGGATCAGGCGCCTGTTCAGCAGTGCGGTATTTCTCAACAATCGGGCTTGCACGGTTAACGATGCTCTGCATGATGTGATCTGATGTCCTGTGTTGTCACGGAATGATACAATCTCCGAGAGAGAGATGACTCACCTTTCGCGGTCCATAGTTGCCCCGGTGGCAGGCGCAAGCCGGCCAGGTGAGTTTTTCCCAGCCGTTCCTCAAAAGCTTCAGAGTGAGGGCCAGTAGTAACAGCCTCGTTGTCGGGGGCTGCACAGGATGAGGCGACGCTCTATACGAAGTAATAACAAAGCAAACATACCATCGACTATGCGGATAGTAAAATCACCGAGGTCAGGCGTAGTACCGGAGAACTCTACCGGACCATCGATTCCCTTAGGATTCAATTAACTCGATTGGCTATGGCACTTTGTTAGGACTCACATTCTCGCTCTCATCGGTGACCATATCTATTCCGCCTAGTCCTTCTAGGCCGATATAAAATATGGTGGAAATTCTGGATGGAAACACTGCTCGGAAGTATTAGTAGACTGTGCATGGCAGGTCATAATAGAAACATACTAGGGTTGATAGGTGCTCCTTTGATACGCGCAACCCAACTGCCACCATGGGAGCCGCCAGGCACCTTCAAAAACTCGGTTGTAATTTCCACATTGTTTTGGCTGTCGCGCAGTATTTGTACACCGCCCTGTCGTGGATTGAAGTGCGTCCAGGTGTAGCTGTCCAGGCCATCGCCCTGGTCACATGCGTGACGAGCCTCTGATGAAGTGTTTAGCTGATTTGCTGTAGTTGTATACTTGGGTCACATACTGGCTATAGACTGATAGTTTTGAGTGCCGAACCACACCAGACCAGTCATAAGGGATTGGGGTAATCTTGGTCGGAGGCCGA
Organism: Suillus discolor; assembly: GCF_016758755.1. Classification (NCBI taxonomy): domain Eukaryota; kingdom Fungi; phylum Basidiomycota; class Agaricomycetes; order Boletales; family Suillaceae; genus Suillus; species Suillus discolor. The sequence continues at coordinate 922,611 of NW_024541255.1, forward strand.
AGTACAAGTTGGGTCTATAAGCCCCCCATAGCAGGTTCTCTGTGTTGTTGACAAAATTCGAGTATACCAAAGGCAGTGGCAGCAGTGTCAAGAATAGCCATAGAATCCGCATTGCGGCTAAAAGTATGGTTGTTGAATTCAATATGTTACAGTAAGTACTTTGAAAGTTATATTAAATCCGCTACGTGTATGTCACGTGCCAAAAATTACGTGGAGTTTCCGCTACGCTACTAAAAGTTCTGGCACTGGAACCTAATTACGACGCTTACCTTGGCTGGGTGTTAAATCGACTTACACCGAATGGATATCACAGTCTTGCTGTTTCAAGTTACTTTCCTCAGCAGGTCTAGTACGCTTTCTGTGTCCTTTCATGGTCGTCGGCGGCGCTGAATAGTGACGTATTCTGTATTTACGCCCCACAGCCTGCCAGCTGTAAGATCCGTGCTAGCTGTGACTACTTACCAGGCCCCAGGGCCAGTGTAAATATATATTTCACACGAAGTTCCCCTATATTAATAGTCTAAAGGGGACCATACCATATATCCTAACACACAACCTCAGACCGACCGACCACATGAGTAGCAGACTTAATGACGAAGAAGATGCCGACACCGTCGTCGGTGGTTCTTCCTACCCTGTAAAACACAAAGGCCTCAAGAAATCCGACCGCATCGACGAAAGCTATGACAGTTATTCCACTGGCACCCATCCCAGAAAACTTGAAAGGGCGTCTTTGCATGACTTCTCCAAAACCGCAGACTATGCTTTGGAAGAACGTCCGTTTGTCGTACCCATCGCTAAGGACGGCATCATTGCTGCACTAGAGAGAATTGACAGGCAACTTCGAGACGTGAGTACCCTGATTGCTACATCATTCTGGTATTCACCGCCTTAACCTAAAACAGTCCGGGCGAACGGGTCTCTTGTCAAACAAGGTGAACTTGGATTTCTCACCGTGACATTTGCGGCTTACATCGAAATATCACTACTAGGTCCCTGTCTCGTGGACCGGTAGGGAAGTTTCTCCAGGTTTCCTTGGTTTAATCAATCACGGTGGTCTCCCCAAGATATTGACCAAGCCTGGCCGATACCCTGGATTCCCCCTCCGTAATTGGTGGGCCCGTCAATGGTGCGGTACCAAAGGACGTGCGTGCCCCGATGTTCTACACGATGTCATACTGAAAGGAGGTCATCAGTTTCGGACACCGCAATTCAGTTTCAGGGTTTAACAGTCGTTCAGGTGTCCCAGAACCAAGCGGCCGTCATCTCTGATCCTCAAAATCGCATTTTTGTGGTTAAAAACTCAGGTTTTGTTGCGTACGCAATTGATGGAACATATGACGTTCTGGCTATCGTCGACCAGACCCATTTATCTACTTCGATTAAGGACCCAGTAACAGGCGCTATCCTTGGCTCGTACGTACCTCTGTATCCCATCTTGTTCATGATGCTCATTTGAATCTCGATCAGGATTGCCGAAATCAAGATGCGGAGTCACATCGCTTCAGGCAAAGAACAGGAATACGTTGTGGCATTATTGTTCATCCGCTCCCTATTCCAATATTCTTGTTCTGATTGTTTATGGTGCATAGCTTGAACATCCCGGCAAATAACTGTGCCATTCTCCAGCGTGGAGACGATCTTGAGTTACTCCCTGCTGGACAACATTATATAACAAATCCAAACGTCACACTGCGTGGTTTGTTTACGCTCGGCGAGAATCAGCTCGAGATGCCCACAAAGGATATGTAAGTAGTTCGCTCGGCCACTGATACCTTATCTTACGTTGCTGGCTTCCAGTTTCACAAGAGACCAAGTGCCTGTCGGCTTGAGGATCTATCTGAAATGGTGAGCAGTGAGAATGATGCATCTGATGACTTGAGTTATTCATAAAACTGCTAGGCAATTAATGGAACCCCTGAAGGTGCGCCTTTCGACAAATTGGTTTTCGTTCAGCGATTGCTCACTTCGTCTGCAGCTCACTACACATGGCTATAACACCCCCTATGATGCGCTCCGTGACAAAACCCAGTCTATCCTCACACAGATTGTCGCCCATCGTATGTCCATCGATTAATCTTGTGTGATAGTTTGACTCACGCACTGTAGTTGACTACAGCACTATGGTGAAGCAGCGCTCTCTTGGACCTGACAACCTCGAAGATGGCACGGACCCTTCATCTGCTTTCCTTGACGCTCTTCGTACCAGGGCCATGGACGAGATGCACGAGGCCGCACTCGAGTATGGAATCATTTTGAAGGATCTTGGTAAGCGTGGGATGTTTCAATACCAGTAACATTTGGAGCTGACCGTACTCTAGCCGTGATCGACCGTCAATTCAAGGGAGAAATTGCGTCAACCATGGACAAGCTTACAACAAGGGCGCTACAGGCGCAAGTCGAGGCTGCCGTAAGTTTCATCCTCTTTGATATAGTCCTTCCTTTCATTTATATGCTGCAGAATGTCGACCGAGAAAACTCGAATAAAGTCAAACAGGAAGAAGGAGCTCTCGCTGTTGCTCGCATTAAGGCTCAAAGCCGTAATGTCGGTACCAATTTATTTTCTAAGCTGTTCATAACAAACATTTTTAATAGGCGCAAGCCGATTCCGAGGCATATAGTGTCATTGCCGCTGCCAAAGCCCAAGCTGAGCGTACAAAGATCGAGGCTCTTGCAGAAGCGGAAGCTATCCGTCTTACCGCTGAGGCCGACGCACAAGCAGTCAGTATCAGAGCGGCGGCTGATGCCAAGGTCACCGACCAATTCGCACGCGGGATGGAGATGCGTAGAGTGGAAGTCACGCGTGTCCAAGCGTTTGGCAACAAGACTGTTTTCGTGCCTACAGACGGGACTGGGGTGCAGATGGGCAACGCAATGGCAGTGGGCATGGCTGCCGGAATGGCCAATGGCCATGAGGCTTAATTGTAACGTTACTTGCAGAGCTTCGATTTTTTCTCTCACACAGACTGTCAGCTACTATTATCAATACTAAGTATACGTATCGTAGTTTCGGCACGTCGGGGGCTTACTGAGGTGTACTGCCGCGTTGTAATTATAATACATTATATTTGTCGTATTTGTCAGCGTGCTGCCTCGTCACCACAGCTGAGTCACGCGGCTGTCACTCGTCACAGCCGCGAGGAGGCTTTGAATATTGCGGCACAGCGAGCTGTCCTCATTTCATCCTGAACGCTGACTACCACCCACGATAAAGTCCTTCTTTCCTTTCAGAAGTCAACTCTTCCCACTTACTGAACTCGATCATCGCTTGTAACGTTCGTCATGAGGTCTAAATTCAAGGATGAGCACCCGTTTGGTACGTACTATCATTGCAGTCGTCATGTAGTCATGAGTTACTAACGTGTTCTCCTTCTCAGAGAAGCGCAAGCAGGAGGCTGAACGCATCAGACAGAAGTACCCTGACCGTATTCCTGTTAGTATTTCCTTCTTATACCCTACCACGTTTAGTGTCCCTGACAGGAGTGGCATCGACTCTAGGTAATTTGTGAGAAGGCCGACCGAACAGACATTCCTACCATCGACAAGAAGAAGTATCTTGTACCTTCAGTGCGCATCGTGCTGCTTATCACGAGTGCCGATGGATAGCTGATCATCGATTTTATACATTTGCTCCGCACAGGATTTGACAGTCGGGCAATTCGTCTACGTCATCCGGAAGCGCATCAAGCTTGCACCAGAGAAGGCCATCTTTATCTTCGTTGACGAGGTTCTCCCACCGACGGCAGCTCTTATGAGTGCTATTTATGAGGAGCACAAGTGAGCGCACCCCAAAATGCTACCAAGTCGGATCTCATTGTTTTCTAGGGATGAGGATAATTTCCTTTATGTCAGTTATTCGGGCGAGAATACGTTTGGGCAGGAGGGGTGGATTGAACTATAAGCACGCATTCGACGGCACATGTTCAGTCGTAGTTGGTGCCCCCGGAGAGCCATAGATCGTCCTGGGCAGGAGGCGTCTGGTCTTGTCTCGAAAGTTTTATCAACGTCTTCATCTCCATACCCTTTTCCTATGCCCGCTTTGCTCATAGTCTGTACTCTAGTTGTTACTTTTGGCTCGGTTGCCTTTGGTGTCTCAAATTGAATTGATGGCACCTGTACATGGATAATTATATTTCATTCATTCTAGCATCTTCCATAAGCTGTAAGGTGCTCTTCAGGCTGCTGGCCTTGGTGAGGTCATTAAGATTGGTGTCGTGAGTAACTTTCGAAGCCGGCGAAGATGAGTTGCGCTTTCAGTGCAAGTTCTATATATATTATTTGTACTCGGATGTTTATAGAACTTGACCTAGATGGTCAGCGCTAGCGTTAACTTGAACCATCACTAAAAAACCACAGACAACCAGCAGGTCACATTCACAGAATGCGCACGTAGTGGTGCATTGCTACCACATGCAAAATGCATTTCGCTCATGGCCCGGAACCCTGCAGAGCCAGAAATTCATAAGTGACCCGTGCTCGGCTGGCGTGGGCCCGCGAAAGCCTCCAACTTGTCGCAGACTTGGATTCGGCGTCGACCCTGCCAAACAGTTACCCGTGGTCTAAGTGCTAGTGCCAGTGTGCAGCACGACAAACGTACATTCAGGTATTGAACAGACAGTGTCCTTCCGTTCGGGGAACAGCGAATACTGATGTTATTCGGCGTTTCAAGTTTCATGGTAAGTAGTAATGCCGGAATGATATTATAATCTGGGCAAATGGCAGCACTTGTGCTATTAACTTTACTAGACTCCGACTTCCCTCCTAACTGTGTGCGCGAGGAGTACCGGATTTTGATATGTCGATGTCCGGGTGTATTGGCCTCTTTGTGACGTTTCTGAGTGGTATAGCAAAGCACCCTTGATCATTTTAACACGGGTACGTGTTTCACCGTATGTAATTAAACTCATGTGATCTTCTCCGAGCATTATCAACCAGGCCTGCAAGGTGGTCCATGCACCGCAGGTTGGTCCACACAGAAAAGCAACTTTCGTGTCCTATTGACCACACCTCTGAGAACAATGGTGATATTATATCCTTGCATTGACTTTCGCTTCTTTCCTCCACAGGCCGCTTTTATCTTTTGCCACTCGACGAGACCACAGTTCAGTTGTGGCAAGCTGGCCCGATATAAAACCTCAGCACATGGCAAATGCACATCACACAACGTTCCTCCGCAGGCTCGATCTTCTTGTGCATCATCACTTTCATTGCATCGCCCCATCTACATCGGTTGTCTGTGACACCATGCCTTTCCCATTCACTCTTGCCTGTAGACTCTTACTCCGTACGCCATCATGCTCTGTTCTTCTCGTACGATGCATTTGCTCATCTACTTCTTTCAAGTCGTTATTGGTATCTGCAATGTCATATCGATTGTGATTCTAAGTCCGGATATTGTTGCGCACACCGCAAGACGTAAGTGCTTCACACCTAGGTTTAGCCTTCATTCACACCAGTTTGTTTCAGCTTTGGAGGCTGTTGCTCTTGCGTCAAACATCGTAGCTCTGTTGATATTCCTCATTACGTGAGTTCACCATGGCACACTGTAAATGTGAAAGGCTGACGGCTCGAGTAGTTTTTCATTCTTGTGTTGCAGGCGACATGCAGAATCTAGCAACACTAGAAATATTGCTACCTTTGGCGCTTTGTGGCTTTCGGATGTCAGTACGTGACACGACTTTGCTGCTCGTACCTACCATTATTCTGACATACTACCAGCATCTTGTGTCCTTTTAACAATCCATGCACGTCAGAATCACGCGACCGCCCTTTGTCATGACCTTTCTCAGTCTGGTGACTGCACAATGGCTAATGTTCTCCTGGCTGTTTTCTATATGGCTTCTATCTTTGGTATGTTCAGCGAATCATGTTGTTCCAACCCAGTCGCTTACTATCGTTCAGGTTTGGTTGGTCTCGTATTAGCATCCCGGGATAAACACCCCGGTATCACTAAGGTCTCGCCTCGGTATCCGATCACTAAAGCAGCAAGTTCACATTTCACTGCCTTCCAACACCCGCTGGACCCGGAGTTGGAGAATGCGTACCCTAAGTCCTCCAGCAAGAAGGCAGAACACATGAAGGAGGGACACACCCACGAAAGGTGGACCGAGATTCCTCTGTAGACAGACATGTTGGTTTTGTACTTGTATTGCCAATGTTGGGGACAGCTTTGTATGAGTATGGAATTTTACATATATGTATATGTCGCACTGGCTAATAAAAACAGCGTATTCACAAACGGTCGGTTGTTACAGACAACGTTAGGTATCACGAGGATTCAGTCAAATTCGCTGCTTCCTCAAACACACACTCCGGTAACGCATTTCGCTCCCAAAAAGCGTCCCATTCGTCATCCCCTGGCTCGTTGTCTGGTGTGGAATATCTACTGTCAATGGCTGTGCTATCCATAATATGGCCGATATCCAACGGCGCTAATTGAGCCTTTTGCATTTGAGTGAAGTCCCCGTGAGGTGACATCGAATCATGGGTGGTCCCTGGAGGTGTAGCTGTGCTTACTGCAGGTCGAGCAGTAAGCAGAACAGCAGAGCCAGGAATAACTGAAATGCCTTCCGCAGTAACCACATAGTCACAAGAAGCATGGTCGCACACCGAGCTGAACACCACGGTTAGGCGCCTAATAAGCACGGGTTCTTGATCGCCAGCTGAAATATTGGACGACGTCGCTGAGACCGACTTCTGAATTTTCCTTGACTGCTCGCTCTCTTCAAGATATCGACGGCGACCTGTTCGCGAGAGAAATATTCTGACATTCAACTGATTCGACCAGACTAGACCGAGCGTTGCTTCTTTCCTATCCTCCCCTAGGACACTATCTGCACGACCGAACCACCGAAACTGATCCTTGTAGCCGATCTGCCCACTGTCCAAAGGAGCAGTATCCCTGTCGATAGTATCGCTGACCTCATTCAGGACCAGGACCGCTATTTGATGCTTGCTGGCGAGCGAATGCAAAAGCATCCCTATTTCAGATAGTCTGCGAGACCGCTCGACTAGGAACTGTGTGGTGGTCCTCTTGGAAGTGTGAAAAAGTTCAGCGATAGCGTCGATGACAATCAGCTTGAGAGGTCTTGATGATGAATTTTGGTTATTTGCAGATATATATTGCGGCAAAGATTTAGACAGGACAAAAATGAGTTTGTCGATAGTTGGAACGGATGCGTGCTGTATATTTGCGAAAGAACACAGTGGAGGCGACAAGAGTGGATGGGTATTGAGTATTTGTTCCATTCGTGTAGTTTGCAGTTGCGACGCAACCGTCAGATAAAAAGCGGAACCTAGAACGCCTCCTAACCTAGAAGGGAGCTGAACAAACAGCGAGAGTTGAAGGGCTAACTGTGTCTTGCCCGCAGCACTAAAAAGTATATCAATTTTCTGTGCTAATAAGCAATCCAATGCATTCACCTTTCACCTACAATTTCCCAGAGCATTCCCGTTCTAATTCCACCACCCAAGGTACTATCTAATTCAGCATCTCCAGTGGTGAACTTCTCTTCGCCTTCCATCGGCAAGTCTTTAATTTTGTTGATGGGCACTGCGTGTTCTCGACATGCAGCCTCGAGAATTCTGGTGACCTCTAATGGAGCAATGCGCGTCGTGCGCGAGATATCACTTGACGTACTGAGTAAGAGGTCTGATAAATTTTTGTATCCTCCTATCAGGTTTGCATTCATTTGTATATCCAACGCACATGCAATGATCATTGAAGACGCACCTTTTTCAAGAGAAGACTTTTGGTGTGTGGTGAGACTGGATAACGATGATAATGAGATGGAATCCATCTCTCTATGTTGTCAGTCTGAAAGTGTGCAGGTCATATCATTTGTCGATTGCGTATAAGAGTTGACCTCGAGGTCATAAGTTACATTATAATACATAGTGGTTTGGTACAGTTGTGATGGTTTCAAACTCAGATTAGCTGCTGTCACGACACGTCCCCATTGTCCAGACTCCAAAATCATCTGCAGTATCGAGCAAACATGCCGTCTGCGACCACGACCGAAGCAGTTCCAATTGAAACCGCTCATGAAGACATGATTGTATGCAACAATATCATCGTCGCATCCTGAACCTGTACTCAAAAATTCAACCCTAGCATGATGCGCAACTTGACTACTATGGCAAGCGTTTAGCGACGTGTTCTTCAGATAGAACGGTCAAGGTCTTTGACGTTATTGGTGGGGAACCATTGAAATCTAGTGGCCATACTCTAAAGGGGTTCGTGGTTTGATGTACATGTTGAATAAACTCTCATAATTCTGCATCCTTCCTGACAGGCACACGGGTCCAGTGTGGCAGGTTGCCTGGGCACACCCGAAATTTGGACACATACTTGCTTCCTGCTCATACGATGGCAAAGTATTGATATGGGGGGAACGGTCTCAAGGCACGGCCGATGGTGGGTGGACAAGGGTGAAGGAGCACACGTTACATGCCGCTTCAGTGAACTCCGTGTCGTGGGCTCCTCATGAGCTTGGTGCAATGTTGGCTTGCGCGTCGTCAGATGGAAAGCTTTCTGTACTCACCTTCAAAGGTGTGCACTCTTTTATTCACAGCTGACATCTCTGACGAACATTTGGTAACAGATGACGGTCAGTGGGGTGCTGACATCTTCAATGGTCATGCCATCGGTTGCAACTCTGTGTCTTGGGCGCCCGCGACACAGCCCGGATCGCTCATTCACCCGCAACAACCTGGCGCGCAGCCTTCTGCACCCTTCAAACGTTTTGCTAGCGCTGGTTGTGACAATCTTGTCAAGATCTGGGGCTACCGTGAAGATACGCAGTCGTGGGTGGAGGAAGAGACACTTGATGGACACACAGATTGGGTGCGTGATGTTGCATGGGCACCCAATATCGGTCTGCCAAGGAGTTATATTGCGACAGCATCTCAGGTTCGCTACAAAGTACTTTTTTCCTGTATTTTTTGTCTGAAGATATCTTGATTTCAAGGATAAGACAGTGTTGATCTGGACAAAAGACTCGTTAACTTCTCCATGGGTGAAGACTGCCCTTGATCCTTCGACTGCTTCAGGAGCACCTAGTGCGGCAGCTGCAGGCAAATTCCCTGATGTCGTATGGCGCGTATCATGGAGTCTTGCTGGAAACATTCTTGCTGTTAGTTGTGGCGACGGGAAAGTCACATTGTGGAAAGAGAATCTGCGAGGCATATGGGAGTGTGTTAGTGACATGTCGTCCTAGAGATGTGTGATTGGATCAGATGCTACTTTAGCAATGCACAGGTTGGCTCACTCATCTGAAGATGTATAAAGCGTGCGCTGCGCATATCCCCACTATTCGTCAAGTTCAACGTTAAACGTGTCGAGTTTCACTCACCGACACGATGTGCCATCGACATCCGTATTTGATCATCTCAAGCAGTGAGTAAGTGTCAACCATTCTCTTTACTAATGTACCGATTCTAGACGAGACTCTAGGACTAAGACCGAAGGCGTAAGGCGCAATGACTCCTGCCTCAATAATGCAGATATCGACAGAGAACTGCATAACAATTACATTCCAGGCGAATTCCAGGTCTCAAAACGTATATAGTTTGGTTCCAAGCACAGGCTTCCTCTGAGGTCCCCTCCAGATGCGCACTGGGAACAGCATTAGCAGCAGCTTTTGCCTTGTACTTGACACAAATCTGAGTCCCATCTCCTCCTCACTGCCTGAAAGCGCGTGTTAATCCCGTAGGCTAGGCCCCGGGGAGGATAGTGTTCTGAAAGTTCAACTTTGCAGTGGAGAACTTGCTCCGTTCAGCACATGTGTTGCATTGTCTGGAGGACACGGTCGAGATGATATTCTTCTTCGGGATTTTGATGGAAAGTTATTGACGAGTCATCCCGATGGTTATCTTTACGTGAGGATCGGCGATTGGTGGAACTTGACGAGGCAACAGAGAAGTGGTGGGGAATACACTTAGAGTCAGTACTGTACGTAGGAACACACATTCATGAGATCGCACTTCAAAGCTTCATCGTTGCGTTTGTAACAATATCCAACTAGTCCCATTTCCAGCCCATACTCGAGCAATTCTTCCCTCCAGTGCGTGTCCTCTTGCTGGCCAGATCTTGATGGGCTTCAACACATCATCCATATGGTCCAGCCCCAAGTTACCATGCTCGTTCCACCCCCAACCCCAAACTTCCATGTCTGATGAGCCAAAGGGAGAGATCACTGCCATCACATGTTCGCTGCCACAAGCAAGGGATCTCAGTGAAGGCAATTTGCCATCGTGAGATAAGGTAAATTCGACAGGCCCGACGGTAACCCCATTCTCCTCGACTTGCGACTCCCGACCTAGTTGACCATGGGCATTACTTCCCGTTGATATAAGGGTATTTTCATCATCGTCTCTGAGAAGATATGTACCATTCCACGTGCATCCAACTTGTCGAACACGCCTCCAAGAATCCATCCTATGGAGTTGTCCTTTCTTGTTAGATCCAAAGGCTGTTGTCCGCCCCGATTGGTGGCAGACGATGGTATGTTGGAGACCGAGAGAATATGCTTGCACCGGATCTGAAGATACATCAAGGGAAATGATGTAAGGGCGGTCATAGTTTACGATCTTCGTATCCCCTAGTTGGCCATGTCTGGCCAAACCCCAGCCAATGAGCGTATCTTCATTATTGAGACCGGCTCGTACATGAAGTATGACATGACGAGGTCCTGCAACAATGGACTCGACAACGAGCTTATTGGAATTGGTAGAACGTCCCTCGATAGTGAGGTGATCAAATGAAACAACCGTCGGAGTTGCCGTAGCTTGTTTTGTGCCCACACCGAGTGTCCCAAAGTCATTCGAACCCATCGAGATGACCACGTCTGATCGGGAAGGAGATTTCAAAACAAGATATGAAGTCTCCCAAGCGGCAGCGATGAGACAGCAGGCATATCCTTGGGAAGCATAAGTTTGGTACAAGGGTATGCTGATCGGCGTGAATTCTGTCAACTGTCCCATGTATTCAGGACCCAGCTGCCCTTTACGTCCATCTCCACACCCCCAAAGCTCCCTTCCGCCGTCACCAAACTCCAACAATGCGAGAGTGTGGTTTGCTCCAGTCGCAAGCTGCAAGATGCCGAGCGCATTGGGAGGAAGCGTACCCTGTGCGCAGTTTATGAAGCGGCACTCTTTGAAAGTATGTGAATCGTAATCGGAACCATTGGCTAGCTGACCGCGAGCGTTGGAGCCAGCAGCTAGGAGACGTAGATATGAAGTCTGGGTCTCCATGAATGCGCACGATGTAAAACTTGATCGTGATCACTGAAAGAAACTGATCATCTGAATCAATCAATCCAAACCCTGCACGTACATGGATATTTTTTTTGTTAACCAGTCCTGTAAATTAGATGCTGGAATGTCATGAAGAGGCAGATGTCATCCGTCACCGTGCGTGTGACTCAAGACGGCTACGGCAGTGGTTCCCGGACGTCCCGGGTATTACAATTCTACATGCGAATATCTACACAATGCTGAAGCTGTATGTTATCAGCAGGTGACTGAAGATTGTCCATCGTCCATTCATGCATGGTAGATGACACTGCAATGGGTCCTTCGTATGTAACGCTGGCGAGTGTGGCGGCATAGTAAATGATACTCTTTGAACGAAAACACTCAGAATCTGCAGATATAAAACTGTGGAGAATGCAGTTTGAACGTCACGCCGACATCGAACTCTTGAACGTGCAGTATGTAGAATGATGTTCGTGTCATGTTCTTCGTCAGGTCTTTTAAAACATTTGAATGACTTTCCAACAATTAAGTCATTCGCATCCAGGGCACTGGGGTTTAGACCAAAACTTACTGGTACTGCCCACCATAGAGTATATATACTCTCAATAGAACAATTTTTTTGAAAATATGACACGCAACTGAATAACGAGAACCATGATTTGGAGGGCAAGACTTGGCCATCGCCAAGATTTTGGTTCCCTGAACACACCTATCAGTGACAAAGCTGCTTGGGTGTTTGGTGCATCTCTTGTATTGTAGTGATTGAATCCACCTCATGTGCAGTCTAGGCAATCATTTCGTATGGGCATTGGGCGAGGCCTGGGTCGTCGTCTCGATCTCTGCATGGGAATCGAGTACAAAAACAAGTACCACGTTGCCAGACGGCAACAGCGAAGGAATGCCCTTAGAGTAGTAAGAGGACCTGCCACTGCAGTCTGCAATGGCTATGTCTATGTTGTCGTATACGGAGGAAATTTCTGGGTCGCTACAAAGACTTGGCTGCAGGAAGGTCTGTAGTTGCTAGTTGACATACCAATTTGGAGAAGACCTGCTAGCACATAGCAAAGAAGGAACGAACATCTTCGTTTCAATGTGTGGTAGGTGTCTGGAGAGCAGAAACTGCGGAAGCAATGCGGAAGTTCGGAAGCATCCGACATCACTGCGGTCCACAAATATTGTACAAGGCACCGACTCGGAAAGTGACCCTGGCACTGCAGGCACACTCAAGGCGGTACACAGGGCTTTGACATCCCACTTCCTGCATATCGTTCTGACGATTGCCATACGACAATGTTCGCCAAACTTCCACAGACACTAACGGCACCTTTTGGACTATTGACCGACGAAGCGAAGCTGGCGTTTCGCAGTCGCCCCCAGGGAATATCTCAACTGTATACAACGAGGGTGAGTTTGTGGTACCCGCTTCCATCTCGGCGTTGACTATAATGACAAGTTGTCAACTACAGCACATAGCCGAAACTGACAGCTACTGGGACCAGGTCGGTGATACTTAGTTTGTTGTCCAAATGTTCGATTGAATAGTATATCTCAGTATTTCACCCTCTTTGACACTCCGTCTGATGTATTCTCCCTCATATCAACCCATGACAGTATGTCCCAGCATTTGGTTCTTAGTGCGGGCGGCTAATGAGACCTCCCAAGTTCGTAGAGCTCTACTTGACTCGCCAGAAAACGTAGCGACTCTCATCAGAGTTGTGACGTCTCGTCTGTTCAATCTTGTGTCTGACCATACCTTCCCATCCATACCACCGACATCTGTGGCATCGTATGCCACTTCCTTCATGAAGACCTCGAGCACAGAGCGTAACGCAACGAAGGAGGTCCTGAACAGTCTGCGAGTCCTGCAAAGGGTGCTACCTGTTGTGTTTGAGGTTGAGGGAGAGTCCAACTCATTTGAGCTCGAGGTGCTGTGGAAGAAGGTTCAAGTCGACGAAGACGAAATTGTACCCACAGCTCCGGAACAGGCACCACAGTTTGTCATCGAAGATGATGATGATGGGAGTGAGAGTGGTCATGGCTCTAACACGCAATCACAGATCCCTCAACTGAAACGGACGAAAACCTTGCCTTCGTTAGGAGAAAAGCTATTCACTTGCGTTAACGATCTCTTGTTTTGTTGCGGTTTTAGTCTCCCAACGAAGATACAAGTGGATCATTACAAGATTAATTATGTTATATGGTATGCATTGTTGGTCTAAAAACAAATGCCTGACTTACAATTCCCTAGGGAGAAGGGTGTAGGCTCGACGACTGACTCTGGACCAAATCATGCATACGACTCCAACAAAACTGAGGTTTTACGGCTCCTCCTTGTCCTTCTGTCACGTCAGATATACATTCCGCCTGCCGCTCTCTTCACACATCCGTCATTTTACACTCTGCATGTAGTCCGAAAGACGCCCCGACGCGACGTCTTGACATTACTTTGCTCCTTGCTAAACACCGTGATGAACTCTCCTACAACTAACAACATGACCATCGCCAGTGTAGCCGGCAAGGTCCCTTACAATCACTTAGTCTTCAAAGGCGAAGATTCTAGGACAGCACTTGTGGGCATGTGCCTACAAGTTTTATGTGTTTTATTGGATTTCAGAGTGGTCCAGCCAGAGACATTGTTTCAGATTCTGGTGATACTACCTCATCATCCCCGACTGCACAAACAAATGCTTTCCGCTATTTTTTGGCAAAATTGGTAAATTTGTCTTCCTCGTCTGAGATTACTATTGTTCATGGCGTATAGCATCGCACGCAGGATTTCGCTTTTATCTTGAGTGGCATCATTGCCATTCTAGAGCAGCAGCTAGCTATATCAAACAATCTACTCCCTGGGTCCAGGAGGTCGGTTCCTTACGTGCCTGAGACTAGTACGCATGTCTTTTATATTCGCCCCACTCTTCTGATCCCGTACAGTTGTTTTGTTTTGGAAGATCATTGAGCTCAACAAGGTAAGTAGGTTGTCTACCAGGTCGTGCCGATCTGACGTCTGACCCTTTCTCTAAGAAATTCCGCGCTTACCTACTGGACTCAAATAAATCAGTTGATGTCCTTGCATATCTTCTGTGCTATTCACTCGAGATCAAAGACAAGCCACGTACGTCTCCTGTAGTTATCTATCCAGTGGGTATATATTTTAATGGATTTCTAGAGCAACACGGTCTTTGCAGAGCGCTCTCATACATTATTCAGACGCTATCGGCTGAGTCCGCATTCGGCAACAAGCTCTCATCACCGATAAATATTCAGGTACCGACAAAATGGGTATCTCAGGGGGCATCTCATGGGACTGCTGGAGATTTCATGATTACTGTGAGTGAATAAGTGACTTTTACATTTGTGGACATTAACCCTTCGTAGTCAGTTTACTCTATCATTGCAACTACTTCAGGCTCCCTCAATTCCATATACCCGGCACTTATCATCGCGCTCGCGAATGCGGCTCCATATTTTAAAAACCTGTCTGTTATTGCATCTAATCGTTTGCTTCAGCTCTTCACTTCATTCTCGAACCCTCTATTCCTCTTATCCGACGAGAGCCACCCAAGACTTCTATTTCTTATGTGAGTAGTTGTCATATGGGAGTAGCATGACGCTTACTTGTTCCCAAGGCTCGAGGTCTTCAACTCAGTAGTATTCCACCACCTTTCCGATAACCCGAATCTTCTGTATGCAATCATCACCGCACAAAAAACTTTCGAAGAGCTAGGGACATTCACTCTTACCCGCGGACTTCGAGAGATTCAGCGTGTACAACGGATCAAGGAAGAGCAAGCGAGCCAGGCGGAACACGACAGAAAGGATGGCCCACAGCAGGAGCGTGTGTCCGTGGAGAGTGCACACCAGGAAAAATCGCGCCTTCTCAGGAACGAAAGTGATCCTGCCTTCACCATAGAGTCTACTTCGTTTTCTGGTGAGGACCTTGAAGCTGGCCTGGGTGGCCATGAGCAAACCGAGACCCGCCCACTCACGTCTCTACCTTCGGAGAACAGCCCCACAACAAGTACCAGTACTATAACAGCTGCGTCGGAAAAGGCAAGAGGCAAGATGAAGGCTCGGCGGTCATTGTCGTCGGATACAATTAATGGAGATCGTATGGCTGCGGCTGGCATTGGTAGGAATGGGTTTTTACCCACCCAAGAATGGGTGAGCCCCATTTCGCACTAACAAAACATTATCTGTCTCTAACTTCCATGAAACTAGGTCACGTCTTGGCAACAAGGGTAAGCACTTGCTCGCTGGTGTTCGAGTGTCTCCTAAATGTTGACAGGTTACCCTTGGATACTGTGATGCTGGTCATATCGGAGCTCTTGCCAAAGATCCAGAATCTGCAGGCTGGCAGGCAGAAGGCTAACTCAGCTGGCGCTATAACTGATTTCTTGCAAAGTGTGACATTGACTGATGTTCTGCCTCCTGCACCGGTGTTATATCCGAGACGATTTGTGGTATGTTTTTTCGCATGAATTGCGGAAGATACTCAGCCAGCGATTAGTGGTCGGATGCATCAATTGTCTGGTTGACGTCGCTCATATGGGGAGGGGTTTATGTGCATGGGATGTCACCTCTCGGGATATGGAATTCCACCAACGTGCAACTCTTTTTTGTCAAGCACACGCAGCCGCAACAGCGGCAAATCACGGACACGATGTCAAGCGTCGTTGGAGGGCTGTTCTCGCCCACCAGACAAAGACTCGAGCGTTCGTCCAATCAGTGATATTCTATTGTTTCGTGTGTTTCTTGGCGTACTGTACTGTAAATACATGATGACGCTACAGGAGGTTTACCTTAAGGACATGATACCAGACGTGTTTCTCAGTGTAAATACCAAAAATATTCCTTATCATATTTTTAGTTGGCATTTTATGACTTCAAATTTCTATACCGACTCAACTTGACCTTTAAGCATGGTGACGGATGAATTCAGGATCTCAGATAGTCCTCGTTGCAACGTTGCTCGCACTGGCCCGGTACTGAGTACTGAGCACCGAATGCTCAACAACTTGCACGTACTTACATTACATTATAGAGCCAGAGTCGAAAAATCAGCGATGCGTTGCTCAGAGCCAATTAGACTTTCACTCATCGTCATCACAAGAAATGATGGCACGAAGATTGTTTGATTATTTTTTCCCGAGTTGACACAAAGAGTGCATCATCGGAACGGGTGCATTAAAAACCCCATTGGGGAAAAGCTACCGCCCTCAGTACTCTTGTGTATGAAGATTACATAGCAAATAATACAGGGAGGAAAGAAAAGATATTGGGGCCGGAGACTATCGTGACAATCGCTGACTGCGTGTCGCACAGTGTAAGCTCAATCAAGCGGGGTCCAGAGTCTCGTCCATGGTGTTCGACACGGTCCAGAGGGGAGTGGCGCTTTTTTCATCGGGCTCCTCGAACCTCCACCGTATTGCAGCGATGCACGGCTTCAGCACCCGTGCGCACGGTAGCGCCAAGATTGCTGCTCTTGCAGCGCTACCGGGCTCATGCGCGCTCGACGTTCACGAACCTCGGTGTCGGCGCGCATGGACGTTACGAGGATGGGCATATCGGCCCAGAGCCTCGACGAGTATCTTGATGGACGTCCGGATTATAACGCGCGTACGTAAGTGAGTAGAAGTAAGTCTAAGACAGGAGAGAAGGTGAGAGAGGAATGAGGTCGATCTGAGTTGGAGCAACGCACCTTATGTATGTGTGATGATAAGTCAAAGCAAGGTCAAAGTGAGAAGCTGTGGCATGAACGCCACCCTAAAGATTCAAGCGGACATGCCACACGCCCACAAGTCTAGAAAGGAATATTTTTCGGAGAGCTGGAGTCACAATCCTGACAATCGGAAATCAAATGATCAATAGGAAGACCGTCCCAGATAAGCATCAGTGGTTTGCCTAATTATGTCGAGCGTGTGGTATTCACTCCTTGGCAACCTGCGCCCACTATAGACAACAAACAAATGCAGTCCAGCATAATGGCATTTGTCCACAAGCGTCATAAAAGGGAAGTGCCCCATCCGATATGAATTTTTAAACGTTCCTCCGAGGCCGTTGGATTAATGATTAAAGAATCCTTGAATGCACTTTGAGAAGGGAATGGTAGGCGAGGCTAAGGAGAGCTGAAGTGAGCCCCGGAATAAATAAAAAGCCTTTTGGTTTTTTGTTTTGTTCTGTCATAGTACTTGACAGCGGCTT
This sequence comes from Suillus discolor, assembly GCF_016758755.1. Classification (NCBI taxonomy): domain Eukaryota; kingdom Fungi; phylum Basidiomycota; class Agaricomycetes; order Boletales; family Suillaceae; genus Suillus; species Suillus discolor. Next base: position 940,068 of record NW_024541255.1, read on the forward strand.
CTTCAGCAACAAATGGGGATGAAGAAAAGGACAACCTTTGACAGCCTTTCACACTCACAACTGATGATGGACTATTATCCACGTGACCCTGAACACTACACCTGCCAAATCAATCTAAATTCCATGAATCAGAAGATGCTGATAGGCTTCAACCAGATGTGGCACAAAATTAAACCGACAACTGCTCGTGAAGACTTCAGGGGAAAGAGGGGCCCGAGGAATCTCCAGCCTAAATTGCGATTTGATGTTGACCGAAAGAAGAAGAAAATCAATAAAATTTTGTTAGCCTTCTGCCATGGCATCTCCATCATCTCCTGAAGACCGCTGCTCTCCGCCACCCGCACTCAATCCCTCGACCCCAAAATCCACGCACTGCACTTCCAAAGTCCGCAGATTGACAAGCACTAGAATGCCCGTCTGCGAGAAGCTAGGCACTAGAACAATTCTGCAACATCTCCCTGCCCTGCCCGATCCATCTTCTGAACCTACAAGCTTTGTACCAAATTTGGGCATTCCGCCAACAAGGTATATATCCGGAGTTTTCCGCAAAACAAAAGGGTCTCGGTCTCGATAAGGGTGACACCATAGTGTGTCTGGAGCAGTTGGAGCGACGTGGCGCCATCTTAGGGTTGAAGCAGCAATCGACACGAGGCTCGAGGGCGGGGTTGGAAGATATTTGTACATGTCGAGAACAGGCTGTCCTGAGGTCACCAATAGGCTGCGAGTGACAGGCGGATGATTTGATTTAGAAGACGAAGTTCGCCTTTCATTCCGTATCGATGACTCGGTTTCATCACATCTTACGCGAAGCCAGGCCGGATTTGATTCGCAATAGAATGACTCGAAGGTTGCAGCCTTTCCGAACATCGCACGGGGGAAAGGCTGCTGTGGAAGAATGATTCCGGAAGGATCATCTTCTCCAGGCAATATGTGGACGGGAAGTGCGGAAATTAAATCATGAAGATGAGCGGAAAGAGCAAGATTCGGATGAGGAGAAAAGTTCGCCTGTGCTGATGCGCCGAATTTTCTCTGGTATTCACTGAGTCATTTCCCATTACAAAGAAGGGACCTTAACTTACTGGTCTCTTATCCTCTTCACCCTCTTCCATATATTCCTCAAGTGATAGCGAATTTCCGGCGATAATGAGCCGTGTTATCTGTGATGCCAGTTGTTGGTCCTCAGGACCGCCTGCTTCTCCCGTGAGGTACTCCACAAGCATTTGGATTTGCGCATCCGCAGGTGAGGGTGACCCAATGGATAGTCCCGAAATGACGGCCACATACTCATCTCGTGTGGATGAAAAGCTGGGTCATAAAGCGTCTTGGGCTTCAGTTGTATATCTGGAAAGCAATAAACTTACTCTACATCCACATCCATGGCGTCCGAGCCAAGAATTTCTTCCTCCGCAAATGTTGCAAGTCCCGCAGTGCACATATCTACAACTTCGAAATCTCCTGTGGGCGTTTCCATGCCCAGAGCGGCGACGATGACGCCTGTGACCAAGCGTTCCTCACTGACACGGTTGCCGACTAATTTAATACGACCCGACTCATCCTCCAACATAACGCTGTCTTCATCGCAGTAGAATTTCTCACGTGGAGGTGGAGCCGGGATGGAATGCTTTACACATATCAACTGAGAATGGCCGGTTTTGTGTGCAAGTTACTCACATCTCGGCCAATGTCTTCCAGAACATTCGGCTTGAGTGGCATATCCATGTAGACTGTACCTATTACCCAGCATAGTTGAGATTTAACAATATCAAGGACACGCGCTACGTGGAGCGGTTCGCCTAATCGTACCTGCTGTGAGCATTCAAAAAGAATGGAAGGTTCTTGTCACGTACTTTGTAGTCCATCCCACCTAGCTCTTGCCCGCTCCTCCACTGCACTTCTTAGCATTGTCAGACGTGTAAAGTATATGTTTGCATATTGGTGCTTGTAAGACTTGTTCTTTGGGTCTATCAAGAAAGACGGTGTCGTCTCAGTTGAAGGAACAACGGTGCTTGTCGATCGGACAAGTGGACATGATGGAGTTGGTCTGTGCAGATAAATGAGACCTCTGATGGTCCATGTATATGTAAAAATGTTACCCACATTGAATCGAGGGTTGCCATGTTGAATGTTCAACGTTCAAATTCCAGGGTTAGAGTCCGTCAGACTCGCCGTCCCGGACGTGCGCGTGAGTCGCGACGCGTTTATTGGATTTGGTCGTGTTTGTAAGCAATTAATTCGAGTATGCCACATGTCGAAATTGTCCGCAAACCCCCAGCAGCCGACGACGATAGGGCTAACGACAAATTCCAACTCTCAGCGCTCCCTCGTCAGTGCCGCAAGCTCTGCTTATGGCTTCCCACTCACAGGCCATCCTCATACTTTTAGCTCTTGAGAGGATTCCGACGATGAAAAGAAGAGCGAGGTCGTGTTTGCTGATGGTGGGCGTAAAGATGAGCCAGACTCAAGCGATGATGAAGACAAACGTCTCGAGGATAAGCTTATAACTTCTCTCAACAAGTTTGGTGTACAGCGGTGCGTCTCCCTCCGCTTTTTTCAACGTTTCTATACCTAACAAAAGGTACATATGCTACTTTTATCAACTAGTGTAAATGGCAGAAACCCCAGGACCAAAGTCCCTACAGATCCACTTGTCATTCTTTTGAAGCCGAATTTTGACTGGCGGGAGGCAGCACGGAAATGTCGTGCGTGGACCACACGGTTCATCCCTGACTCTGCAAAAGTGAGCACAGGTGCAGACGGGAGTGTCGGGGGACTTGGAACGCGCGACATCATCAACTCTGACTCCCAGCTGTCAGGCATCCAGTTCGGCAATAAAGAAGTCAAATTCTTTGCCTGTGGCAACGCGACGAAGAGAGAAATATGACGGTAGAAGAGTATGCTCTTGTGAAAGAGACAGAAGACCAAAAAGCCCTTCGTGCGCTGCTGGTTGGGGATATGAACTCGGCGCCCCAGATCGATTGCATTCCCGTTCCTCCCAGTGAAACTGATGCCCTCCAGCAAGACGTTGCTAATTTTTCGTCGATGAGTATACGCGCATGCCCACACCGCATTGGAGCTGCTATGTTCCGCAGCATGGGCTGGGTGGACGGCGGGGCTGTTACAAGCTCGAAAAGAGCGAAAATTAATGCGCTGGCTGATGGAGCCTTACCCACCGAAATCGCGCCCTGCACTCTTGGCAATTGGGGCAAAGGAACAAGATGTGCTGTATGACGGTACTAAGAAACAGAAATGGCGAGGGGATGAGAAGCGGTATATCCCGCTTGTGAAACAGGAGAGCAGTAGGGAGGAAAGCAGGAATGAGAGCACGACTGTTTCGAGGAGTACTTTGCGGTCACCTGAGAGAAGGAGGAGCAGTAGGAGGGATGATGATTGTGGGAGGGGAGGAGACAGAGATTACAGGAGGAGAAGAGACTAGCAGAAAGGACAGCGACAGGAACTTGGACCGATATCGCGATGTCGATACACGTGTCAGAGTCCAGGAATACGATGATCACGCAGAGATGGGGACAGTAAACGGGGAGGACTGGCCAGACTAATTATGGTACCGATCTTGCGGCCACTAAGAATAGCAAATCTAGGAAATGTTTAGTGGGTCCGGGTCGCTCCAAAGAACATTCTCTGCACCATGTGGTCGGAATTGGATTCCACCGCTACCACTTAAATGGGACCGACGTCATATAAAATCGTTGCCATTCGCAAATACTGACCGCCCATCTCTAGCTTTATCCACATCTATCATTTACCATGTCTCTCTCAAAGGTGAGTCTTTATTTTCCATGCTCGTGGAACACTTCGCTTTAGCTCCACATAGCACATCAATCCTAGCAAACTCATCCGCGAGTCCAAGGTTAGGGGTTCGCCACCGAATTCTATCATATTCTGGCTGATAGAATGTCCTCAGGATAAGAACTCCAACCATCATCATCTGATTAGTTCTAGGGAGTCTGATTCTACATCTCACCCATATGGAGCGCGGTACGGAATCACATCTGTCCCCAAGTTTCATATCCCTTCCAAGGGAACCAGCGCGCAGACCGCGTACCAGCTGATCCATGATGAACTGGCCCTTGATGGATCTCCCAGTCTCAAGTCAGTCTCTTGAAGTTCGTATTATTTGTTGTCTTCTCACTTTTCCAAAGTCTTGCGTCCTTTGTGAACACCTGGATGCCAGAGCCTGCGGACAAGTTGATGTTGGAAAATATGTCCAAAAACTTGATCGATCAGGATGAGTATCCTATGACGCGTATGTCACAAATAGTCACCATTCTGGCAATTTCCACTCATGATCACGTGCAGAGGAAATTCATACCCGTTGTGTCTCGATCCTTGCTGATCTTTGGCATGCACCTTCGGCGCATCAGGCAATTGGGACCGCTACTACTGGTTCATCGGAAGCTATACAGCTGGGGGGTCTTGCCATGAAGCGGCTCTGGCAAGAGCGTCGCAAGGCTGAGGGCAAGTCTATCCATGAGCCTGGCCCCAACATCGTCATGGGTGCCAATGCCCAGGTCGCTCTTGAAAAGTTTGCACGTTACTTCGAGGTTGAATGCCGCCTCGTCCCAGTTAGTGTCGAGAGCAAGTATAGACTCGACCCCCAGAAAGCCATGCAATATGTCGACGAAAATACCATTGGCGTTTATGTCATCCTCGGTAGTACTTACACCGGTCACTATGAACCAGTAAAGGAGATGTCTGACCTTCTCGACGAATACGAGCAGAAGACAGGAATCAGCATCCCCATCCACGGTGATGCATCTTTGTATTATGTTCCCTTCATATTCACTGACTCCCCGTTTAGTCGACGGAGCTTCGGGTGCCTTCGTCGCGCCCTTTGCGCACCCAAAGCTGCTTTGGGACTTCAAGCTTCCGCGGGTTGTCTCTATCAACACCTCAGGCCACAAGTATGGTCTGGCTTACGTAGGTGTCGGTTGGGTGGTATGGCGCTCCAAGGCATACCTTCCGAAGGACCTCATCTTTGAGTTGCATTACCTTGGTTCAGTCGAGTACTCGTTCTCGCTCAACTTCTCCCGTCCTGCCGCACCCATCATCGCTCAATACTTCAACTTTGTGCACCTTGGGTTTGAGGGATACCGTGCAGTAGCTAAGGATGACCTCAAAAATGCAAGGCTCTTGAGTCGTGCTCTCGATAAGTCTGGCTGGTACACAGTTCTTAGCGATATACACCGGCCAAAAGCCAAAAATATTCTTCAGGAGAATAACCATGGGACTACCGACTTCGACGAAGAAAACTCGGAGGTTAGCATTCTACCACTGGATAGCAACGCTTTCTGACGTTCCGCAGAACTATGAAGACGGTCTTCCGGTTGTCGCATTCCGGTTCTCCGACAGCTTCCAAGAGTCGTACCCTGAAATCCAACAGAAATGGATTCAGATTCTTTTGCGAACTAAAGGGTGGATTGTCCCGAACTACGAACTTGCCCCTGACTTGGACAAAGTTGAAATCCTTCGGGTCGTCATCAGGGAGAACGCGACTGAAGCGGTGAGCATTCTTATCCTAATTTTCTTGTCAAGCTTTATTGAGGCTATCATCTAGCTGGTGGAGCGCCTGTTGGGAGATATCGTAAGAAACGTTGAATACTTTAGCTAGAGCAAGAGCTGACATGAATGATGATTGTTCAGATCGAGATTACCCAAGACATCATTAAACAAGACTCCCCGACAAATGCCCTCACCTTACTTGGAAAACACAGCCGTGACAATGTTGGTAAGATGGACGAAGGCTCTGGGTCGAAGTACTCTGGTACGTACTCGAAGCAGTGTTAGAGATGGCTGAGGTGAGAGAGCGGTAGAAATATGGCGATATTTTAGCATTGGCCCAAGGCTCGGTTCAGATGTACGATTGTAGGAATAAGGAACTTTGTCAATTTCAAAACTTTGGTTCTGGTCACTTATGTCCGACGAAAGAGCAATCGCCGTCGTCGACACTCGTTACGCCAGTTGGTCTACGGCCATACCCGATAATTGGCTGACCAGTAAGTAACTCAGGCACGTGTACGTTAAGTCAAGCTTATGTAATTAGACAGGGCTGGCAAATGAATATGGCGAATATGTTGGTACTACGCATACTAAACTACGAATACCTCGACTTTTCCAGCGATGGTCGGCCAAAGGCTGTACGCGCCATGTGTAGATACTACATCTAAGATTAAATTGAGATAAGTTGGTATATTAATATACAACCGCGCAGCCCTGACCGTCGCGAACACATGGAAATCGTGAGACCGCATGGGTGAGATACCAACCTTAGTACTATGTATTACTACGTAGCACGTAGTACGGTATACTCGAGTATCGACCAATTGAAACTTAAACTCAAAATATTATGAAATTCATCAATCATTAGCCAGAACGTTCAATAGTATGGACTGTCAGTCCAGAGTCATAGCTTGGCAAGCAGTAAGTGTTGTCAGCTGTATCCTTGAAGCTTTCGCAACCTAACCCACTGCCAGGTCATACATAGGATCCACGTATTGGTAGTGACACTCTGTTTGGGCTCCCGGATATTAGTAGAATGCGTCACCTGCCAGCGGCAATCGGTCTGACCCTGCTTATCAACGGGAGTCTGCGTTTCTCAAGCAGAGTTACCCCATCTGAGTATCATATCTTCTCCTTTCACCCGAGATGCACGTATTTAAGGGAACATCGGAAGCCCACCTGCCTATACAATCTCTGCGCGAGTCACGGCCCATTCTCATCTTATGGAGCCATCCAAGGTGCTTGAGCATCGGGAGGAAGACTTGAAGGGCTTCAGTGTTTACAGCACAAAGAGTCTAGAAGAAGCCCCCTCTCAAGAGTCTGAGCAGGTTGTCCGCGGGGCAGGAGACATTACCAACTTGGTAGGTCTAACAACAGGAGTGTCCGACGACTGGTCGGCTTAACATGTTGAATTTTCTCTAGATCATATCAGATGAGGATAATCCTGAGCTCCCCGCACTGACCTTCCGATTTTGGGTCCTTGGTACCGGGCTAGCGACTTTTGGTGAGTTGGGACGAAGCCTGATACTCTCGATATCGACCCAAAATGACGTTCAACCTGTCTCAGGATCTGTTCTATCCGAGATTTATTTTTGGAAACCCCAGAATGCTACAGTGTCGGCCTTATTTCAACTCATTATATCCTACATTCTGGGTAATGCAGTGAGTTTCTGCAGTTTGCTTCACTATGTTTCAATTCATCGAGAGTATGAAGATGCACTATGCTATGCCTTCGACAGGGATTTGGCGCCATCTCAATCCTGGGCCGTTCAACATCAAGGAGCATACGTGCATCACCATTATGGCATCCACTGCATCAACTACAGCTACTGCTATTGGTATAATAGCAACACTTGATTTGTTTTACGGCGTGACCTTGAATCCTGGAGCGGCAATCTTCCAAACGTTCGCATCGCAGGTGCTACCAACCGCTTGCTAAGTCTGATATTGGAATTGACCCCATGATTCAGTCGATTGGATATGGTTTTGCAGGGCTTTTAAGAACCCTCCTCGTATGGCCAACTTACGCACTGTATCCGAACCAACTCCCGTCAATTTCTCTTCTGCAATCCATGCACTTTGGTGGTTTACTCAACAGCAAGAAAATGAAGTACTTCTGGATTGGTAAATCTTTTTAAATCGAACTTCATGAACGCTGAAGAGCTCCTCAGTCTTTTGGGCCATCTTTTGTTGGGTCGGTGAAGCAACATAACACGAGCTCACCCTCGCTGATCTCATGTTACCACCCACAGGAAATCATTCCGACTTGGATGTTCCCCCTTCTAACGGCGTTCTCTATTATTTGCCTGGCTGATAATGGTCGCTCGGCTGTTGTTCGCAACATCTTTGGTGGGGGAGGGTCCAATGAAGGTTTAGGTCTGCTGTCATTCAGTTTCGACTGGAGCTTGATCACACAAGCGTATCCTTTATATTGGCCTCTGCAGACTCAAGTTTCTTCCTGGATTGGGCTAGCATTTTGTTATGCTCTGATGAGTGAGTCGCGTCATACAATTCCCTTGTCACATCATTCATCGATTCGCTGTCAGCCGCATGCTATTATGCAGACGTGTTCCAAGGGTATTCGAGGGGGTTACCGTTCATGTCAACTGCGCTATTTACTGGTAATGGCTCATCGTACAACCAATCCGCGATCCTTACCCCCGACAATACACTCGACCCGGAAAAGTATGCTGAAGTTGGACCCCCGTACGTACATAAACAGGCATAGTAATCTTTTTGTGATGAAAATGCTTTTCAGGTTCATGACAACAACCTACGCAGTTTCTACCCTTATGAGCTATGCTTCTATGGGAGCAGCATTTTCCCACATACTTTTGTGGCACTGGACAGAGCTATGGGAAGCTTTCAAAGGCTTCAACTTCCTAAAGTCAGAGCAGGAATTTGACGAGTGAGCTATACCTTTTTCTTTACTTTCGGACTTCCTTCAACATTGCATTCCAGTGTTCACTTTCAGCGAATGAAAGTGTATAAAGAGGTTCCACAATGGTGGTACGGTTCTGTTTTCATCGTATCATTAGGCCTAGCGATTGGTATGGCGTACGTTGGCATCAACACCCTTCCATGGTGGTCTCTCATCGTTTTTACCATCCTCTGTGAGTTACCGACTTTGCCAAGGAGTTCGATTCCACCTCATGTTCTCTTGCATAGCATTCATTATCGCCGTCATCCTTGGTTTCATATATGCTGTGACAGGATTCCAGATCCCCACTGGAGGTTTTGTGCAAGTCATTGCTGTCGGTGGTTTTTCTGCATTAATGGTAGCGGTCAACTCTGACAGGTTATGTTTAGGCATATGTTCACCCTCAGCAACCGGTTCAGAATATGTATGCAAAGTTGTACGGTTACAACACTGCTTATCAGACATTTGCCATGCTCTCCGATTTGAAGCTAGGTGCTATCTTCCACTTTGATGAGTTGACTCAAGATCTAACGTTTGTTTTCGAAGGACAATATGCAAAGGTACCGCCTAGAGCTACCTTTGTTGCGCAAATCAGCGGCACGATTCTTGGGGCCAGTAAGTAACTGACGTTTTACGAGGCTTATCTCGCTGAATGCTTTGGTTGAGTTTTCAATTATGTCCTCTATAAGTCCATCGTAGACGCACACAGAGCTGATTTGATAAACCGTGCGCTATATCATACATATACAGTCTCTACTCGAACTCAAACAAGATTGATTGTAGCGATCGGAACACGTATATGGTCAGGGTGGGGCTCACAGGAGATCAACTCAGCAGCAATTACATGGGGCGCTCTGAGTGCAGAGCTATACGGCCCAGGTAAAACCTACTTTCAGGTAAGTTCTCAAGTAGATTGTTGCGAATGCAAATTCACGAATCTTTTTCCAGCTTCCTCTCGGACTTCTATACGGGTTTCTCGCTCCTTTCTTGCTCTATGCTATGCATCGCTTATTCCCAAGGTAATTTCCTCTGAAGATTATTTATAGAGATCTGATACTCGGGACGACAGACAATGGATCTGGTCCTACCTTAACATGCCGATTATATTTACGTATCTTGGTTGGCTTCCATACTCAGTTAATGGTACGTTGGCGAATCGTACGATGTTCCGTAGCTTGTACTGATGATTAATACAGGGATGTGGTGGCCAGGGTTCGCCATCGGGTTGTATACGCAATGGTGGGTCAGGACTAGGAAGCCAAGATGGTACATCAAATACAACTGTGCGTAATCTGACTGGAGATATCACGATCAACCAACTAGGGATGACTATGTAGATCTGACCTCCGCCGCTCTGGACGGAGGTACGTCCATCATTTACTTCATCCTTAATTTTGCGGTGTTCGGTGAGTTCTATGTTTGCAAGTTCGCCTCAATTGTACTTACTCCATTTAAGGGGCAAGCGGAAATGCCATAAGCTTCCCTACGTGGTGGGGAAATCCGGATCCGAGCGTTATTAGTGTCGGTGAGATCATGACTACATCATTCTTTGTCAAGATGATTGACTCATCTGCCAAAATCAGACCATTGTATGGCCACTAGTTCTTCATAACGTGGTCACCAGTGATAGGCCACCTTCCCCTGACGAAGTGTATTTGATAGCGGTTTTGTTGAAATGCAAAAGGTTCATGTATTTGAGATTTCTCAACTATCATGACAATTCAATGCTAGGGAAGAGATATGTCGCACTTACTATGAGGCCGTTATGACATTTGTGGCCATTCGTTTGCTGTGGGAGATGCTTTACATAACTGATCCGGCCAAGTTTCTTGTGAGACAATTTTGACGACATCAGAAAATATCATGCGTATGTCGACTACGTGAGAGGTGCGGTTGGGTAGGAACGACTAGAGCTTAATCATCCTCGTGAAGCTCCTTCCAAACCTGTTCAGTTTTCAAACGTTGCTCTTTGGCCTGGGCCCGGTTACGAGTCGAGCGCTCGACGCGCTAAGCCAAGGAAATATCAGCGCTAGGAGGGGCGTACTAAAGGCAGGCAACTAACCTCTTTTCGAAGGCACTTATTAAGGCTGTCCTTTTCTTGGTTGCAACCACCAGTGAGACGCGCCCAGATACTGACATGACATGCATCCAGTGCCTGGATGAATTCCCTGCAGACTTTGATGGCTAGGTCAGAACAGGAAAGAATATCACAAAGGCCGTGCGCCGCACCTATTCGTTTATCAGACAACTGCGGATGCATCTGAGAAATGCTGCATGAAAAGTGTTACAGGGCTACACGGCACCGACTGACAGTGGGATCCAAGGCAGTTGTCGAAAACCAGTGTCGGCGAGTTAACGATACACGCACAGACCAAGATGAGAAGAGAGCTCCGGTCAAGTCCCGGTTGTATGTTTTCCGTAGGCAACCGTCCTGTCCGAGAGAGTTAACGCGAGAATCGACGTGTGAAATGGTTCCATGGTCGTAAGCCTTCGTAAGCCGGTCGCTAACTTAAATCGCATCAGTACAGCTTGAAACAGTTATCTCTGAGGGGTATATATTAACCCGAACAATTCTAACTCCTTCTCCTTCAAATCTATCAATCATGTCTTTCACTCCGGAGTCAACAGACAACACCTCCATTGCCACCATCCGCACTCTTGCTGCCGATGTCGTTGGCAAGGCAAACTCTGGCCATCCAGGTGAGCACGACTAGATCAACTTCATCATGTGCAACGATAACGACGATGACCATCTTTAAGGTGCACCCATGGGGATGGCGCCTGTCTCCCATGTTCTCTTCACAAGGCAAGTCATATCAATGCGTCCACATCGTACGATTATTTAATAATACCCTAGATTCTTCAACGCGAACCCCAAAAACTCCAAGTGGTTTAACCGCGACCGATTCGTTCTATCTAATGGGTGAGTTTGTGTCCATATTCATATTCGACTGCTCGCTGATGAACACTGCAGACACGCGTATGCACTTGACCCCTGACTGGTGTATCACTAACTGATGGGCAATCTAGTTGCGCACTGCAGTACATCTTGTTGCACCTCTTGGGATACAAGCTTTCCATGGATGACCTTAAGGCATTCAGGCAGCTTGATTCTTTGACCCCTGGTCACCCGGAGGCACACCATACTGATGGTAAGTGCTATTTATGACACAGTCCAGGTTGACGGATCGCTGACACTACGCCAGGTATCGAGGTCACCACCGGTCCCCTTGGTCAGGGATTCGCCAACGGTGTTGGTCTCGCTATGGCGCAGGCACACTACGGCGCAGTTTACAACCGTCCCGGTTTTGATCTTATCAACAACTACACGTATGGTTAGTACTTTCCCAGTTCCGAAGATTCGGAATGTCATAGCCGTGTGCCTGCAGTTTTCACTGGAGATGGTTGTTTGATGGAGGGTGTTGCAAGCGAAGCCGCTTCCCTTGCTGGTCACTTGCAGTTGGGCAACTTGATCGTCGTGCGTACCTTTCACGTGTGACTTTTCCCCTCGATTAACCGGTCTGTCCCAGATCTATGATGATAACCGTACGTCGGTTCCTTATTTGCGGCTCCGTTCCGTGACTAATCCCCATTAAGACATTTCTATTGACGGTGACACCGCTGTTGCTTTCACTGAGAATGTCGAGCAGCGCTTCTTGTCATACGGCTGGCAAGTTCTCCACGTCAATGACGGTGACCAGTACGAGATGGTTTCTCATTCATATTTTCAATGTTTGACTTGCGCCCAGCGATCTTGCTGCCATTAACGGTGCCATTGTCGCTGCCCGTGCCGAGAAGACCAAGCCTACCATCATCTGTCTCAAGACCACAATCGGTTACGGATCAAAGCAACAGGGCACCCACGGTGTTCATGGCGCTCGTGCGTGTGATTTTTTGACATATCAAGTGCCTGTGTGCGAACCATCTTTCCCCCAGCTCTCAAGGCCGATGACATTCAATCCCTGAAGAGCAAATTTGGATTCCCTCCTGACCAAAAGTTCTACGTGCCTAAGGAGACTTATGACACTTACCGAGCAGCTGCCCTTCGCGGCGCCAAGCTCGAGTCCCAGTGGAACAGCCTTCTCGCCGAGTATGCCAAAGCATACCCCAAAGAGCACGCCGAGCTCACTCGCCGGATTTCTGGGAGACTCCCGGAAGGATGGGAGCAAAAACTCCCTGTGTACACCCCTGCCGATCCTGCTCAAGCATCTCGCAAGCTATCTGAGCTTGTGCTTACGGCGATCACTCCCGCACTCCCCGATCTCATGGGTGGTTCTGCCGATCTGACAGGCAGTAACTTGACCAAGGTCAAGGGAACTGTTGACTTCCAACCCCCTAGCACCGGACTCGGAAACTACGCCGGCACGTATATTCGATATGGTGTTCGTGAGCACGGTATGGGCGCCATTGCCAATGGTCTGCATGCTTATGGTGGTATTGTGCCATTCGTCGCTACATTCTTGGTGAATAGCGTGCTTCCTTAGCCGATGTTTCTCGCTGACCCCATCTTAGAACTTTGTTTCATATGCGGCTGGTGCCGTCAGGTTGTCCGCGCTCAGCAAGCATCAGGTAATCTGGGTCGGTGAGTAAACAGAATTCTTCAGAAACAAGGAAACGATGTTCATGATTTGTCAAGCCACGCACGATTCCATCGGTCTTGGAGAAGACGGTCCCACTCATCAGCCGATCGAAACCGGCATCCACCTGCGTGCAATCCCCAACCTCGACTTCTGGCGCCCTGCAGATGGTAACGAAACGTCTGCAGCCTATCTCGTTGCTCTCAAGAGCACGCAGACACCATCCGTCCTCTCACTTTCCCGGCAGAACCTGCCTAACCTTGAGGGCTCCACCATTGAGCGTGCAGCACGGGGTGGATACGTGCTCTACGAGGTCGCTAACGAGGACCTGACGATTGTCAGCAGCGGCAGCGAGGTTCCGATCGCCCTCGAAGCAGCGAGCTTGCTTAAGAAAGAGGGTGTCAACGTCCGGCTTGTCAGCTTGCCTTGCTGGTCGGTGTTTGACAAGCAGGATGAGCAATACAGGCTCAGTGTCCTCAGGAGCGGTGCTCCTATTCTGTCATTAGAGGCACTCACGGTAAATTTGAATACCTAAAGAAGTGGCACATTTGGCTGACTTGTCTCGAAATAGACCACTGGTTGGCAAAAATACAGCCACGAGGTAAGATTTCGTGATCGCATCGATTTTGCTAAATAGCTCATATATTTGGCAGCAATATGGTCTACCTGCATGGGGAGCTTCAGGACCGTACCTCAAGGTGTATGAGAAGTTTGGCATCACTGGCCCTAGTAAGTTAGCGCATACACAAGACTGTGACGTTACTAACTGTGATCCAGACATTGCCGCCGTTAGCAAGAAGGTCATCGCGTTCTACAAGCAGAAGGGCGGTCAAGTTGTGTCTCCTCTCGTCAAGGCTTTGTAGAAACCGTTTATTGTGTCGAGTAGTACTAAAAAAGTTTGCCGGTCCTGGAATTAGGTTAGATTACTTGTAGAAAGCGATGTAAAGATCCTGTAATCAAATAGATTGATGATTGACAAGTTGTGGTGCTTTGTCCTACATAGAGTATCGCTCTGAAAGGGACAGAAACTGGATATATATATATCAAAGTTGTGGTGCTGCAGAGGGTAATCAAACAAAATTGAAGCACCCTTCTTGATTATAGTTCAAGTGAACAGTATAAAACTTCAGGTGAAGTCATCGCCAATATGTGTGGATATGGATAGTCACAACTGTGAGTCTACATGGATGCGAATGTCTATTTGCGTTGGACGGTCATTGCGTCCCAGGTGAATCTCTCCTCCTCTTCCTTAATGATGTTCAGAATATGAGGCTGGAGGTATCGCTTGTCCTGAAACAGCGGTCAGCGTCAATCCACTTTTTAGTACTGCGAGATATCAACGTACATCCTCAGGCTTAGACCACTGTTCTTTTGGCAAAGGTTTGTGGTGAAGATCACAGTTGCTTGCAATTTTGAAGCGGTAGGAGCGCTCATAGGTTTCTCGCGGAGTTAAACGACCGAGTGCCTGTAATTCCAGTCAACGTTAAATATGTTCACAAAAAGTGGATAGGCAACTCACCCTTTGGACTTGTGGGTTCTCTTCGACCTCTACATGAATCCAATTTCAACATATTCATCCCCGAACTGAACATATGACACGCACGGAGGTCATCATACTTGAGGCCCATCTTGCGGTAGCCCATGAGGTCAGCATACCAGTGAGCGACTGGTGTCACATATTTCTTGAGCGTCCGCGAGGAACGAATGTAGGGTGCGAGGGAAGGGCCGAGCACGTTCATCGCGTTGGCTACTGAGTATGGTGTCTTCGCGAAACTACAATTCAAGAAGCGGAGCCACCCGGGAAGGTTATTTGGCGTTATTTGCATCCGCTTTATTTAGACTTATTTTTCAAAAAGATAAGATCTGGTAAGATAAAACTCGCAACAAATCTTGACTGCGATCATTTAGAATCACTTCCTCATCTTTCCGCTCAGATACAACAAAAATGGCCCCCAACATCCGTGAACGCACCTACATCATGATCAAGGTAGCCATCTATCATCTCGAGATCATCATCCGCTGAACGTCCGCACCATCTTCTAGCCCGATGGTGTTGACCGTGGTCTTGTTGGCGAGATCACCGCCCGCTTCGAGAAGCGCGGCTTCAAGCTCATCGCCGCCAAGCTCATCTCTCCTTCCAGAGAGCATCTCGAGAAGCGTGAGTTGGAGATCCAACCATATTTTCAACGCAATGATTGATCACATTCGGTTTGTAGACTATGAGGACCTCAGAGAGAAGCCCTTCTTCCCTGGCTTGATCACATACATGCTCTCTGGCCCTGTATTTGCCATGGTCTGGGAGGGCTTGGATGCTGTGAAAACTGGCCGTGTCATGTTGGGCGCCACCAACCCCCTTCAGTCAGGCCCTGGTCAGTCTATCATAAGTCATCAGGTTACACTTAGGTGCTCAATTTATCTTAGGCACCATCCGCGGTGACTATGCCCTTGCCGTTGGCCGTAACATCTGCCATGGCTCTGATTCCGTCGAGAGTGCCGAAAAAGAGATCTCTCTGTAAGCTCACAAGAACGCCTCGATTTATTCCGTCTGACCATCTTCGCAGCTGGTTCCCTAACGACCTCATCCAATATTCGCGCTCCAATGAGGCAAAGGTCTACGAGATCTAGACGCAGACAAAAGGATAGCAACAATAATTGCCAATGTTGTAAACTAGATACCATTACGACTGTCACGTGGAAATGGCCGCTGCAGTGACGTTAGAGAATCAGAATCAGTGTTCGCGCGACAACTAAGATGCAGACCATCAAAGGACATCATAGTTAGATTACTAGTAAAACAATAATAAAACAGAGTAGATAATAGATGAAGATAATGAGCAACAAGGTATTGTATGCAATGAGAATGAGGGTATGTATGCAAGAAATGATGATATGAGAGAACAGTTGCCAATGTGTGCGAACACCTACTAAGTACACACTCCTCGGCGTGCCATAGTATGCAGGACCAGCTACCCTAGGCATTTGATCCGGAACATGCGACCTACTACGTAAGAGGAACTCCGGCCCAACCATCGCTGATAGACATCCTGCAGCGCTTGCAAGGCGCAAAAGGAAGGTTAGAAAACCCATGGCATCGATGTCATGAAGCCACAAGCATGCATTACGTTCCAGATGCTAGTATAGCAGCAAGATCTTTCTCGCCAGCTGCTGGAAGTTGGCGTGAACGCGCTTTCAAACGCACTACATGAAAATGAGCTGTTGTGAGCGACATCAAAAATTCAAGGACTCACAGAGACGATCCAGAGAAAGTAGCACCACCTTGACAGCATTAGCATCTCGCACAGGTGAAGTATTCTTCAACAGTGCAGAGCGGTCCACCCAATGTTCATCTTGCCAGATCGCAGCTTTTAGAATCAGATCATCCATGCAACGATCCCATGAATCTTCAATGGTAAGATCAACCTGCTCGGTCCGTACATTCAGTGACGTCAGATAGTTGCCTTTTGAAGTCTGAACTTTTAGTGAGGTTGAGTGCGAGCGAACGTGTGAGGTGATGTAAGCAACAGCTTCTTGAGCAGCTTCGCCAAGCTTAGACGGATTCGAGGATAGGCCGTCAAGCTCCATGATAACCGGAACTGGCAGGACGACGGTCCATCGGAGACTCTCGATGATGGATGCGATGGCCGGTAAGGAAGATAGGATAATGTTGGTATCCAGTACAAGAATAGTATAGCCTGCCACGATATTTAGAGATGGCATCGACACGGTTTTCCAGGAACGTGCTGGGCGAGACCGCTGTCTGGGTACGTGGGCAGGTGCACGCTGACCTGAAACGTGAAGTGACCGCAAGTACCTCCGGCGTGCCTGTCAACGTCATCAAATACCATCCGAAAATCAAAAACGAGGCAACCGACCTTGAGCTCCTTCACTTCCTCAGAATCATTTTCGTCGTCTTCACTCTGTTCTGATGATTCATCGGCATCTTCATCCTCAGCATCGACATCCATAGAATCGTCGGTCCAACGACGACCACTTCGCCTCCGTTCCTCTTCCTCGCGCTCCTGACGATCTTCCTCACGCCATCGCGTCACTTTCGCTTCCAATACACCCTCAACCCTCCATTCACGTGTGCCATCCACCCAGGTGAACCCATCAACAACACTTGACAAGGAAACCGCACATCGGACAAGTCGGCTCCATCTCTTGCTTGTCTCTCCACGCAAGCTCTCCCCACGGGAGTGACCATCGTCTTCGTCATCTTCATCTTCGATGATTCCATCGGTGAGCTGACCGCCTTCTTCCACATCTAGAATCTCCACCTCCACCCGCCTCTCCTCTCCGCTCTTCCAGTATCCACGCTCGAAGACTTTTCGACCAATCCACTCCATCCCACGAAGGCACCAGTCCTCGGAGAGAGGCGGGGCACAACCACTTGTCAGCATCGCCCACCGCTCGCCGCTAGAAGCTGGGATATCCAATCCTTGCGTGGCGAAGATATCGCGGGGAATTGTTGCAAAAAACTGGGCAAGATCATGCCAAGGTATCGAACGTTCCATTACGGAAAGTGTCTCTGTGTGTTTCGTGACGGTAGCCAAGAAGGTGAGCATGACTGAGAGATAAGGATTGAGAGTTGAACGAGCAAAATGTGAGGCCTTCCGCGTCGGATTGCGGAGAACAAATGAGAGCATTGAAAATGCAAGTTCCAACGCTAGTTTGAATGACACCGGCAGCTCCATAGGAATATTTGCATCCGATAGAGCTGGAGATGTTTGTTGGGTGCCTTCGTCATCCACGTCCATCCGTTTCTCTTCGCCGTCTTCGTCGCGGAATGCGGGCGTAACTTGATACTTCTTAGCAACTTTTACAGCTGGAACACCTGCGCCAGTGTCACGAGCACCTACGCCACCAATCTTACGCAGCACACCGCTCGGACGACCATATTCAAGCACGGCACCGATGTTCACGACAGCCATCATGATCCACTCGCGTTCCTCGGCTCCTTCGATTTCGATGCGCTCAAGGAAGCGAGCGAGGGTCGGCGAGAAGTCGTCAAGTTGGATGTTAGTGAATAGCATGCCATGTAAAAGAACGAAGAGTTCGGGTGCACGGGCGTCAGGTTGCGATCGCCGCGATTGCGCAGTTGACGACCAGATGGGAAGAATGGACTCTCGAGAGGTTGAGAATGTGTGGAGGGTGGTCATACTATGGAGAGCAACTGATCAGCAATGATGCAGAGAGAATTGACGGGAAAACAAACCTCTTGACAAAATGATACACGGCGCGTAGCTCCTCGTTGTCGACCTCACGGCTTAACAAACCGAGATGGTGGTGCAACTTACCTGCACCAGGGGTATCCGCAAGGCCTTGAGCATACCACTCCTTTGCAATACTTCGCCAGCGCTCCTTCTCTGGCTCGACATCCATCATCCGCGCGGCGACAACGCCAATGCTCGGGCTCGGTGAATTGTCTACCCGTGCAGCGGGATGATCAGAAGATGATTTGACGCTCATCTGTGATTTGCTCTTGGCTGTCACAGGTTCGCCATCTGCGGATGCCGCGGCCGCTTTAGACACAGCGTCTGTAGTTAGTGCCGAGCCTTTCAATTGGTTATTAGTGACCATTGCAGCCACAGCCATGCGATAGCGCGCAAGATCGCCAAGAGCCTCGAGCCAGCCGGATCGGAACGAACGCAGAGTCGGCTCCTCGAGAAGGCCGGTGTAGAAGGTGTAGGCGTAATATATAAAGTCTTGAAGATGTTCAAGAGCGAGAGGCGAGGAAAACGAGGCACGCCTCAAGGCCTCCAGGAGTTTGTGGAATGCGTGTGTCCAGAGGCGAATGATAATATTGTACTTGCTTGGGATTACCCGGAGGGAGGCCGGAACGCTCGGTGCGAGGGAGATCTCCATCAGATTATGCATCATCTCAGCGAGTCTGTACGCATTCCATCAATGATATCATGATGAAAACCGGAAAACTACTTACCGTTTATGGTCTGAGATCAGCTTCGTCCATTTTTGCTGCTGGAGGTCTTCGTCGCTAACTTCGCGTCCTCGTCCTTGGAGAACAACGCGACCTTCATCTACGAGATCATCGGGGTCCTCGTTTAAGATCCTTGTTTCTAGAGCGGATATGTTGCGGTACAGCTTTTTAAGCTGAACGGCGAACGCATTATTGCCTGCATCCTCACGAGGCTTGCTATCGAATAATGCGGACGATGCAGATGAATTATCCGTCGTGCCAGATGAAAGGGTGAAGCTTGATGTCAAGGAATGAGCATACGAGGAAGTCGAGGACGCGGAGACATAGTCTCCTGATGATTTAGGTGTAGGCGGAGGCCTACCACCATTTGAGGATGGACGGGCCATAACCGACACAGCAAACCTTACAGGATCATCCTTCCTGTGGTCGAATAATTGACGGTTTGCTGGCGGCTCCCTCTGATGGGAAGTGAGGGTGTTGCGCGGCGGGGAAGAACTACTTGTCACATCGGAAATTGATTCGGGTTCAGTTGTCCGTCTCATGGGAATGGGATCTGTGTTGGGATTGAATAATTTGCCCTGTTGAGTCTGCTTTGTGTGATGGTGGGGGCGAGGGGACGTAGATATCTTGAGGCGCCGTGAGAAGTCATCTGGGTCTGCCTCTGGACGGGACACGATAACATGAGGTGCGAGGTGAGCCTTGCGTGGAGATGTCACTGCGGGAGAGCTGCGGGAAGGAACGGGTGGCGGATTGGGATTTGGAGGTTGCAGACGAGAAGTAGATGGAGATGACGGCGTTCGCTCAGGGCGTTCGCGAGGACGAGTTGCACTAGATGAGTTGAATGAACAATATAAAATTTAGCAGATGAGTTACATAGGAAAGAAATGAAACATACACGGCATTTCTTCTCTGGAAGGCAACCATACGCTCTGCAAAATCGGTTGGCTGAGCGGGATCACGGTCCCTTAGCCTCCTTGAAGGCTTTGGCTCATGGTTTGATTCCATGACCTGTAGCAGCTCGAAAAGCTAGAAGTGCTGCTGCTAGAGGTTGTAAAAGCGAAGATATACTTCTAGTACGACTGCGAGATGAGTGGACGGAACGCAAGAGTAAACGCTGTGGGCATACCGTTCCTTGTCCACTGCGCATTTCGAGAATCCGCAGTCGTTGACTGCGCCGATCAAGATCTATCCAAATTTAGCACTTTGTCAACTACAAAAACATTTTCTTAAATTCAAGATAATTGCAAGCACTTTATTGTAGGTTATCACAAAGAAATACTTGGTTGCTAACTACCAATACCTTGACACTGGATTCAGTGGGTGACGGGAACCTCTAGGCGAAGTAGCAGCCGTGTAGTGCCGCAGGCTCGCAGCTTAGTTTGAATTGGCAGTCATGGCCCGGGAGTGTCCTAGTATCCTTTTGGCCTTGCCACTTCCGACACGCAGGCTCACAGTCGCGGATACACCACTCTTGCAAATCTGCTGCCAATCACGATGATAGTATTTGAAACAACAGTCACTGTCCGCAGTCTCGCACAGCCGCTGTCAAGGATCTCTAAAGAGTCCAAACCGATCACAGGCACAGTCAATTGCCTTTCGTACTTAAGACCACTTGGTGATTACCAAGTACTGGCGGTGGTGCAATTTTGCGGTTAGCTGCGGAGATAACGTGCTCGCTGCCGTATAGAATGGACCCGCGACAACGCCGCTGCTCGGAAAGAGGTTTCCAACCTCACCCTGGAGATTGCCTAGCAATCCCCTTGATCACACGTATGGAAGGGTACTTTACTGCTATATGAAGTTCCTGTGACCTTCTATGCGAGGTTCAAGTCTCATTTTTTTACAGATACAACAAGCCTCCCACGAGCAACCCCATCTTCCTCGAGTGCTCCATTACCAGGAGTGATGACCACCGCTGACAATAATACTGCGAATTTTACAGTTAGCTTCACTGCTAAGCAAAGAAATACAACGGAGTCAACGCACTCGCTACCCGTACAGAATGTCGATGCATCAGATGCCAGCCACGTCACTACACCACGCAGCTCGTCAGGGCGTCCGAGTCGACCCAAAGGGTTCATACTAGACCACACATCGAAAAGGTGCGGTTGTTTGTCCAGATATGCTGCAGTCATACTATCACAGCCATCATGATTTAGCATTGCAATGCAATTAATTGCGAGGCGAACCTGGTGTAGATATGTCCTGGAGACAACGAGTTGACGCGAATCTTCTTTTCGCCAAGCTCGCAAGCCATGCTACGAGCCATCTGCAGGACAGCTGATTTGGAGCTGTTGTACGATACCCAGGCGTGGCCCTATACAGGGTCAGCATGCAAACATGGCAATAGCAGTTTTTGGGAGATACGCACTCTGTTAGTGATGCTGCCTGACATTGATGCGATAAGAATGATACTGCCACCGCGTCCGAAGCGCGACATCTGTCTGCCAGCAGCCTGCGCAGTGAAGAGGACACCACTGGCGTTGACATCCAGGACCTTCACATCGGGGTTGATTTTAAAAACTGTCGGTGGAAAGCAACTAGTCAACAATCACCCACCTCCCTGTACTCCTGCGCCGGGTATTCCAGACAATCTATGTGTGACCTGAGAATACCAGCCGCAGCGATGCAAAAGTCCATTCTTCCCTCTTTATCACCAATCTCCTCCGTTTTTTTCCAAAGCGCCTGCTGATCAGTGACGTTCGCGCTGAAATACTCCAGCCGCGAGTTATTCCCTAGCTTTGCGACGTAATCTCTGCTTGCGATCCATTCATCTGATGGCTTTTCTGGAAGATCGAAACAGTATACGACACGTGCACCAGCTTCGCAACATGCAAGAGCCATCTCCAGGCCAAGGCCCCTATTTCCGCCGGAGATAAGCCCAACGCGGTCGGTTAGTGCGAACTCATCGAAGATCTTGGGCTTTGGTGTGATGGATGGGTCTGCAGCAGCCTCGAGGGCAGCCTCGATACCGAGTTTACCGAGAGGAGATGCAGATTGAGCTGGGAATTGGGAGCTATGGGAATATTCAACTTCCGTTTCAACATTTCTAGATAGATCGATCGAAATAAACATCTTACCTGGACATGATAGATGATTGCGACGGGTTCGTCCCAGTAACGTTAGGGGAACGATCGCGTATGAGGGGTCTTTATACTGCACGGATCTCCACCCCAATAAGGCCCGGCCTTCTGTGAGCTCACCTGACCATAATCAAGGCAAGATGCGGCGTATAAATAATGAAATTGGTACCAAATTCTGAAGGACTTCGTGACCACATGAGTATGAGGTGTTGATTTACGGAACGAAGTGGTCTTCCTACGGCAGATAAAAGAATTGAAATATCCGCGTTATCAGTGTTTGATCTGATAGTACAGTTCTAGGGGATTATGGGCTTCCATTGATGCACATCTGATATCATATGATATTTCCATAAGTGTAGTACTTTACAAGCTGGCGTGCGACATGAAAGAAAAATCTCTGCGTGCAGTACTGTGACTAGAAAGAACGGAGCTCGTTACGTGTGTGGAGCTTAGTGAGCACCTATGAAGAACGGTCAGTGCGACTGTAGCAAGTCTAGATTGTGAATTATACTCACCTCAGATATAGTACAGACAATAGAGGGGCTGGGAAAGTATCGTTGGATTAACTTAGGCGACGAAGGCAAAAGAGAGAGGCACCTAATATACAACAACTACAAGGGCTGAAAAAGTAACAATGAATTAACTTGGGAGACGAAGGCAAAGGAGGGAGACACCGAGAAACAAGAACTTAGCGAATTATGATATAGCATCAAAGTTGACATCCAAACGACCTCTGTACCTTGGCGTCAAGCTTTGGGTGCGCCAACGAACCATGGCGTGACAAGGGCATTTGCGCGTCTGAGGAGATTGACACCAAACCAAGACGACAACGACTCCCCATTCCACTGGTCTGCCATATGTATTATCTTGTCGTCATCATCCAAATCCACAACGATGATAGACTCAATTCGCTAAAAAGAAGTAAGAACGTGAGTACTTTTCTCAGAGGTTAGCCAACACTGTATACCTTCTTGGATCCTATGTACCGCAAAGTATATTCTTGCGTTTGCGAGTAGATGAGACGTTTCGGAAAGCGAGTAAACGACATGACTCGACTCGAGATTGTCTCTGACTTTGAAAAAATCTTAGGCTGAAGACCTATGAGGCTTTTACATTTCACTTGAAAGCACGATTACTCGCCATGGCAAACCACTGCGTGAACGACTCAGATCTTGGCAAGTATATCATGAACTAGAGAGTCGCACCTGAGGAGCATATTGCGCATAACCCTCGCATCTGACCAAAGGATCCTACCAGAATGAGAGAATCGTGGAGTTGAAGAATGGTATGAAGCTGACCTCAAAAACTGCATCGGGCCTCCAAGTTCTCTCAAAAATCTCCATTGACGGCCGACAACAGTAGAGCTCGTTCAGATCAACCATGATGCGATCTCGAATCATGTCGTCCATGGGTGGGCTGGGCTTTCCAGGAGACGCAATAACTTGGTCATCATCCTCGGACACAGGCGCTCCAGAGTAATGGGCACCCCCAGCGGCTGAGTAGAAGATGTCTGGAATTGGAAGAGGTAGTTGCAATGTCTGACGGTGGTATATCATTGTGGGTGATGCTGAATCACTGCTTTTGCGTGAAGTAGCGTGTACAGAGGATGTTTCCTGTGAGGTGGTCATTTCCGGAGCTTCAGACGAGTCTGCAGCTTCAAAGCTTAAGCCCAAGCCTGTTCTAGATCGACTCCACACCTACACCAATGTGGAGAGACCTAGGAGATAAGATAAGATAACAGAACAGTGGCAATGCTTTCATAGTCTAGACGACTCCAAATAAACAGGTACCCGGTCCTCCCAAGTACATATACATATAATCAATTCAGAACTCAATTCAGCTCTACCATGCGGTATATCCACCATCGACAACAATGCTAGGAAATATTCACGTCAATGTTCACATCTCAAACCAAACATTCTACGCACTTGCTTCCCGTGCAAAAACTCGATGCGTCAGATGCCAGCCACGTTATAATTCCACGTAGTTCGTGAGGCTTTCCAAGTCTATTCATAACGCTTTGCTCTGACCATATAGCTTGATATTCCGGTCGCGCAGAAATTATTGCTGTCGTCATGCTGTAAACTTGTGCGTCAGAGGTTTTGGAACACAACTTGAACACAGAACGTACGGTGTCTCAATATAACCTGGTGATAGCGAGTTCACCCTGATGTTGTTTTGTGCAAGTTCACATGCCATGACACGAGCCATTTGTATCACTGCAGCCTTGCTAGTATTGTATGGAAGTACTGGCGTGTGCTGCAAGTGTAGTACTAGTCAAGGGTATGTAAGCGAGAAGAGCTGAACTATGGTTACCTTCAGAGCAATACTGCCAGCGATGGAGCCCAGGAGAATAATGCTTCCCGGTGTCTGGAACCGGTGCATTTGCCTTGCAGCAGCTTGAGCACTAAAGAACACTCCTTTGAGGTTTACAGCATAAACCTCTCACGAAGTTGAGCTATGTTCTTACGATCAAATACAGAACATCGACACACCTCTTCGAGCTCTTCTTCTGTATACTCCAAGCAAGGCCGCGCGGCTCCAGCGATCCCTGCTGCTGCGACGCAAATATCCATCCTCCCCTCCTTTGTTGCAATTTCTTCTACCGTTTGGAGCAGCTTTTTCTGATCACGGACATCATTAGTCACATATTCGAGTCTTCCTGCACCCTCAAGTTTTGCTAGGTTCTGGCGAGCGACGTTCCAATCTTCACCTGGCTTCTCCGGGAGATCCAAACAATATACTACACGCGAACCAGCCGTAGAGAGTGCCAATGCAGCCTCGAGTCCGAGACCACGGTTGCCTCCAGTGACAATCGCAACCCGGTCTGTTAATGCAAAATCTCCCAGGCCCTCTCTTTTGATTGCGGGCGTAGAGTGCAAGGAGGCTAACCTGACTCCACTCCTGTAAATAGATGATACATGTGAGCGCCGCAAGATTGCTAGGCTGGAGCAGCTGGTGATTGACTTCAGCATGTTAGGTGTCACTTTATCGTGGATACAGGATCAGATGAACCATGCCTCGCGCATATTAGTATAGACGAGCAATGGCGCCAGTCTATCCCCTACAGGAGTAATTGGCATTCCGAGTCCGAAATAGATTGGCTCTCCTTATCTTTCAGAAACCATGGTACCGTCCGACGTACACGGCAAAACACGTAATTTGTAAACCTGACACAGGCCGAAAAGGATAATTTGGGAATGTGGCAGATACGAACTTCGGATAATCTGAGCAAATTTCGTATGAAATCAAAATATATACGTCATGCACCACTTTATGGGTCCCATTTCATTGTCCCAAGAAAATTGTAAGTAGAAGGTCATGGCAACATCAAAATTAGTTAATCTAGATATCATAGACGTATCAACCCCTAGTTGTTAGTCATGTGTAATGGTACTTGTAAGGCTGACATCTTGAGCCATGTGTCTGTTGGATGTGAGCCTTATGTATTCACGATGTTTCCGCAATGTATGTTGTATACGTTGTTACAAGTAACATCGGTCACGTGGCCCCCCTATCATTTTCCCTTCATCCTCGCCCTCACCATCTACCAGCTCGTCCTCCTTTACCGACTTTCCGTTGACCGGATCCTCGGGACCGTTCCCGTCCCTTGCATCGCCCGCCTCTATGCACGTGCACGCACGTTCCTCCCCTGATTCGACCACCAATGTGGTCCCGCACCTATGACTCGGTCTGACTCGTGCCACCAATGTGGCTTTCCTCTTTCTGTTCCTTCTGACTGCGGATTCCCGCACGTTGTATTCTTACTGTTGGTTCGTTCCAACGTTTCTCGGTCTCATTCCACATTCGACCACCCATCACTAATCCGGCTATGTTGCCAATGCACCTATACCATTCTCGTTTCCCCTTTACCCTTACCTACTGTGCGGTAGCCTTGCCCTTAACACTCTCCACTTAGTATAAGTAGTCGGTCACCCTGTACTAGATTCTCTAACTTGAATCTACTCAATCTTCCCTGGAACATACTTCCCTCTGAACGCCCCTTCGGCTTCAGTCTCTAGTATCTTTTCTTAGTTGCTCATCGCGACTAAGTCTACCTCGATCGACCTCATCGTACGGACAAGACAGTCCTTACCTTGAGCGACTTCACAGACATCCGTCTATGAAGTCACGTGACTCGCGTGTACTGTGATCGCTGCCGACTCGTCGTCGCCAGCCTCACTTGCTATACCGGATCCTTCTGGTTACGTCACGAACATTAGTGGACGACGCCCCTCTTAGGGCTCTGCCTAACAGATCTATTTGAGTGCGTAACATACGTGTCATATCCCGCGTTCCGGACCCGGACCCATCACACACATCATTTCCGGACTTCCAGATCTGGCCGACTTCTATCTATCGTCCGGATCTGACCCACGTCTATCTTCCGTGCCTTATCCCTTTGTATGTTCCTTCTCCAGTTAGACTATACTCATTTTCCATACCTCGTTTCATTTCCACCTTTATTTTCCTATGTTCTCATCTCCGTCTTCATTTACTATTTTCCGATAGACTAGTGTTTGACTTTTCTATACACTCCGTCCACAGCCTCGCATAGCTTCGGACTGCGCAGACTGATTCTCCATTAAGTCCTCAGTAGTATATAAACCCTGTAAAATCTTTGTACTTCCTCAGTTCAAATATTATCTTAGACTCTGCTCATTCCCTTCTCTGTCCGACTTGAGTTTCTCCTCTCGTCGTCCTCCACTAGTCTTAGGATCGATTCCTATAGACTTCTCACCTCTGCCTCTACCTCTGGTAGTCCTCTGCTGTTTCCTTTCTAGTTCGGACATTGTCCGGATTAGTCTTATCCTTCATTCCCAAACATCCGCCGGAATTCCCGCGCATCGGACATCGGACTCCGGACTCATCCGACAACCTTCGGACATCGTCCAACAGCCCTCAGAAGTTAGGGGCACGTACTCGGGTAAGGGGCGCAGCGCACGAGCTGAAGCCAAGCCCTTCGGATCCGACCCTTGAGCATGTTCTTAACAGTATATTCGAACTCACACCTTACCGAGTATACTTACAACTAAATTCATGGCACCAACAACCACTCAGACCAACCTCCGCGCAGCGGGCTTAGTAACCGCCCGACACGACTCTACTCCCATAGTTGATGCATTCACTAGCTTCTCACAGTGTTGCGCTAGCGCGCAGGGCGCTGCATCCAGCATCTCTCAACTCATGAATCGTCCGCACCCATAAACCCCAACTCGCACACTGGCCGGATTCCTCCCGGAAAACGAAGATACTCCAGGTGGAGATCTGCTGGATGACGGGGAGGTGACCCGGACGATGAACCTCCGGAAGACCCGACTGACGATGAAAACGAAGGTCTCAGTCCACAAGACCTGGTCTTCCTCCGCCTTTCTCAGACAATCAATAACCTGGCGTGTAACAACCGCCGATCCGCCGTCCCTGACAACTCTAAAATCAAAGTCCAAGAACCGGACACCTTTGATGGCACTGAGCCCTGGAAGCTCTGGGTGTTCTTTGTCCAATGTGAGCTTAACTTCCAAGCTAAGCCAAAGTCTTTCTGCACCGGCCGTGCTAAGGTCAACTTCGCGCAATCATACCTCAAGGGCATGGCCCTTGAATGGTTTGAGCCGGACCTCCTTTCGGATGATCTCGTGGATCGTCCAGAATGGATGGATGACTACTCCGAGTTCATGTTAGAACTCCAAACTAACTTCGGACCTCATGACCCAGTCGGAGATGTGGAAATGCAGCTGGAACAGCTCTATATGCGCGACGGACAGCGCATCAACAAGTATGTTGTAGAGTTCCAACGGCTCGCTTCCCAAGTCTGTGGTTGGGGCGATGAAGCTTTGCGCCGTCAGTTCTACAACGGACTTCTGGCTTGCATCAAAGATGAAATTAGTCGTCAAGGAAAACCCACCACTCTGTCCCAATACAAAACCCTTGCCCAGACTATCGACACCCGATACTGGGAACGCAAGGGAGAAGTCTCCCGCAAAACCAAACCCTCCGCATCCACCCCTCCTGCTAAGCAGTCAGCTTCCACCTCCGACTGGAAAGAATACTCCGGCGGAAAACCCGGAAACACTTTGGCTTCCTCCTCCGCCAAACTTCCGGACTTGAAATCCAAGCTCGGAAAAGATGGTAAACTCACCTCCGAGGAGCACCAGAGGCGCATGGAAAAGAAGCTCTGCCTCTTCTGCGGTGGACCCGGTCACACTGCCCGGGACTGCCTAAAATCCACTTCCCGTGCGGCCAAAGGTCATGCTAGCATGGTGACTCTGGAAGCCAAACCGGAGGTCTCGGAAGAGACAAAAAATTAGTCTGCAACCCTCTTGACTCCGCGCGGGACGAGGGTTGCGTTGACTCAACCTGCGCAACGGAGCTACGTCTCAATGCTGTTTCTCTTTCCGATCCAAACTCACTTATGCCAAATATCTCTATTTCTACTTTTCCCGATATCTCTCCGTTCCTGGCTCTAGTAGATTGTGGTTCCTCCCATTGTTTTATAGAAAGCAAACTAATCTGAGAAAATAACATTCCGATGAAGGTTCAACGATACAGCGAGGCACGAACAATGGTCCTGACTGTATCTATAAATGTTGTAAGGTTGTGCGTTGCCTAGTCTGCTATACTTGAGACGACAAGTGCATTCGACCCTAAAGGGGAAGCGAGTGCAGCAAGGATCTAGTAGTAGGCGCTGAAGGTGCTACTGGTTGGTGAATGCGAAGCGCGGGAAAGCGCAGGTGCGCGCGAGGCGCGAGAATGCGCGAAGCACGGGAATGTGCACGTGTGTATGCGGAAACAAGTGAGAGTAAGAGTGAGTTTGCTTAAGTGATGATTAGACACTAGACAAGAGGTGAGAGATGCAAGCTGAGAGATGTTATATGCGAGGTGCCAAGGAATAGATTTCAACTATGCTCTGCTGGGTAGTAAATGGGTATTGTTGTGGTTCCGTCCTCTGTCGTTCTGGTGGGTGAGTAAGTGAGTAATAGTATGTACTGCTGGCGCTTAAGTATGGTGCCTAAGCGCTGTCATGTGGAGCCGAAGCACTACCGAGTAAGGTATGTAAGGATATATGTAAGTAAGGGCCCATGATAAAAATAAAGATGGAACAATATGCAAATGTGAGAAATGGAAATATACGCACTAGGGAACTTGGTGGACAGTGGATGGATGCTTCCAGATGGCTGGCGCTATAGGGCGCTCAAGCGCAGGAAAGCTCGCACGCATATACATCGTGAAGCGCGGGAAGTTGCGCGCACATTGCGCGATGCGCGGGAAAGCTGCGCCTCATGTAGGAATAGCTGTAGGAAGCATACAGAGCGATGCTACAAGTTCGTGCTGTATACTCCTTGGTGAAAACTGCAATATTGCACAAGGAGAGGCATGAGTCTCTACACCGACCTATGCAATTCCTCCGCTTCCGCTCCATCTGTTTGATGGTACTTCTAATGCCACTATTACCAAGGCAGTAGATTTACCGATCCGGTTTCCGACCGGCGTGGTTACCTCCGAAACATTTTATGTTACTCCGTTGGACTCATCCTGTTCCATCATTCTAGGATATAGCTGGCTCACCCGACACAATCCGTTGATTGACTGGGTAAATGGCAGCATCGATTTCTGTCCGATTCCTCATGGAGTGCCTTCACCCCCTCCGACCTCACTTCCGCCGGCTCCGGTGGAAATCCCTTCCATAACCTCGCTGAGTCCCTCCGCTGATAGCGCCATTCCCAAGATTTCCCTGATCAATGCAGTTGCTTTTTGCCGGGCCTGCAAGTTAGAGGGATCGGTCCAGTTCAGTATTTTCATCCGACCCACTGGTGTCAATCTCCGCTCCGCTACACTCTCCTCCGAACCTCCGAACCTATCCGGAATCCCTTCGGAATATCACGAGTACGTGGATGTCTTTGATAAGGGCAAAGCCGGACAGCTCCCTCCCCATCGTCCCTATGATCTAAAGATCAATTTGGAAGAAGGAGCGGCTCCACCTCTTGGCACCATCTATTCTCTTGCTCTGGTTGAGCTTGTAGCTCTTCGCAAATTCCTTGATGAGAATATTGCGACCGGACTTCTCTGTTCCTCATCCTCTCCGCACGGAGCCCCTGTCCTGTTCGTCAAGAAGAAGGACAGCTCCCTACGTCTCTGTGTTACAACTACTATCTCATTCTTCTTTCGCTCATACGATATGCCTTCCTTTCTTGGAACTGTACTTACTATCTCATGATAACTTGGTCTGTGCGCACATATGGATCTATTTAAGCACATGTACTACGCTTGTATTCCTTACTTGAATCTTACTAGGTTTTACCTGGAACATCCTTCGCTTAAGATCTCCAATCTTAAGTCGTCTTGAAACCTGATTCTTAGTCAAAGCACTCCTTTGATTAAGTCCACAGAACTCTCTCTTATCTGAGAGACTGAGAATCTCGACGACCGTAAACTCTGTCGAGTTGTCATTGTTAGAACTATCCTAGTTCGTAACAAAAGATTCAAGTCGAAAGACACCACACATCCGTGTATGTCCGATACCAAAGAAAAAGACAAACCGAAACCAAGCAGACCAGCTGAGCAAGACAAGCCAGCACCGACAGCAGACCTGACATCACTCACCCCAAGACTACAGGCTTTAAACCTTGGTACTTCTGTACCCCCGCTCAATATGTCGACATCAAACACTGCCAACAGCGGCAAAGAATTCGAATACAAGATAAACCACCCTCCCATATTCAATGGAGATAGGGATATGTCTAGATCATTCCTCCTATCCTGTAACGCCTACATGGATATCAACGACAAACTCTACAAAGAAGATAAACATCGCATCATCTTCATCACGTCATTCATGAACGAAGGGAATGCCAGATTATGGAAAGAAGAATTTCTGGAAGATGCTCAGTTCATCGACTCTTCCGGACAGAAGAAAGGATATGGAAATATGAAAGATTTCTTAGAAGCCTTCAATAAGGCATTCTCCGCAATTGATCCTTCTGGAACAGCAATGACTAAGCTAGGAGCTCTCAAACAAACCAGAGATCTCCAAACCTATATCGCCGATTATCAGAGACTAATTGCACAAGCAAAAGTCAAGGAAGAAACCGCCAAAATCTTTCACTTCCAACAAGGACTCAATATAGGAATCCTTATCAAGATGTTCAATGCTGGAAACGTTCCAAAAAGCTTCGACGACTACATCGCCGCAGTAGTCGACATTGATAACTGCCACACACAGTTACAATCCATCAGATCCTGCTTCCCTGTACAACAAAAGAAGAGAAGATTTGGGGATCAAAGATTTGTACCAACCAGGGATCGCGATGCTATGGTGATTGATCGACTTACGGATGAAAGTCGCCAAGAACACATGCGTGTTGGAAAGTGTTTCACTTGCCACCAAATCGGACACCGTGCCCGGGAATGCCCACAGAAGAAAAAGGGGCCTCCTTTTGTCCGCAAAGTGGAAGAGGAAGAAGAAGAGACTAGGCGCATTCAAGAGGATTTTTGAAACGGAGAAACATACCGACGATGGAATCTCCGATAGAACCTGTACGTTTGATACGAGCTGTCAATGAAAAAAAAGAACTTCGCATTCCCATTACTCTCATATCTCGAAAACAGGAAAATGTTGAAACAAGCACAGTAATCGATTCTGGCACTTCTGGAACCTATATTTCCGAAAGCTTTGTGAAAAAGCTCGGAATAAAAACCCGAAAATTAAAAAAACCATTCAATATCCGAACTGCAGACGGAAGCTATTTTAGCAGTGGACCAGTAAATCGGTACTGCACCCTTATCATCAAAATCGATGAATGAACCATGATAGGAAAATTCAACATTACCAATCTAGGATCACGAGACCAGATTCTCTTGGGAATTCCGTGGCTCCAAGCAATGAATCCCTCTATCAATTGGGCAGAACGAACTCTCTCACTTCCTAATACCCCGAAATCTATCGAAATCTCGGAAAGTATTCGGAAACTTAACACTCCCCTCGAACAAAGAAAGTGGACAAATTCCAAACTAAAGAAACAACCATCCAAACTCTCTGCTTCTATTGAAGAAATCCCCAAGGATGTACCATCGTTGCTACCAATGGAGGATGACGATCTTTTTGATACCAAAGAAGACGTTTGGTGCGCTCCACCAGTGCAAGACATCTCCACCTATGAGCTAGATGATGGGGAATTCCTAGTTGAATACAGTGCTGATGGAGAGTTCGTCCGAATTATACAAGAAATTTCGCTCGATACTCCTCTCACAAAGGATGGAACATCCTTTTCGGAACAGGTTCTGATCATCACCCCTCTTAAAGTCAGCAACAAGGCGCAAGAATTTGCTACGGAAGAAAAGGAAAAACAAAAGAAACCCTTCGAAGAACTCGTGCCCGCTTATCTTCATGAATATGCAGATGTATTTGCCAAAGACGGACTAAAACAGCTCCCTCCGGAACGTCCTGGAATAGACCACTGCATAGAAACAAAACCTGGGTTCCTTCCAAGAACGTCTAAGGTGTATCCTCTCTCCCCAAAGGAAAGGCTTGCAGTAAAGAAATTTATCGACGAAAACTTGGAGAAAGGTTTTATCACTCCGTCGAAATCCCCACAAGCCAGTGGTTTCTTTTTTGTAGGAAAGAAAAGTGGAGAGCTTTGTCCCTGTCAAGATTACCGAGGAATTAATGATCAAACGATAAAGAACTCTTATCCTCTCCCACTTCCAGGCAACTCTTATCGAACGACTGCATGGGGCAAATTTCTTCACGAAAATGGACATCAGATCAGGCTATAACAATATCCGCATCCACCTGGATGATTGATGGAAAGCCGCGTTCACTACGGAACATGGATTATTCGAACCAAGCATAATGTTCTTCGGGTTATGCAACTCACCTGCCACCTTTCAAGCATTTATGGATAATGAATTCCGTCAGGAAATCAACGAAGGATGGCTGGTGATCTACATGGACGACATCCTTATCTTTTCAAAAACACTTGAAGAACATCACGAACTGAACAAAACGGATCTTAACAAAGATTAGAGTGGAAAAGCTATTTTTGAGACCAGAAAAATGCACATTCAACTCTCAAGAAGTCGAATTCCTTGGCATGGTCATTAAACCAGGATCCGTAGAAATGGACAAAGCAAAAACCAACGGCATCAAGGAATGGCCCGTTCCCACTTCTGTTAAAGAAGTTTGGTCGTTTTTAGGATTCTGCAACTTCTACCGTTCATTTGTTCGCGCATTACTCGGATATCGCTCGTCCCCTTATCGATCTGACAAAGAAGGATACCATTTTCTCTTGGAACGATCAGCATCAGCAAATGTTTGACCAATTAAAAACCTGTTTCACTACCCATCCCGTACTCCGCAATCCAGATCCCGTAAAACAGTTCGCTATTGCCATGGATGCCTCATTAGTAGCAACAGGAGGAGTTCTACTACAAACTGATGGAAATGGTACCTATCACCCCTGCGCCTATCTGTCGCAATCATTCAATCCAGCCGAACGAAATTACCCGATCTTCAACCGAGAACTCCTTGCCATAATTCGTGCGCTAACCGAATGGCGGCATTATCTTGAAGGACACCCCTCCCCAATTATAGTTTTCACAGATCACATGAACTTGCTCTATTTTAAGAAAGCAGAGCACTTATCTCGTCGACAAGCACGATGGCAGATGCTTCTGACTGACTTTGATTTGGAACTACATCATGTTCCTGGTTCTAAATTAGCTGTGCCTGACGCCCTTTCTCGTCGGCCAGACCATGACACCGGATCCTCCGATAACGATCATACCATTTTACTTCCCGATTCCATGTTTGTTCGCCTCATCGATGATGACCTTCGCGCCACCCTTGCCAGCTCAGATTCCCTTAACGATCCAATATTCGCTACTGCCGTAGATGCCCTCAACGGCGTCTGTCTTCCTCCCATGAAATCCGCTTTAAGTGATTGGAAAGTAGATTCTGGGATATTATCCTACAAAAATCGAGCTTATATTGCTCCTGATCATCGCAAAGCTATGTTGGCTCGATACCATGACCATCCTACTGCTGGTCATCCCGGTCGCTTCAAAACTGAGGAATTGGTTAAACGCGAAGCTTGGTGGCCTGGCATGGGAGCATTTATCCGGAAATATGTAGAAGGATGTGCCACCTGCCAGCAAATGAAGGCCGATACACATCCCGTCACACCGCCTATCGTGCCCATTTCCTCTGTTGCCACCCGACCTTTTTCCCAGATTTCAGTCGATCTTATCACGGATCTTCCTCTCTCCTCTGGTTTTGATTCCGTCATGGTCGTGGTAGACCATGGGCTTAGTAAGGGGGTGATAATTACCCCTTGCCATAAAAATATTACCTCCGAAGGAGTAGCCAAACTATTCCTGAAACACGTATTCAAGCGCTTCGGATTACACGACAAAGTAATCTCTGACCGGGGACCCCAATTTCTCTCAAAATTCTCCACGGAATTAGCTCGACTCCTTGATTATTCTATCGCCCCTTCCACCGCCTATCATCCACAAACTGATGGACAAACCGAACGACTCAATCAAGAACTAGAAACATACCTACGAATTTATTGCAGTAACGATCCAACCAATTGGGTAGAACACCTTCCCATGGCAGAATTTGTTCACAATCATAGAAAGCATGACGCCCGATGTAGAGACTCATGCCTCTCATTGTGCAATATGGCAGTTTTCACTGGGGAGTACATGGCACGAACTTGTAGCATCACTCTGTGTGCTACCCGCAGCTATCTCTATATGAGGCGCAGCTTTCCTGCGCAACGCGCGCCATGCGCGCGTACCTTTCCCGCGCTTCACGATGTATATGCGCGCGCGCTTTCCCGCGCTTGAGCGCCCTATAGCGCCAGCCATCCGGAAGCATCCATCCACTGTCCACCAAGTTCCCTAGTGCGTATATTTCCATTTCTCACATTTGCTTATCGTTCCATCTTTATTTTTATCATGGACCCTTACTTACATATATCTTTACATACCTTACTCAGTAGCGCTTAGGCGCCATACTTAAGCGCCAGCAGTACATACTATGACTTACTCACTTACTCTCCCACCAGAACGACAGAGGACTTACTGGTTACTACCCACTATTTACCTAGCAGAACATAGTAGAAATCTATTTGTTTACACCTCACATCTCTCTTCTCTTGTCTTACATCATATCATCACTTAAGCAAACTCACTCTTACTCTCTCTCATATCTGTATACACGCGCACGCTTTCCCGCGCTTCGCGCCATACACGCGCGCATTCCCGCGCCTTGCGCGCACCTGCGCTTTCTCGCGCTTCGCATTGGCCAACCAGTAGCGCTTTCAGCGCATACCTCTAGATCCTTGCTGCACTCGCTTCCCCTTTAGGGTCGAACGCACTTGTCGTCTCAAGTATAGCAGACTAGGCAACGCACGACCTTACAACAATTATAGATACAGTCAGGAGCATTGTTCGTGCCTCACTGTATCGTTGAACCTTCACCGAAATGCTTCACCTTTCTACATCATGATGGGTTATGAGCCCAAAGGAATCCCCCATGTCTTGGCGAACTCAATGGTACCAGCTGCGGAAGAGCGAGTTCAACTTCTTCAGAAGATAAGAGAAGAAGCGATTGCCTGCCACAACATTGCTATGCAACACATGGCGGAAAGATCCTTCGGCCAAAAGTACCAGCCATGGAAAGTAGGCGATAAAGTGTGGTTATCTGCAACCAATCTCCAACTAAAACTTCCTTCTCGGAAACTCGCTCCGAAAAGATACGGTCCCTTCCCCATTTCTGCAGTACTATCCCCGATCACATTCACACTCCAACTACCTCCGCAATGGAAAATACATCCCACGTTCCATGCTTCTCTATTATCGTCCTATAGTGAAAATGACGTTCACGGCCCGAACTTTTTGGAACCACCACCTGACATTCTAGAAGAAGAAGAAGAATACGAAATAGAAGCTATCCTGGCTCACAAAGGTACCAGTAAACACCGCCGTTACCTGATATCATGGAAAGGATATTCCTCTGCTAGCAACGAATGGATCCCAGAAGAAAACCTGGAAAATGCCGGAGAAGCCCTTTCGATCTATAAAAGAAAACACTCGCTGTGATATCGCCCCATAAACATAAACATCATGTCCTTCCCAGTCTCTTACACTCTCCCCTATGAATCAGCATTCGCCCCAATTGACCTGTCCTCCGACGAAGGAAGATTTGAATCCTTCATCTCAGAAATCGAAGACCTTACTCTCATCGAAGCCGCAATCCTTTGTCCCCAACATGCCATTGAAATCAACAAAATTCTTATCAACCGAAATGCCTTCTCTGTCAACCTCCTCGTCAACGTCATCAGATCCACCGACCTCATTGAAAGACTTGTTCGACATGTGGAAGAACCACATGTCCAGCATGGCATCATGCATTTACAGAAACGCATTCGTGCTTACACTCTGCGTCTTATCCCTCAGGAGGTTAGGGCAGATATCCAGGAAGTTATTCACATCATTGCTGAACGAGTCTCCGGAGTCGCTCGCCCACTGTCTCCACAACCAGCTGAACAAACGACTGCAACTCCACCACCTTCCTATGACGGTGGAATTCCCGTTCCTCCTCCTCATGTGTCTGACGAGCTATTGGCTGCTGTTAACAGCCTCACGGAGATTACCAACGCCATGATCGTTAACCTGCAAGAAGAAACCCAACTTGCATTACAAATAGCCTCGATGGCATCCGTAACCACACCTGATATGGTCGTTGCTCCAGAAGAAACTGTAGAGCACCCGGAAAACCTTTACACCACCTTCTCTGCTACCCATGAAGAAATAACCATGGAACAGTCAACTTCTCCCTCCGATGAAACCATCGCACTTGCTGAAGCGCTCAAAGCGCTACACATCCATCCACCGATGACTATTCCATCCACTCTCACCCTGCCGACATTCGTAGACTGCCTCGTCCCTATACAAGCCCTTGGACCTACTGCCCCTGCAGAGTACACTGAGCTAATCGCGGAAGTGGAACGAATCCCCATGCCATTGTCCTCCGTCTACGTACTAGCCAGAGAAGACGTAGCCCAGATCAAAGAATCTTCTAGCAGGAAAAGAAGATCCCCTAGACGCGGATACCGGGGCAAGGGAAAGAAAAGAGCCTCTAGCGACGATGAAGCATTCAGTCGCCACCCCGCTTCCTCCATGATCCGACCTTCATCCTCAAACCCCGACGAAAATCGTGTTTGCAGATACTGTAAAACCCTTGGTCATCGTCAAACAAACTGCCCCGATTACTATTGTAGAATATGTAGGGAACTCTCTCCCGGACATCTTTCTTTATATTGCCAACAATTCACTGGATGTTCCCCCACTACACTCACGTGGAAGGACGAAGGATTCTACCAAGAACTCTCTCACTGGGAGAAAAGCTTAGACAAAGCTTACGTCCAACAGTGCCAGGAGGAAGAAGCGCTCCGACAGGAAGAGTACCTTACTGGAGGAGGAGACGATCAGTTGGACTATTCTGACGACCCTATCTATTGGGAGAACCAAGATATGTAAAGTCGGTGACTTCACGCTTAGTAAGGGGGTAATGTTACAACTACTATCTCATTCTTCTTTCGCTCATATGATATGCCTTTTTTTCTTGGAACTGTACTTACTATCTCATGATAACTTGGTCTGTGCGCACATATGGATCTATTTAAGCACATGTACTACACTTGTATTCCTTACTTGAATCTTACTAGGTTTTACCTGGAACATCCTTCGCTTAAGATCTCCAATCTTAAGTCGTCTTGAAACCTGATTCTTAGTCAAAGCACTCCTTTGATTAAGTCCACAGAACTCTCTCTTATCTGAGAGACTGAGAATCTCAACGACCGTAAACTCTGTCGAGTTGTCGTTGTTAGAACTATCCTAGTTCGTAACACTCTGCGTAGATTTCCGAGGACTCAATAAAATCACAAAGAAAGACCGCTACCCACTTCCCCTCATCTCTGACCTTCTCGATTCTCCTAGCCACGCTAAAGTTTACACTAAAATCTACCTCCGGTCCGCTTACCATCTAGTCCAGATGGCGGAAGGAGATGAGTGGAAAACTGCTTTCCGGACGCGCTATGGCTCATATGAATGGTTGGTTATGCCGAGGGTCTCACCAATGCTCCAGTGGCTTTCCAGCGCTTTGTCAACACCATCTTCGCTGATATGCTTGACATCTGTGTTATTGTGTACCTTGACGACATCCTCATTTATTCCACAGACCTTGCATCTCACAAGCAACACGTCCTTGAAGTTCTCCGATGCCTCCGGAAGCATCAGCTATATGCTAAACTGGAAAAGTGCGAATTCCATTCCGACTCTGTAGAATACCTCAGCTACCTCCTATCTCTGGCCGGCCTTACCATGTCTTCAGACAAAGTCCAGACTATCTGTGACTGGCCGGAACCCTGGAAAGTTAAGGATATTCAATCATTCCTCGGATTTGCCAATTTCTATCGTCGCTTCATCTTTAACTACTCGGATATTGTAGTTCCGCTTACGCGGCTCACTCGCAAGGATGCTCCCTGGAATTTCTCTGAGGATTGTCGGAAATCCTTTGATACTCTCAAAAAAGCCTTCACTACCACTCCGGTGCTCACACACTGGATGCCGGATGTTCCTATCATCATTGAGACGGACACTTCTGACTATGCTATCGCCGGAATACTTTCTATAGTATGTCCGGACCAGGAGCTCCGCCCGGTTGCCTTTTATTCCCGAACCCTTTCGGCTCCGGAACTCAACTATGACACCCATGATAAGGGACTTCTAGCTATCTATGAAGCTTTCTGGTCCTGGCGACACTACCTTGAAGGCTCTGCCGAGCCGATAGACGTTGTCACGGACCACAAGAACCTTGAGTACTTCACTACAACAAAACTCCTCACCCGCCGCCAGGCCCGCTGGTCGGAATACCTCCATCAATTCAACCTAATTATCTGTTTCTGACCCGGAAAACTCGGAGCTAAGCCCGACTGCCTGACTAGACGTTGGGACGTCTACCCCAAAGAGGGGGATAAGGACTACGCTCAGGTTAATCCACACAACCTCCGGCCGATATTTACCACAGAACAGCTCACTTCGTCCCTCCGGGCATCACACCTAGCAATTCCGGTGCTCCAGGCAGCTGTACTAATGGATGTTGAGCAACTTCATAAGGACATTCTGTCCACCCTCCCCCATGACCCTATCGCTTCCAGTCATCTTCCGGATCTGCCGGACCTGAGATGGACAGTGGATGAAAGTGGTTTCCTCCGTTGTGACAACCATATATACATTCCAGAATCCAATGACCTCCGTCTCCAAGTCCTCTGGAATACACATGACCACCCCCTATCCGGACATTTCGGTCAGAACCAGACCCTGGAAATTATCCGTCGGGAGTATACTTGGCCCGGAATCCGCCCATATGTCAAAGACTATGTCAAGTCCTGTACAACCTGCGCCCGAGCCAAAGTCCCAAGGCACAAACCATACGGATTGTTAAAACAACTTCCCATCCCCGAGAAGCCGTGGAATTCTATATCCATGGACTTCATTGAACAACTCCCCGATTCCTCCGGCTTCACCGCCATCCTGGTAGTCATAGATTGACTATCCAAGCAATCCATATTCATCCCAACCTACGACACCATCACCTCTCCGGACCTCGCCCAGTTATTCCTTCTCCATGTGTTTTCCAAGCATGGAGTCCCGTCCCATGTTACTTCCGATTGCGGTATGGAATTCATTTCCCACTTCTTCCGGTCGCTCAGAAAAGCACTTGACATGATCCTCCACTTCACTTCCGGATATCATCCAGAAGGCGACAGACAAACTGAGCAAGCTAACCAAACCCTAGAACAATACCTCCGGATCTACTGCAACTATCAG
The DNA here is from genome assembly GCF_016758755.1 of Suillus discolor. Taxonomy (NCBI): domain Eukaryota; kingdom Fungi; phylum Basidiomycota; class Agaricomycetes; order Boletales; family Suillaceae; genus Suillus; species Suillus discolor. The sequence goes on from NW_024541255.1 coordinate 979,995, forward strand.
CAGGATAATTGGTCGGAACTGTTACCCTTGGCCGAATTTGCTTACAACAATGCTCCGAGTGCTACCACCGGAGTTTCACCATTCTTCGCCAATAAGGGTTATCACCCGAACATTTCCATACATCTGGAGCATGATCTCTCCTCCGCCCGTGCCCGGGATGATGCTATAGATCTAGATGAGCTTCATCAATTCCTCCGAGAAGAAATGTCCCATGCCCAAGAACAATATCAGGGACCTGCAGATGCTAGACGGAAACCCGCTCCGAACTTCAAAGTCGGAGATCAGGTCTTCGTCAAAGCAAAATATTTCCGCTCGACCCGACCATCAAAAAAGCTCTTGGAAAAGAATCTTGGACCATTCGACATCATCGCTCGTCCCGGCACCCACTCCTTCACCATCCATCTTCCGGACGCTATGCGATCCGTGCACCCTGTATTCCATGTCTCTCAGTTAGAACCCGCAACTCCAAACACCATTCCTAATCACATCCAACCTCCTCCACCTCCGGTATTAGTCGACAGAGAACCAGAATACGAAATCTCCGAAGTTCTGGACTCAAAGATCGACTGCCAGAGACGTCATTGCCAACTACTATACTTAGTATGTTGGGCCAGATATGAGGGAACAGACGAAGAAACTTCCTGGATACTCGCAACCGAACTCAGAAATGCGCTGGAACTTCTATCGGATTTCCACTCGGCATATCCGGATAAGCCGGGACCAACTGCTAACAAAGAGTAAAAAGGACATGCATATATGTACATTATTTAGGCGTCCGACATCCGGACTTCGGATCCGACAACCTAAGAATCCATCTCCATGTCTCTGTTACGCTGACCGTCGGATCGGCGTAGGGACTTGGATAGGTCTTCTTAGCGACGGCTCGAATGAGCCCACCAAGGCTAAGGGTGTTCGGCGACTTGACGGAATGTCAAGGGTTCCTCCGGTTATCTCGGTAAGACAGCACTCGTCGAGATACAGGGCTAATGGATACGGCTAAGGCGCGGGGAGCGACTTAGAAGTGCGGTCTAGACAACTAAGCTGAGAGGCTTAGTCGAACAGGTTTCAAGGGGTAACCAAGTGGATTAGGCAAGGCTAGTTCTGGGGTTGTACCAAGTAGATTAAAGTAAGGTCTAAGTACTTTAATCTGTCTTCTTATATACAGTCTGTATGTAAGGGTTCAAGCTCAGTCTATATCTATTAGTATATCTGGGATCTATGATAAGAGACCATGAGGTCAACAGATAAGATACATGAGGCTTAACCTCTGATCAAGCATGCAGCACCAAGGGTGACTGTGCATATACATGAGGCGCCGAGAGGCACTCCGGATCTTCATGAGGCTTCATGAGGCAGCAACAATCAACATGTGCCAATCTAGGGTGACCATGAGGCGTACAGCCTCCATGGATCAGGTACAAGACCTTCTAGGCCAGGGGCGGTGTCACAGCGGTCCAGACTGCTGTCTTTCTAAGTGCTGGCGGCGTGCCGCCGTGTCAGGAGTCTAGCAGAGCAGGGGCTCTTGTAGGTGTTGCAGATGACTGTAACAGTCTCTGCCAGATCCGCCGGCTTCCTTTTCCGCCTCCTCAGCATTTTCCTCCTCCGGAGATTCCTCCACATGCATCCGGAAACCGCTCCTCAGACTCTCCATGAAGAGAATCTGAAACTCCCTCTGCTCCTCCATGAACCAGAGCATATTCTCACTCACCCGGTCCATCGCAGCCCTGCTTCCCTCCACCGCTGCAATACCCCTCTCCATCAGCCCATTGGTCCGGGCCAGTTCCGCCACAATGTTGTTGGCGGCTGCGACCCAGGCCTGGTCATCATACTCCGCCCAGTCTTGATCTTCCCCAATGACCGTCCGGGGATTGGACACTATTTCCACGTCATTGTCGATGTCCTCCGGACTCCGCTGACGCCTTTTGCCTTTGCCCTTGGGGCTCGGAGATCCCTCTGGACGTGCGTGTTTCTTGCCTTTGCCTTTGCCGTGCGGTGCCTTGACAGGCGGATTTCTGCCAATGCACTTTTCCTTGGACGCACAGCACTGGTCGCAAGTCTGGATCTTTCAGAAATCATCAGTAATCATCCGGATCCAGACAAAACAGAAAACTCACCCTAGGCGTCTTAGATGCTACTGCCCAGGTGCAGATCTTGTGCCTAAGGACACACATCTCACACGCGACCTCCGGATTCGCCAGACCGGAGGACTAACATTTTGTTAAACTGCAGAAAAACACAAAAAACCTCATCTGACTCACCTCCGACGCATTGCCCATCCTAACCTTTGCCAAATGCTCCTGCTCGTGCTCAGCCAACCTTTTCTGAGTCTCCTCGATATCCTTCCGCTTCTGTTCCTCCATCCGTTTCCGCTCCTCTTCCACCTCCTTGCGCTTGCGCTCCTCTTCCTCCGCCTGTTCCTCCATCTGTTTCCGCTCCTCTTCCGCCTCCTTGTGCTTGTGCTCCTCTTCCTCCGCCTCTCTCTGAGCGTCTGCCTCGAGTCGCGTGATTTCGGCCGCCATTTCCGCCTGCCTCTCTTGGAGGAGTTGCCGGGCAGACTTCGAGTTGCTGGAAGTGGTGTTAGACATGTTAAAACAGTAATAGGAGTTAGGGGGAAAGTTTTAGACGTCTCATGGGCGCCCCGGCCTACTTATATGTCCAGTTCTATTTTTATGAGCTCCACCCATCATCCTGCATTCATAGAAGTCCGGTCCGGACTTCCAGATCAGAAGCCTCATGGGCTTGGCCCTAAGGGGGGGATACTGTCATATCCGGCATTCCAGACCTGGTGTGTGTGAGGAATGATAGCTAGATGAGAAGGGGTGAAAGGGGGAGAAAGGGTGAAGTGGGGTAAAACTCAAATAGACCTCTGGACGCGAGTATAGATTCAGCCCAAGGGGATTGCTACTGAGAACAATTCCTCTAAGTAAAATATGGAGGGGAAACTTGGAGACTAGTAAGGGTAACTGAGAATGGGAGAGCGTGCGATGTTGCGCTTGAAGCGATGCGAGCGCGAACGAGCTGCTGAAGGCGCGATACGATGTGCGACCGAACAGCCGAAAGTTTTGACGGAGCGCGGAGATGCAGGGGAAAAGCTGACGTTTTATATGAACGCGCGACTAGCGGAGATGCGAAGGAGATGCGATGCGACAATAATGAGGGAAGAGAGTTCTGACGATAGATGCGATCAGCGATGTGTGAACAATTGCACGACCATTAATATAGCGCGCGATGTAGTTGGCCGAAGGTTTTTTAGACTTAGAGTCTGAGTATTGCGTGCAAACAGATGATAATTTTGATAGTGGGGAAAGAAGATACATGAAAAATCATAAGTCTAAAGTATATATCATAGTGCGCGTAGCGCTGTTCGGAGCCGAGAAGATAACGGTAATATGTATTAAGGGTCTATAACGCAACTAACGAGACATACGCAATATCACCTTCGGAAATATAATCAGTCTAATGCAAATGAGATAAAATTCGCACCAATGGACAAGCGGAGGACATGGATAGGACGGAGGAAGGACGCGCGACGGAACCGACGAAAAGTGGATGCGAACCAAAGTGCATGCGTGAGCCGCGGCTGTCGGCTGACGATAGGAAGGATGCGCGCCATGGTAGCGATAGCATGCGCTGTGCTAGGACCTGAGGGACACTGCAAAAATAGCCTCTACGAGGCTACAAGGACTACAAGTCCTACACTGGACCCATCACACACATCATTTCCGGACTTCCAGATCTGGCCGACTTCTATCTATCGTCCGGATCCGACCCACGTCTATCTTCCGTGCCTTATCCCTTTGTACGTTCCTTCTCCAGTTAGACTATACTCATTTTCCATACCTCGTTTCATTTCCACCTTTATTTTCCTATGTTCTCATCTCCGTCTTCATTTACTATTTTCCAATAGACTAGTGTTTGACTTTTCTATACACTCCGTCCACAGCCTCGCATAGCTTCAGACTGCGCAGACTGATTCTCCATTAAGTCCTCAGTAGTATATAAACCCTGTAGAATCTTTGTACTTCCTCAGTTCAAATATTATCTTAGATTCTGCTCATTCCCTTCTCTGTCCGACTTGAGTTTCTCCTCTCGTCGTCCTCCACTAGTCTTAGGATCGATTCCTATAGACTTCTCACCTCTGCCTCTACCTCTGGTAGTCCTCTGCTGTTTCCTTTCTAGTTCGGACATCGTCCGGATTAGTCTTATCCTTCATTCCCGAACGTCTGCCAGAATTCCCACGCATCGGACATCGGACTCCGGACTCATCCGACAACCTTCGGACATCGTCCAACAGCCCTCGGAAGTTAGGGGCATGTACTCGGGTAAGGGGTGCAGCGCACGAGCTGAAGCCAAGCCCTTCGGATCCGACCCTTGAGCACGTTCTTAACAATATGTTAGGAAGAAAACCCTTATAAGTAAGAAATAATCACTGTCAAATTACACCAGGAGCGAGCTCACAGCCATACGAACACAAGCAGCGACGTTATGTTAAAACAACATATTAAATTAGAAGCATTCACAACAACATCTCCTATGTAACTACGAAATCTGAGTCTAGCACATCAGGAACCCTGGATTTTCCATGATTTGGCTGAGTTGTCTGATAGCAGGCCCACCAGGCAAATCAAACAAATCAGCTCATCAGATTTTGTCTGATTTCATACATGTGTTATCTGAAATCAGACCACCTGTCTGAAATCAGACCAATCAGTTCCATCAGACAGTCAGAACATCAAATTGTTCAGACATGCATTTCATCTAAACTATCATGCTAATCAGACACCTCAGCTGATCAGATTGACAGATGGTCAGAAATCTCAGTTCATCATGGCTCTCATGAACATAAAAAACAAAAAAAAAAGAATTGCACCTGGCCAGGTTTGAACTCTCAACCACCCATGTGCACCTAAGGTCACATGATATTATGCACACTTCGAGTGCAGCACAACCACTAGGCTATGAGACCTTTCTGGACTTGTGAAATATTTCACAACTTTGTTATTTTTGTTCCATGTCTTAATGAAAGTTGTAGTCCTAGTGGAGACAAGTCTATGGCTAGTCTTGGCTTGTCAATTGGTAGTTGTTTAAGCAAGATATAAGCAAAATGAAAATGAAACATCGGCAAATTTGTCAAAAATGCAAAAATTAGAAGTGAATAAAATCCTTGCATGTCTTAATGAAAGTTGTAGTCCTAGTTGAAATGAGTCTATGGCTAGTCTCACTTTGTTAATTGGTAGTCATTTGAACAAGATATAAGCAAAATGAAAATGAAACATCGGCAAATTTGTCAAAATGCAAAAATAAAAGTCAGTAAAATCCTTATGTGTCTTAATGAAAGTTGTAGTCCTAGTTGAAATGAGTCTATGACTAGTCTTATCTTGCCAATTGGTAGTCATTTGAGCAAGATATAAGCAAAATGAAAATGAAACATTGGTGAGTTTTGAATAGAAATTCTGCAGTTTTGCAAAAGTTGAATAGTCAGATTATCTGACCTACTACAGTACTTGACACAGCTCTAGTGTCTGCATGATCAGATGGGCTGGGTATCTGGATGTTTGATCTCACTGATGTGTCTGACTGACTAATTAGGCTGCATATCTGTGTTTATGATTTGTCTGATGAAGCTGATGATTATGAAGTCCTGGCAGAACTGTAGTGTTGCATGGGTAGATATACTTGAGGGCCATGTAGTTCTGAAAGACTGATGTACTATATAGCCTGCTATGTTTGAAAAGCAAGACATCCTGCAACAATGATATCCTGCTGTGTCTGAAATACCTGAGCATCATGATGTCCTGATGAACTGAGGGTATGTTGTGTCTGACATCACTGTCTGACTGTGATTTTGACAATTTGGGATTATGATAGGTCTGAAATCAGACCAGTCAGGTCATACAGGTATATCAGCTAAATCGGGAAAAATCCAGGTTTCCTGATGCATTACAACTTGAACATGATATGCAGTTTACACCGTGCCAATCAATACCACAGGGTCGGGATGGAAAAGCATGGTGTGAGCACAAAAGTCAGACCATATCTGTGCAAGTAAGCCTTCCCTACTTTGATCGAATCCACCCACAGGTCCACCCTTGAGCCAGTGCTCTATGAACTGGCCCTCAAGGGGAATCCTTGCGTCCCACCTCGGCCACCTGCCGTTTGGAAAATCTGGGCAAGCGCCAACAAACGCCAACCAGAATGTGTCGCGGCCCCATGTCCAATATTGTGAATCCTCCGGTATAGTAACCAACCAGAGCCAGATCTGCTCCGACAGCTGTGACCAATGATACGAATCCATGGGATTGAAATTGTGCGGCAATGGAAGGAATGGTATAGGTATATCAACGTTGTTGCAGGGAAGCGCCTTTCCACTTTTGCTCAAAACGTCGGAGACCTAAAATTATTGAAGTTGTTATATTAATACAAATGAGAGCAAGTTGCACTCTGACATCGTCAAAAGATATGGAACACCCAGAGTGAGGGTATCCATCCATAGAAAGAGCTTCCAAAACTGGTGTCGTGAATGATCTATACTCTTCTACAATGGAAACAGATATCTGGATGGGTCAGAAAAAATAAGAATCATTAGCAATTAGTCTGAAAGCTGCAGGAAAGGGCAATACAATGACATCACGAACAAGGTGCCTTGGAAGAGCACCTGAAAAGCATATACCGATACATAAAGGCTGGAGGGACATGTCTTGCATGTCCCACATGCGAATTGGAGGGTGAAAGGTTGAGGTTTGAACCGTGCAAGGTGTCATGGCACAGTTGGTCGCACTTGGAGGTTGACAGGGATTCATATTGATAATATTGAAGGACAAAGGTCGATGACTGAATGGTTCGGATCAGCACATGATCAGCGGACTTGTCACTTGAAGCTTGAAGGATCAAATGCATCAATCATCCGGATTCTGTTCACCGACATCAATCAGCGGCTGCCAGTATGGATGAATCACTTATCAATGGGACAAGTAAGTATTTCAAGAGTTTATTGAATGAGCTTCACTTACATTTACAGTTATGAAATATGCTAATGCAGGATGGTCTCGTGTCATTTGCATGGTCTGCCCTCAGTATAAGGGCGCACTCTGGACAATCGACCGGAAACATCTCAATTCTCACTGCGAGAGTGCTAGGCACCATCGACATGCTGTGCTCCAACATTCTGGGAGAATGTGTTTATCTAAACCCTTCTTCCGTGTATGCAGACGTACAACCCACGATGTCAATACCTTTGACAAGGATGTACCTGGACCTTTCCAGGGTGAAATAGGCCAACATGAGCCCGAAGACGCCTCCATTGAACCTGAAAGTGGGCAGCCAGTAGCAATATCACCATCCATTGAAGAAGAAGTCCCGCTGTCACCACCCGTTGAAGAAGAGGTCCCGCTGTCAACACTTTGGGATGTAGAGTGGGACCGTCATATTTATGAAATCAGTGGCAGACAAGATCTTTTTGCAGAATTGAAGACTTCGCTACTTGGAGGCACTAGCCTCTTTGCAACGCCTCTTGCTGCTCTCAAGGACGAGATTTGCACTCAGGATGATGGATTTGATCTTGGAATCGAGCTGTCGGGTGAGTCGTTAGTATAACTATGCTCCTTTGTGCTACTGACACAATCATAGATGAAATCCCTGCCGAGTATACCCCGACAGTCAAACCGGGGAGCCCATACTATCCTTGGCCATCGAAGGCAGTAGGTTTCATCTCGTCATTCTTTCGGAATTTGAGGATGCTCACTATAATTCAAAAGCACTTCTTAACCTCACTTTTGTTCAGCTCCGCACGTCTACCCTTTTCAGATGCACAGAAGAAAGCTGCACTCACCTGGGCCAAGGAACTCGGTGCACGCAATGTCCCATCTCTCAGGTCCATCAAGCAATCGAATGACTGTATATGTGAACTTGTCGGAAATCCGATACGCAAAGTTACATCGGCATCCGGCAATATCTTTTACATCAATGATATCAGACATGCGATTGCGAAGGTAAAATTACATGGGCCTCGACCATCCTGTGCTAATCATACCCTTAGGACTATGCCAACCCACTCACCCACTTCTCTATGCTGGATTATCCGGAGGATGGAGGAGCCGGGATGTCGCAGGTCTGTCATGGGCAGAAGATGCTGTTAGAGATGCCGTCACCTCCAGCAGCTCGTGTTGGTGGTAAAATATATTTTACCAACGAACTTCTGCAGGAATGCTCGGGAGCCTATTTTGTTCCTGAGCGATTTTTCAACGCCTCATATGGATCATCGAATCAAAGGGACTCACAAGATCTACGACAGGAGAAGGAATTGTATGCCATGGGTCATGCAGTGCAATATACAGATGTATGTGGCCTGATCTCGCAGAAACTCTGATGACATACTGACACATCAGCTAGGCTGGTTTCATTGTCAATGACAAGCAAGAGGTCATGCCGGTGTCGATCTTCAGGCGCTCATTTGAAGATATCATGGATGAGCTTGTGTGTGGGGTCACACATGAGTACACATTTGAACCAAAAGATGATTCTCTGCTTAGCATGATCTCAGCATTGTCTGAGAAATATTTGAAGCTCGTACCGCATCCACTCCATAAAAAGGCAAAGGGTCGGATGGTCTATTCCGTCCCGCTTGTCATATTCATGGATGACGTCTCTGGAAATATCTCGAAACAATGGAACAAACATCACGCAATATACATGTCGAACACCAACCTACCTCGGGAGATGTTAGAGAAAGAATTTTGCGTTCGATTTGTAATGTCGTCCCCACATGCAGCACCAATGGAATTAATGCATTCAATGAGGGAGTCTATCAGGTGTGTATTCTCCGCCGTCCATGACATCTCATTGTCTCAAGTATCGAGTAGCAAGGCAGCGGACTCAGGGATCATTGCGTGGGACTGCAAATTTGACGAGGAGGTGATGCTCGTTCCTCAAGGTCTATTTTTAGCGGGGGACAATCCGATGCAGGCTGAGGAATGCAGCCATGCTGGGTTGAATTGTAATTATTTTTGCAGGACCTGCCATGTCGGCGGCACAAAAGAATATAAAGAATCGGAGGTCGGTTATAACAGTATTTTTATGGTATGTTGCGTACAAAACAGCTACTATCAATTGATCTGACGAATAACACAGGAAGGAAATCCCCGAATGCCTGAAGACATGAAGTCTCAAGTCTGTCAGCAGTTTGACACAGCGTTATGCTCAGGAGCTGCCGGGAAGATTGTGACCACAACAACATTGACTGGAGTTTGGGACTCTACCTCATCGTACCTCATCAATGCGCTGGTGGAATTGGGAAAGAAGCTGCAAAAGCGCAAAGCAGGGCAGCTGGCATCGGCAGAATCTGTTGTTCGTGCTGCCCTGGAGAAACAGCTCGAGGACATGTTGCAAGGCAGGACAATTGAGGATGCAATAAACCCCCTTCTGGGAATGGACAGTGAGCATTCTCGGATTGATTTTCATGCACTGTTGAACTCATTCAGATTCTATATGTAGGACTGAACATTCACATGGATACTCCTACGGAGATCCTTCACACTGTTCTCCTTGGCGTTGTAAAGTATTTCTGGGGCCAGACCGTTTTCCTCCTTGAGAAAGCTAAGCTGCTCGGTCTCTTTCAGACACGTCTCGACTCATTGGAACAGGATGGCTTGAATGCGCCGTCCTTGAATGCTGAATATATTTGCCACTATAAGGGTGGTTTGATTGGCAAGCATTTCAAAAGTCTTGCTCAAGTTATGCCATTTTTAATCTATGATCTCGTCCCAAAGAGCATTCTCAATGGATGGACCACAATCGGAGAGCTGGTGGTGCTTATTTGGCACACGAAAATCAATAACACTGAAAGCTATTTGGCGGACCTCACTCGAACCATCAATGACTTTCTCAATGTCACTGCACAGTGTGCGCCAAGTATCCTAATGAGCAAACCGAAATTTCACTTTTTAGTCCATCTCCCCACTGTACATATGACATTTTGGACCTGCTATTGTTTTATCAACTGAGCACTATGAATCCTTCAATCATGTCTTCCGCCTTACATGCATTTACAGTAACCAACGAGCTCCAAGTCGAGATACATGCACAACATTTATTTGCAACAACACCATCAAACATATTACTACAGGTGGCTATTGGTATGATGCCAATGCGGGGGGCTGGGTTCAGGGTGGCCCGCTAGTTGTCGCCCACCTTGAAGGTCATCCAGAACATGGCCGGCTGCTTGGGATTCCCTATGAAAGTTTAGCTGATCCAGGTACAGTGACTCACGCAATTGCAGGATCTGTCTGAAGACTGACCATCCAAACATAGGCACAGGTAAAATTTTGGCACCCAAGACATCTGGGCGTGAATTCGGCCCATGGACATGCTGTGTGGAATATTCAAGAGGGACGGTCTACAAAGACCATCTCACTCTCATTACTACCAGGGGGGTTCCATTGTGACTAGCGAGCACGAAAATGTCCAGTTGGGTGGGCACATTATTTTTCAAGACATGGTGGAGAACAAGGTACATCTCTGCTACGTTTCTCCTAGCAGAATTACTAACTATTCAACAGACTCGTTGTAGGACTGGAAGTCCTTACAGCCTCGAAGAGGCTATTTTTGCAGTATTGTTAAGAATGTGCTCAAGGGTCGGATTCGAAGGGCTTGGCTTCAGCTCGTGTGCTGCGCCCCTTAACCCAAGTATGTTGCCCCTAACTTCCGAGGGCTGTTGGACGATTGTCGAAGGTTGTCGGATGAGTCCGGAGTCCGATGTCCGATGCGCGGGAATTCCGGCGGACGTTCGGGAACAAAGGATAAGACTAATCTGGATGATGTCCGAACTAGAAAGGAAACAGTGGAGGACTACCAGAGGTAGAGGCAGAGGTGAGAAGTCTATAGGAATTGATCCTAAGACTAGCGGAGGACGATGAGAGGAGAACTCAAGTCGGACGGAGAAGGGAATGAGCAGAGTCTAAGATAATATTTGAACTGAGGAAGTACAAAGATTCTACAGGTTTATATACTACTGAGGACTTAACGAGAGTCAGTCTGCGCAGTCCGAAGCTATGCGAGGCTGTGACGGAGCGTATAGAAAAGTCAAACACTAGTCTATCAGAAACTAGTAAATGAAGACGGAGATGAAGACATAGAAAATAAAGGCAGAAATGAAACGAGGTACGGAAAATGAGTATAGTCTCACTGGAGGAGGAACATACAAAGGGATAAGGCATGGAAGATAGACACGGGTCGGATCCGGACGTTAGAGAGAAGTCGCCGGATCCGGAAGTCTGGAAATGTATGTGTGTAATGGTCCAGGTCCAGGTCCGGAACGCGGGGATATGACAAGTATCCCTCAGCACCCTATTGCTTTCCTATATGAAAGCGCAGCTTTCCCCGCGAGCCGCGCATAGCGGCCGCAACTTTCCCGCGATGGCCGCAACGTTCCCGCGCACGTACACAGCCGCGCTTAGCGGCCGCTTTTCTCGCGCTTCATCAGCCAATGTTTCCACAACCCATCCATAGTCCAAAACCAACCCAATGGTACGTTATTTCATGATTATATTTACATATCAGACCATTTTCGCATCGGACCCACCTTTATTTCGTCATAGACCCTTATTTACATATAGCTTTACATACCTAACTCGGTAGCGCATCGGCTCGGTCCGTGTGACAGCGCTTAGTGCAATACTTAAGCACTAGCAGTACATATCATTCAGTAGCTTGTTTTCCGGACATTCCAGTAGCAACTCCCATTAGCCTACAGTTGGTAGCTATTGGTAATCAGTATCTATTTACCGCTCGCATTGTATCAGTTATCAACTGCTCTACATCTATTTCTATTGTCCTTCATCTCTATTATCATCCGAACCCCTCACACATCGGCCGCTTCGCAGCCGTGTCTTTCCCCGCGCCTTCGGCTTTCGCCAGCCACTACGTTCCGCCGCTTTCCCGTGCTTCGCATTGGCCAACAAGCGGCACCTTCTGCGTCCATTTCTAGACCTTTGCTGCACTAGCTTCCCCTTTAGGGTCGAACGCACTTGTCCCCACAGGTATAGCAGATAGGCAGTGCACAACCTACAACATAAAGATATCAGTTTGGAGCCTTTAGCACCACTCTGAGTTGTATACACACATCGTGTTGGATGTATTCGGGAAATCTTGATATCAACGGCGCGACAGCGCTTAGTTACTGTTTGTCGCTCTTCAGATTTTTTCTTTTATGCCTGTGTGCCATCATTTACTTCATCTTCCGTGCCTCCGCCTTGAGAATGAGGAGCGCATTGTGATGGGAAAGGTAACCTTCCATTTCCTGTATCTATCCTACACAAATTAAACACATTGCAGGATATTATATGCACAGTCAACTTGCAGCACAACTGCCTCGACGCGAAATGCAGAGACTTGTCTATGAAGCATCTGTGGCAGGAACATATCCAAACCGACCGAACGATGAGCATCATGGAACACCAACCCTCACCGGAATATTTCCTCAACACATGGTCCATCCACAACTATCAACACATACACTCTGTTCTCCCAGAATTCCTTCATGAGACCCCATTGCATGTCATGGATCCCAGTGCTGTCCGAAAAACTGCCGTGCAGCAAATGCAGGGAAAACGGCTGGCAAAAAAGTCTGGAGGAGAGGTAGTGAGCCTGCCCCACGACGAAGATCGCAGTGTGCATCCTGCATTCAATCATGCCAAGAAAACAGCCCAAGGCAAAGGCCACGTCCAAGAAACAGTGTAAGTCGACACGCGTGGGGAAGCAGCAGCAACCTGTCCAAGCTGCAACATGGAATGGGAGAGCCGAAATGTCTGTCTTATCACCACCTGTCCCAATCTGCTGAAAACGACCTGCGACACCCCCTTCCACACCCTCATTATTGTCCACCTCCTCCTACACAATTCCCTGCATCTATCTCCCCCCAAGCGGCTGGTCCTTCAAGCTTGCCGTCCCTCCAGACCATGCTACACCAGTGGCATCTCCCCCACACCAACATTTGCACCCCCACCAACATTTGCACCCCCACCAATATTTGCACCACCCCCACAGGTGCCTCCTTGGGCGTCTCAGGTGCCTACTTTTGTTACATCTTCTAGCCACGGCCATTATACATCTATCATCCGCTCTGCTCCACCTCCACCTATTCAAGTACCTACTCATAATTCACTGTATACCCCAGCCCCAGAAACTGATTCCCGTCAGTCAGGTTCTTATCATTTCCCTCATCACTATTATCCTCCGTCATAGTTTAATATCATTTTGATTTTGATTTGATGATGTGGTGTCACTGTCGGCAAACCATGTGCGTGAGAAATCTCGCTACTGTAACACCCGAAGCTCAACCGTTTGGCACGTCCAGTTCAGTTTGACTCAGTGCAACATTCAAAGGATCTTCAAGATGATGTTGAATTGCTTTCCTCTTCGCTCGACTTCTGGGGGCTCCCACAGAGCAAGTAGCATTGGTCCCGGACCACAAGGGCATGGCTTGGCCCCACCCCAGTCTGGTGTCAGACCTCGTGCTCGCTCAATACTCAGGTCTGATGGCAGGCTTGTCACACACACTCTGGTCCCGCAAGTCACAGACCACCCATCAGCTCAAACTCGCAGCTACAGGCCACCCGCAGACAGGTTTCAAACCATGAACGATTTCTGTTCTGGATACTTCCCAGGTTTTCTCCCCCATGCTCACTGACACGTCCATCTTCTCCATCTGAATCGTCCGACCTTGACGAGCCTATCAGTGCAGGTACTTAGCGTCGTAGGGACTCCAGCACTGACATGATTCAACTCACCCCCAGACGCACCAAATGTTTGAAAATGCATGCACAGAAACTGGCCAGTGATCGCAGAATACCATTGCAGAAATTGCTTGCATTCATTGAGGTACATCTCTCTCTTGTGTTTTGCTATGAGTCTGACTGGGTTCACACAGAATGGTAATTTATTTTTCATGCTTCTTGAGCTGAGGGCCGGTCAGATTGAACAAGAAGAAGGGAATGAAGCACACGCCCTACAAGAATTAGAGAAACTGATTTCTTCAAAGGACTTTGAGGTGCAGCTAATTCATTCATGTATTCATTCTTTAACTGGTTGTATTGTATGCAGAGCGCACTAAAGAGTCGTCTTACTGCCTGCATGCTATCCCCTAACCTGACTGCATACGTGACTGATACCCAACAACATGTCATGGTAGGTCGTTTTCATTCAATCTTGCCCAATCTCACTAGTTACATGGTAGGAATTTATTCAAGGGCACCTTGAACTTTTCAAGATCTCTGAGGGCCTCTTCAACGACAGTGAGTTGCGTATGCAATTGGGTAAATTAGTTACGTGGCTTTTGGCGACCATCTGCGGTCAGATCAAGACTGCGGTAAGTACAGTTTGAACCTATAGGAGTGTTTACGGTGTTCATTATATCCTTAGTTAACAACATTGATCATCAAGAGAACAAGTATTATGGACGCTCTCAAGCCCCTTATACACAGTGGTATGGAAGTCGACTCTTCACACTGGACTAGGTTTGCGTTTTTGGTGTGTTTCTTCAGATGTCTAATGTATTTTCACTTATCCGAGACAGCGGCGCTGTATCCGCATTTTCTTGATCGGAGTTCGTGATCACAAAAAGGTCTCCCTCCAGGATCTTTTCTCCCCCTACCTCATTGCCTCGCTTCACCCGGACCTCCAACAGCACATCCAGCAAACACTCAAAGTCAATCTAGTTCAGCTGGCACAGGAACTCGAGGATGGCACACCTCACGCCTCTGGCAGTGGGAATCAAGATGAC